>NC_047065.1:669308-1269308 GCF_902459465.1 Asterias rubens
TGGTTTGTTTCTTTTGCAGAGTCATGGTAAAGATGAAGGATCTTCTGAATCGGAATAGTTGGCTTTGGGAAAGAGGAAAATTTATCAACCGTCGCTACGTCATCCAGGTATGTTGTTTAGTTTGGAAGTAACGTCGAAGGGACACGTTGCCTTAGATTGGACAAGTTGGTCTTTGAAAAGCATTTGTAACTGTTTGTTATAAAATGTATATGGTTAGAAAGATGTTTCAAAATTAGAATGCAATGATCCACACAATATGCCTCGAAATTGCCTGGTTTTCCTTTTACTTTGCGAAATAACACTGTCGGCCATTTTGTGGGCTACAAATTCAAGAAAGACCAGTGTAGAAAACGTCATGCCATAAAATTACTTTTCATATACAAATTTGAGTACTGAGATCCCAACTAATGGAGCTCACGGCAAAGAAACAACTTTTACAAAATTCAGCAAATAACGTTTTCACTGATGTAGGTAGGCATCCTGATATAAATTCATATTCTTAATATTATTTATTATACTTAGGATCTGTACCAAAGATACATCGATGGCGATGAGGGCATTATGAACATCCCTAAGGAGGAGGATCCATTCTGGGAGCCAGCAGAAGACGTCTTAATCGGCACGGCAAACGCCTTCCTACAGAGTCTGGGTTTCAACCTAGACTTTGATGGCAAGATCACAGTTACTGACTTCAAGGTGAGAGTACAAATGACATGTTTGACAGTAGCGCTTCTCAGGTTCAAACTTGGGTGGGAAACAACTGACACCGTTTCACATAACAACATTACTTCAAGGTGAAATTGAAAGGCTGCTGTAAGAAAACGAATACATCACACAACAGAATTAGACCTTTGATCCCCTATTTAAGTTCCCCATAAGATTTCTCAAACATCTAGTTCTTCATTTGTAGTCATTTCATTTCATTTCATTGATTCTGGTTGGGAAGCTAAGGACTCGCAGAAAAATGATATTTTTACTACTATATACTAGCCAAGAACCCATTGGAGAAAAGAAAAGGAAATTTACTACTATATACTAGCCAAGAATCCATTGGAGAAAAGAAAAGGAAATTTACTACTATATACTAGCCAAGAATCCATTGGAGAAAAGAAAAGGAAATTTACTACTATATACTAGCCAAGAATCCAGTGGAGAAAAGAAAAGGAAATTTATTATTATATACTAGCCAAGAATCCATTGGAGAAAAGAAAAGGAAATTTACTACTATATACTAGCCAAGAACCCATTGGAGAAAAGAAAACGATATTTACTACTATATACTAGCCAAGAATCCATTGGAGAAAAGAAAAGGAAATTTCAGTTTTAGATGTGGGAGGCAAACCCAGAAAATGATTGCAGGTAGAACCCACGCAGTCGGGTAGGGACTGAATACCTGATCCACATAGTACCCCCAGCGTGATTCAAACCTGGATCCGTGGAAGGCAAGGAAAGATACCACCACGTCATCACGCTGTATTATCCTAGAAGTTTAAGAGCTTTTATCTCTCAACCAAGACAAACAGACAGATAACCACTTTCTAGGATTTTGTAATTTTTTCCTCCTTCAATCACATCCCTCCAAAACTGGATAAAATTCGTCCTCATAAAATGAATTGTTTTTTTGTCACAGGGTAAAGAGGAAGGTTCGCTGATTGTGTGCATTGAACCATGTGACCAGAAAGGTAAATCCATTGAAGAAGATGACTTTGTAGACGAACCCAATGAGCTCTTGGGTAAACCCTATCACTTTAAGGTAAGTTAGATACCAAGGATTATATTCAAATTGAAATAATATTAATAATAAGAAATAGAACCTACATAGCGCCTAAAATAACAATACCAAAGTCTGATATAGCGCACGTACTTACCAATAAGGTACTCAAGGCACTTAGTATATAAATTTTTTCAGAAAGATAAGTTATTGAAGTTATGAATTCTGAGCCCCAATTATGTAGCACCTTATAAGGGTTTACAGTGTGCTATGGTGCATTCAGCAGCCACAGCCAAGAAACACCAAAACACTTAACAAGGAAGGAAATACCAGCTTGTGGTGAAGAACTTTTCTTTGCACTTTTGTGCATTTTTGAATTTTTCTATTTCTTTAATTTACTTATTTAATCAGATGGAATTGTTGTTTTATAGTTAAAACAAATTTGACTTGGAATTTATTAAATTATCCTTAAAACTATCTGAATTTTCTTGAAGGTGTCCATCCGTAACGGTGAGGTCCACAAGTCCCGCTTCTCCAAAGGGCTGAAAGTGAAGTACAAGTGTTACAACGAGCAAGAGTTCACCCTAACCAACGAGATCAAAGACACGCTGTCGCCGGAGTGGAACCATAGTAGGATCGTCTCCATCCCGAGTGTCACCGAAGACGTCTTGGCGTACTTCGAGAACTCCAGCATCAAGTTTAGTTTATACGGCAAACAGATCGACTCGGCACCAGATTCTAAGCTCTCGAAACTCACAACAAAGGTTGGTATTTTAACTGGAGATCCAATTTGTTAACCTCCTCCTTAAAACAAAAGTCAATATTAAAATAAAATCATTACTTTTATTTTTTACAGAACTTGGTAAGTACTGAGTATACAGTGCTAACACACATCCGTGTATAAGGTTAAAACCAAAATTAATATTGTTATTTTATTTATAATCAAATTAATAAAAACAAGAAGTTGGAACCATACAGACGCCCCAGATTGCAAAGTAGGGCTTTTAAACTGACAAATAAATGTATGTCCCAAGCTTCCGGGCTCTTAAGCTTTCTGTCTATGTAAGCAGGCTTGGAGCTCCCAAGCTTCCGGGCTCTTAAGCTTTCTGTCTATGTAAGCAGGCTTGGAGCTCCCAAGCTTCCGGGCTCTTAAGCTTTCTGTCTATGTAAGCAGGCTTGGAGCTCCCAAGTTCCGGGCTCTTAAGCTTTCTGTCTATGTAAGCAGGCTTGGAGCTCCCAAGCTTCCAGGCTCTTAAGCTTTCTGTCTATGTGAGCAGGCTTGGAGCTCCCAAGCTTCCGGGCTCTTAAGCTTTCTGTCTATGTAAGCAGGCTTGGAGCTCCCAAGCTTCCGGGCTCTTAAGCTTTCTGTCTATGTAAGCAGGCTTGGAGCTCCCAAGCTTCCGGGCTCTTAAGCTTTCTGTCTATGTAAGCAGGCTTGGAGCTCCCAAGCTTCCGGGCTCTTAAGCTTTCTGTCTATGTAAGCAGGCTTGGAGCTCCCAAGCTTCCGGGCTCTTAAGCTTTCTGTCTATGTAAGCAGGCTTGGAGCTCCCAAGCTTCCGGGCTCTTAAGCTTTCACACTTTGCGGTCACAGTTCAGGTTTTTCACATTCCTGCTGAGACAGCAACGGTATCTCACATAAAAAAATTGAAACCAGAAAAAACCGGCGCAGCGTGCAACACTTGTATCGGTCTAAACAGTGCTTACCGCATTTATAAATTTAGAATCGTTTTATTTTGTTATCCCTAAATGGTGGTGCTTTTTTAACTTGTGCAAGCAATGTAATCCCTTCTTTTTGGAGATGAATAAAGTTTCTTATTCTTAAAATTCTTAAATGCAATTTTCTCCGTCCATTAAATAATAAATTTAAAATGTATTTACTTTGTAGGAGCTGCGTCAGATGGAGAACATGCAGGATTCAGGGAGGAAGACTCGAATCGGCTCCATGGCTCCAGAGGGTGATGGACAAGATGAAGCTGGGCAGATCAAAGGAGAACTATTGCTCCTTAAAAGGAAATATGAGAGATTGGAGAAGAAAGAGAGACGATTACAGGTCAGTCTTGACTAATATCAGGGTTAGAGTTGATCCAGAGATGGGTCAGTGTGGGTTAATGTTAGGGCATTTGTTGATCCATTTTGAGTCAGTGTGACTTAAGCGTGGTTCATACTTCCTGCGATTGCAAAGCGAATGTTGACGCCACAAATTAATCTCTGCTCAACTCACTTGCGAATATCGGCAGAAAGGAGAGTTGTGACGTCAAATTCATGTCAAATTCGCTTCGCATGAAGTATGAACCGGGCTTTAAACTGGCATCCCAAACAAAGATATTGAAATTGGTAATTTGATCCTCACTAACATTTTTGTTTTGCATTTCTTTTTTTTCTGCAGGAGATTTGCAAGCAGTGGGAGGACAAACCGAGAGAAGAGCAGTTGTTTGATCCGTTCTATCGATCGGTCTCGGCCGTAGCGTACAGCACAGGGTCTAAACTGAAGACTCGAGTGCACATGCTGAATAAAGTAAGACCTCAATGGGCCGAGAAAACTTCTTTTCTTTCTCCCCGATCAATTGTAGTTCTTAGTATTCTGTCTTTAATTTCTATCTTTAGTCAAAACCTTATTAGACAAGCATTTTGTGGAGTAAAACAGATGCATTTAAGAGTTCTGATCTTATGTGTTAATCATGTAAAATTTGGTTAATCTTGTATTTGGACGGAACAAGAAAAACACAGCATAAGATGTCAATTTTTCATATAACGACATGCAGCCGGCAGGGCTCAAATTGATAGCCCAGCAAGCAGTGCTTAACAAATTCCTGCTGAGCAAAATGAGCGGGACTTCAGTCACAGACAGTACATGTTTTTTTTGGTTTTTTTTTTTAACCCACTTAGCATTTGATGCCATAGGGTGTTTGCATGACATGTATCCAAATGTTTCAGTCCATTCTAAAACTTTTCAACACATTTTTTTTTTACCAACATCTGCTTCTTTTGAGCAGACCTGTAAAAATATTTTACCTGAATACGGTATTTTCCGTTGATCAACCTGCAGATTTTCTTGTCAGAGATGTAGTTTCATTTGAGGCAAGAAAGTCTCAGACTCATGATCAAACCTCTGGACTAGTATTTATGGTAATGAGGAGAGAGTCTCTCGACCCATCTAAGATAGTATTTAGTCGAGGCAACCCTCACATCAAGAGGCAGCAGTCACAACCCTTTTTTCAGTTTGGTTGTAAAGTTTTTTACAGTGACATCTCTCTTTGAAACAAGCTGACACATTCCAACCAGAACTCACCCCCTATGAGATTCGCTCTGCATCTGCCTTACTCCCAAAATGTCTCTAACAAATCATACTTCCAGCACCCTTTTATTCCCCCCCCCCCTCCGAAATATTATACCTTCAAGAACCTTTTCTCGCCATTTTCACATCAAACCAAAGAGTAAGATTTTAAGCAAGTACTTCCTTTCCTTTCCTTTATTCTCAAAGTGGTTGCAACCTCCAGAGGTAACGTGCTTCTCCCTTCATTCACAGAGTTGCAGAGTTTGGGTTTTAGTGTTTAAGTTCGCTTGGGAGTCAATTTCGTAGAAGAAACATTTCTGAATTGATAGAAAAGAGAATTTGTAAATCTCCCCACTTCTTTTTATAAGTTTGTCTCTAATTTGGAGTGAAAGCCCTAGGTTTACTTTAAGAGTGTTGTGTGACACATTGCAGTTGAAATTTATTCTACAAGAAAACACTTTGTTTTTCCCTTCCTAATTCACATAAAACTTGCTTTAAAATGGTGGTTTTATCTTAGTAGGGTAGCGGTATTCCGATTCTAACCAAGTTTAGAATTGCTGGTTTGAAATTAATTACTAATCCATGAAGTGGCCTTAAGAACCATCCAAAAATCACTCCAGTTCAAGTCGCAAATAGGACTACGATTTGATGACAAACATTTTATGTCCAAATTGCAATTCATGACTGAACTATGTACATTCAGCTCAAAATCCTAAACTCAGGCAAAATTACTTGTACTGTATACAGTGCTCCAAATCTCACTTTTCAAGGCTTAAAGGACCTTGAGCCTTAAAAGATGTTCTCACCTTTTGAACTCTGTACCTTTGAACTTTCACCTCTGACCTTAAAAGGCAAGTATTTATCTCTTAAATCCCCGTGAGCAGATTATACAAGGACACAAAGCTCTAAAGGAAATTCAAAATGGCGACCAAGACGTAAGGACCATCTGCACTAACTTCCCATCTTAGAACAACATTTAGTTGTGACATGAGAGGAAAATATAGTTCTTTCTCTGTTCACTCATCATATATTCATCCACCACTCACTCATGAGAACAGCCACATTCTCAGCAGAAAAGTAAACCCTTCGACAACAAAATTGTTAAAAAGCCTAATTTTGGCTCTAAAATCTTTATTCCTTTCACTTATTTCTGAATTCAACATAATTTTAAAAATGGCAAGGTAACAAATTAATGTTAACTCAAAAGTAAGTGAGAATAGAAAATGGTCAAAACTTCTAAAAACTTGAAGCAAAATACATGGAGTAACAAATTGTTCTTTAGGTGGGAGCGAGGGGCCTAATTTGAAGTATCCAATCTATAAAGAATTAGGACTTTGCATGAAAAATGTTTTTACTGCTTGGACACAATCCTTGATTTAAAAACCAATTTTATTACAAAACCAGGAGGACTCTGTCAGTGTGTTCAGTTTTGAACTTGAAGATCCGGCATCGGAAAAACAGCAGCCAATCAAAGAGGAGGCTGAACCAAGCTCAAAACAAGCCCTGCCCCTTGAGGAATCCAAACCCAGCCCTAAACAAGCCCCTCCCGCAACCCTAATCCAGACAAACGGCATGTCGGAAGGGGGTGAGGTGCCTAACAAGGGGCACAAGGAAAGCGCAAACGGTTCAGCCGAGAACGTAAGCTTTATATAACGGTGACTGTTTTGTTGTTTCCCAGCAATGTGTGTGTGCTAGGCGTTCTACAAATCCTTCTCTCCTTCCCCCAGCCTTCTCTCATAGCTTCCCGTATTGTTGTCTCTTTGCAAATGTCTGTGTATTTCTGTATGCCATTTTACTGCCTGAGCATGATCAGCTTTCAGTCACTTTTTAAGACTGCTTTATGTAACACCATTGGTACACAGGCAGCATTTGAATGAAACACAATCCCGCAAATACATTCATGAAACTGGTGCTAGTCAAAGTGGTCTACTGTATGCTCAAATCAGCCACCCCAAACTGTCTCCCCCCCCCAAAAAAAAAAAACCCCAATAATAATACTAATAAATCAGTCAATAAAAATTCAAATTATATTTTAAATTATATTCGGTTTTATGGTTCTCACATTTGCACAATCTCAGTTTATAACCAATTAAAAATTAACTGCATGATAATTTCTGCTAAGTTAAGCTAACAGCTTACACTCTTTCTAATCAAACTAACAGTGTTAACTTTTTTTAACCCGTCCTAAGTCCCAAGATTAAATCCTAAGTTAAGAAGAGTTTGCTGAAAATGGTCCTTTGACCGTTGGCCTGAGGGTCAATTTTACAAAGAGCTATGGTTGATCTGCAAATCAATCGTAATTGCTAAGTGTGATGTCACAATACAAATCACTATGACAACTCATCTTCCCAACAAGCAAACTTTGAACAGCTCCCACACAGTGATATAAACCAAATCTCTCTCATACAAACATTGGTTTAACATCTATGATTATGAATTGCACCGATCGATAAGTTGTGACTAAGTGACAATAATAATACTAGTTAATGTGTGAAATCAGCAGTTAACTTGGCCAGAATCGACCCTAAACCTTGCGATTGCAAGTCCTGCATCAAGTCTAACCACTTGACCTCGGTAATGGTGCATCTTAAGAGGAATCTTAAGATGCTTTGTGAAACGGAGCCCTGAAGACATACATGTCTAGAAAAGATGTTGAAGAAATCATCCCTAGAAGCAAACACAGTTGGGGTGACCGCGCCTTTTCTGTTGCGGCCCCCAGGGTATGGAACAGTCTTCCCAACAACATCAGACAATCATCTACAGGTTTTTAAGACGTCACTCAAATCTCACCTGTTTACTAGAGCTTACTGTATGGCGCCATGAGCAGTGATTATGAGTGTTGGAATATGGCGCCATATAAATGTTCTGATTGATTGATTGATTGTTCTGATTGATTAGTTCAAGGCTGGAGTTGTAATGTTGCTCATTGTCGGTTCAGCCGAAAGCAAGGCAAAAGAATGAACTCGTCCAAGCCTCCACTTATATTAATCATCTGCTTCTCTTTCAGGCGACTCCGCTATCAATTTATCAGCAGTTTCATCTTCAATTATTCAATTCTTTTCTTCAAACTTGTTGGAGCTTCTCAGAGGAGGTCTTACACTCATCAGTCAAGCTTAATTTCAAAGTTGTTTTGTGGTTTTTTTTTCAAAGGAACACTAGGAAAAAACTCATCTTGTCAACTCATCTTGTGAGTTTGCTGAAATTTAAGGAATTTTTTTGGAGTTGAAAAGCTGCATAATTGTATCGATGAATGTGGGGAAATTTAAGATATTATTGTAATTATTTTTATTTTCTTGAGGGATGGGGGTTTAATTGGGTCCTAAATCGAACATCTATGCTCATGGTTTTAGTTTTGCGGCCTCCCTAAAAGTCATTCTTCTTAATCTCCCCTTTTTTTTTCTTATCCAGATGAGGCAAATTCAAGAAAAAACAACAGGAAAAAAGTCACAAGTTTGCTCACTCATGTAGTAGGGCTAGTAGCCGTTACCGTAGAACCAGGTGCAGCATAAACTTCCCTAAGTCCTTTGAAGCAATAATCTTAACCATCCTCTGCATGTTCTCTGTTCTTTTTTCTCTCTACATAATTGGTGCTCTTGACTCCTTTATCTGTTGTTATACTCTTCACTAAAACAATCCTACAACTTCATTGGCTTAATTTCGTTCAGCTACAAAATTTGCAATGCGCAGGAAACTATTGGCATTCGAGTTGTCCAGGATTACTTTTTTTCCACCTCATATTCTTTTCTTGAACACAAACCTCAACATCTTAAAGACGGCATCTCGCTTCAAACTTTTGCATTGCTCTCATATTCTAAAATGACCACTCAGCTTTTTAACAAATATACTGCCTAATCACATGCTTCAACTGTTGTAATCATCTTTGACTCACTGCATTCAATCATCGGATGCTAGGGTGCTGAATTCTTGTGAATTTAAGGGGTCTTAAATTTGAGCAATATCAGATCTGCAAAAGGTGACGGCAAGACGGTGTCTCTAATGCAGAACACTCAGCTAACACACTTCAATTTCCTTTTCACACTTCTTTAGATAATGTCAAATATTTTCTGTTTGTGAAATTGTTGAATGTCTTGTTCCCGATCTTCTCTGGATGTGTTTTGTTTTGTTTTGAAGCATGTACTAATCAGCATTCCAAATAGTGGGAGGGATATCGTCAAACCAATTCTAGGCTCAATTTTATGACTCTGATTACGGTGGAACTCTGCTCTTACAGAAGTATGCACTTCACATGCAGTAAGCAAAGAGTTCGGAGGTAAGAAGGGCCATGAAATTGGGTCCTGCTCTTATCAGCTGTTTGCACCTCTGACTGGTGCATGTGATATTTCTTTTTTTTAAGTGAAATTGGCATCAGGGGATAAAGAATATTATTGTTATATCATCAGTTCTATTGTGTACATCTACATTTGTAAAGGATTAAAACAATTGAACTGTTCCAAAATCCAAATGCATACTTTCTCTAATGTTCTGGAAACATTTCAATTTGAACTGGTGTTGAAGTTGGCTGTGAAAGGACATAGAACTAACTGCATCGGATCTATTGTTTTGCATAACATCTGTTTCAATCAGTGGAGAAACAAGAGAAGGGGGTATGGGGGCAGGTGTCTCTCAAAACCCCCTCCCCTCTTGCCCGCAAAACAAGATAAAATAAATGCACAAATGAAGGGGTTGCTACATAAATTAGAACCCCTAAAAAATACAAACTTATAGTAAATAAATAACAAGTAAATAAATAAATCACACAAACATTATAAACACTGAATACAATCACGTGCACAGCCTGTTAAAAAAAAACAAATAAAAAACATTTCTCTCTGTCTTATTTTAATTTTAAATGGGTTTTTTCCCGGACTGACTCTGATGTACTCTCTTGCTACAAATCCTAAAGCCTCTCTCTATCTTGCCTTGCTACAAATCCTAAAGCCTCTCTCTATCTTGCCTTGCTAACTCAATCACAAACTAAAACCTGCTTTTCCTTTATAGCCTCACTTCTGCTGGGAAATATAAACAAATAAATAAGTCCACTTTAACTAACAAGCTGCCGCTGAAAAATGCAAGCTTTGTCTTATTTTGTATTATTATTATGGGGGTTCAGGATGCACACACGCTTTGTCTTCTTTGCAAGCCCAGCGGAGTGTTTGTCAGTTTCATTGATGACATTTTGTATTTTTCGATTCAGGACTCGCACATGGCTTCCACAGTCTAATATTTGCGGTCATTTGTTATCTTTAAAAAAAAATTTGTGGTTTCTAGGGTTGCTTTGCTTTATTTGCATCTAAGATGTCATTAAAATAAGATTGCGCAATGGGCTACTCGAAGCTCAATCCACTCAGCCGACTTCTCCTCAGAAAAATTTGCGTTACATTTTCAAGGATGTTTACTTTCTGCCACTGCACACCTCTAACCTCACTAACACTAAATCCTAATAAACTTATGTGAACATGATTGTTGTTTTTGTGAGACTGTTGAGACTGTATCCGAATTAATGGCTATAGCTGTTGCTAAGGATATCCTATACTTCAATGCATGAGGATGCAGCACTCATAGCCGTAGCCGCCAATTGGGACACAACCTGACTCTGAGAGCTTTGTCCCGATGTGAGCCGCTTCTTTAAAATGAGATTGTGGTCATCGAATTAGATCGTTCATTTAAAAAAAAATCCAACCCGCGTAATAGGTACTCAAACTTGGCAGCCATACCGGATTATTTTGAGACAAATTCTTCTCACTCCTCTTGTTTTATACACTTACGTTATTAGTTATGTTATTAATATTTTAATTGATTTGATTTGATTTGACTGAGCACTACTATTCTTTGACTAGCCCCGGTAGTTTCTTGCACTCACTCACAATCATTTGCACTGTTTGCGATTTGCTGTGTTGCACGTTCCAACTTCACACACTTGCACAACCTTCGGACCTTCGTTTCTAAGCGAAAGGTCCAAAACTACCAAATCATACTTCACCGATTAAACTTATAAATCTTGTTTGAAAAGTATTATCATCTTGTTTGAAAAGTATTATCATTTTGGGAGTTCCATGTGTGTGTTTTTTTCTTTGGTTGGGGGGGGGGAGGGATCATAGTTTGGAGCAGAAACATTTCATTGACTAGTGTGCATCTTGAAATGTGTATTTTGTCATTTGTTTTATTTATTTATTGGGTTTTGTTTTCGCTGTTCATGCCAAGGTTTCATTGTTTTGTTTGCTTTATTTTGTTGTCAGAACACATCAAAATTGGTTTACATTTTATCAGGGATTTGGTGATCAGTCATTATCAAGCTTATTTCTATTGTGGCAATTGAAGTAAGCGTTGGTTGTTTGTGATATTTTTGTTCAAATGCTATTTACTCAGCTTTGACAGTAACTCGGACGGAAGTATGTCTCTTATAGATTGCTTCTGTTTTTCGTTTGAAAGTCTAATTAGGAGGAAACTTTGTGTGAAATTACAAGTCTACTGTCCTGGCTTTGTGGTCTTCTTGAGTCCTGTTTATGTCTCGTCCTTTCATGTTTGTACATGTATTTGTTTGTACATTTCATTATTTTGATGTGTTGTCATGTTATTGTCAATTTGTGTTGATCTGGAATTGTTTTTAATTGATGTTAAATATGCATCGGGATAACATTTGTGTTTTTACACATAAACCGATGTGTGTTAAGCACCGTACACTCAGTACTTTCCCCGGAGTCCTTTGAACAAAAATCTACAGGCATAAACATTATTACTCGGGTGGGATTCAAACCCTGACACAACCTACGTGCAAGTTCAGTGGGATAGTGGTAAGACATATCTAGACATCTCATGGGTTCGATTCCCTTCCAAGGAAGTTGCTAGTGGATTTTTGTCTCGGGACCTGGGGATCAGTGCAGAGCATACAGTGCATAATACACATCGGTGTAGCGGTAAAAACACAAACAATACACTTTATTATGGAGCGCTTGTGGTTGTTTTTGATGAGGTGGAATTTTATGAGATATTATTTTGATGAACCAAGTTCCTTAGTTGCTTTTGGGGCATTTTGGAACAAAGTTCAGGAAAGGGCAAAAGCCTGCGACTGGTTGGAAGGATGTACAAATTTGAAGTCAAAATTCCAAATGCCTCACTAAAAACAACCAAAAGTACTCATGAGGAATCTAGACCATGAAAGGCAAATCTTAATTGGAGGTCGATCTGAATTGACAACGTTTGGCAGAAGTACAGTGAACAATTTTGAAGGGCCCAATTTCATAAAAGCCAATTTAAGCGGAAAATATTGCTTAGTGACAAATTTTATGCTCGGCAAAAGTGAGCAGGGATACCCATCCTAGAAGGTGAATCAGACAAGGCACTTTGGCTGGCTGGTAACCTTAAACTGAGCGGGCTCCCCATCCTAGAAGGTGCATCAGACACGGCACTTTGGCTGGCTGGTAACCTTAAACTGAGCGGGATACCCATCCTAGAAGGTGACTCAGACAAGGCACTTTGGCTGGCTGGTAACCTTCAACTGAGCGGGATACCCATCCTAGAAGGTGAATCAGACAAGGCACTTTGGCTGACTGGTAACCTTAATCTTGTCAGCTAAACTGTATTGTGCTTAGCAGCTTTTTTATTTGTGTTAAGCAGCTCTGTGAAATTATGCCCCGGGGGAGAGGTTGTGAAGACATTGATTTCGTCCATGTAGTAAAAGTGGCGAGAGTGAGGGAAACTATATGTGAGAGGTTGAAGACATTGAAAAGGCGATGAATCTTGACAGAAATACTCTCTCTATATATATACTAAACTAAAATGTTGACAAGTTTGGACAAACCTCTTTCAGTTTGTAAAATCAATTTTCTTGGTTCTTATGCTTTTGTTTTGTCTTCTTTTAACCCACTGATTGTACGACTGCAGAAGATGGTGAAGGAAGGAAACGGAAAGGTCGTCCAGGCAAACGGAGGAGGAGGAGGAGGAGGTGGAGAGAAGACTGAAGGAGGCAGTAGAGCTTGCTCCGTCATGTGAGCCCTAGCAACCAAGACATGGATTTCAGACGCATTAATCATTGAAACACTGAACACAACTTGTTGTAAAGCAAAACATTATTATTCCTCACTCAAGCGTGGAATATGGAAAAATAAAGCGCTTCTGCGTCCCACAATCAATGACACTAGAAGCCAAGTTGGTTATGGGACGCAGACGCTCTATAATTGTTGTATTCCTTGTGTGTGATAGTGAATTTAGCTTCAAGCAAACTTGACTCACAACTTTTACGACAATGTGTGGTGCTGGAAAAGCTGTACAATTTGCGTATACGCAGAATGAGAACAGCACAATACAGAGGGTGTGATACACGCTTATATCACAACTCTTGTTGCTACGGGTCAACCAATCTGAATCAAGGATTCAAAGTTGTTTGAAGGCAAAAGCATTCACTTTTTTATCTTGGTTACAACTTACAGTCATCACTCTTCCTTCCAAATATGTCCATTTTTGCATGATATAAGTTTTGCTGTATGAGCAGCATTGTGGTATGGTTTTGCTATGTATATTTTGGAGAATTACTTTTGTGGAGCGTTACAAATTAGACACAAGTATATATATATTCTGATTGTAGTTCCTGATTGGATGTTCCACATCAGAAAGTATGTCATCCTGAAAAGTAGATAGAAAACTTCACGTCCGGGATATATTTTTATGTTGAATCCAAAACAAAAGTTTTGCTATTCATTTAAATCTTGAGTATTCTTAAATCCAGTAACTGCCCATTAAGATATATGTGTTATTTATAAACACTATTCATCAGCATAATTGCGCAGTGATTTTAGTTGGTACTACATTTAAATTTCAATTTGTCTCAGTATTTTGTTTGCGGAAACGCAAGACTAATTATGTTACCAAGTAAAACCAGATGTTGTATATATTTTTGTAGCTTTTAATGATCACCGAAAATAATGAATCAAATTTATTCAGTGGAGTTATATTTTTTGAAAACACATTATTATAGAAGCTTTTTTGGATTTAGGTGCACTCTCTCTAACGGATATATTTACTAAAAGATGAGTTCACTTCAGAACAGTTGTACATAAATATTTTTCTTATAGTTTACCGGTATTTAGTTTGTCAAATTATATTGACATTTTTTTTTATGAGAGAAATGTGAAAAGAATTGGTCAAACAAAAAATGACGGAATAGTGCTTTCAATTTCAACAGCTAGACTCAGTTTTGTGACACTGACTGAAGCTTTTAAGCCTTAAAAGGCAGTTCCAAAGAGAACGCCATAGCAAGAGAACGCAGTGCCATGAAACTGGTTCAAGGGAAGACAAATGCAAGGATACTGGTGCCTTATTACTTTTTCATATAATCAATGTTCATAAGTTGTTTCAAGGAAGGTGAGCTTTTTACTTAGTATTCATTTCTATTTTGTACTCGTAGACTTCAGGTATAAATTCCTTTGAATTTGTACGAAAGCACTTTGTTATTTTCTTAGGAAATCATTCTGTTGAAGAAATTCAAACTAAATGTGACGCCATATCCACATTGGGTGGCGGCTCTGGCAGTGAGCAGGGGTGTTGCTAAGGATGTCATATACTTCATTGCAAGATGATGCAGAACCATAGCTGTAGCCGTTGACCTTAATTTCTGAAACACTGTGTATGTAGGTTTTGGCACTGTGTGCAAATTATTTCATATTGAGGATTCCTTGTGATTATGTCAACTCCGTCCTTTAAGATAAACATTGCTTTTGGTTTTTACAAAGCCACCAATAAGCATTAAGCAACTGGTTGAAAAGGTGAACCCACCCCCTTTAAAAATAGCTAAATAAATAGTGTTTACAGATTTATTTAAGTCAAATTCTAATGTGTATTTTCTAATATTTAACATTAAAAAACTTCTGCGGTTGGAGGTAGAAGTATGCAATGAGATATTATGGGCAGAGATACAATGTTTATCAACAAAATGTGCTTTCAATAATTATAAGATTGCTATTTATATCTTGGATTTTAATTAGCCCTCAATCATTATTTAATTGAGATTCTTTATTGCTACCGTCCATAAAACCATAAATGAAATTCACCTGTCTGTTTAAAACCTTTAAGATTAGAATAATAAAATAAATCGTTATTTTGGATGAAGATATAAACTTATAAAGCCTATCAAGTCTTTTTATTTAAAAAATAACTTGTAAAAACTTTCTGTGCAACTAAATCTGAAAACGAGCTTCAAGGAGGCCAGGTAGATGGAGGAGCATAAAAAAAACAATAGAGAAAAGAAAGACATTGTAAATTAGTGTAACCAGTCGACTTTGCAAATGAATTTGCAAATTCATGTTAACTACTTGCTTTATTCGTGGAGGAAAGAGGAGTTTAATAGAGACAAAACCTATTGGAATGGAATGTCCAGTGCCCCGCCTCGGTCAATTATTTGTTTGTCAAATTCCATTGCTCATGCAAGCGTTACACCGAGTGAGAAGTTATTCCTGCACTTGCCACCGGGAAGAAGGTTCTTACTGTAGAGACGGAGCTGCTATTTCTTGGTTTTCCTTCGTTTCTGAAGTTCAGCCACATTCATTTTCCTTCCGTTGTTACAACATTGTTGGCGATGACACATACCACCCACCCGATGACAGAAGAATATCTTGGTGAGTTCCGTAGAACGAACTTTTTGCTGTAACTGGTGATATTCACATCTAGAAATGCCGATGTATTGAACCCAGTTTTCGATATGAGTTGGTTGAACTATGGAGGTAGCTCAATGGTTGGGCCTATAGTGCATTATCGTGATGATACAGATATAGCTAATAAATATACGTTTTAGGTACTTCGGTTCTGGGTGTTCTATAGTATCACTGAATACTTTAAATTCTCGGCGTAAAGTTTAGGAAACCTTTTTTGTAATTTATTACAATGACGACTCTAGGGTAGGCTTACACTTCTACTTCTACTTCTACGTGATACTCGGCAAAGTCCGTAAGTCGGGATATAACGCCATATTGTACATACACATGCATCAGCAACCATGTTTAAAATGAGGCGCCCTTTCTCCCAAGGCAAAGCGCAGATGCAACAAAGAAGTCCAAACTCAAGATGTTCCACAATGTAGAGTGAAATAAAACGGTCAAGTTTTTCTGTATAAATGAGTCTTAAAAGTAGTTTATTGAATTGTCCAAGAGTAGTTGCACGAAGATGTAATGGTAATGAGTTCAATAGATTTGGAACAGCAGCACAATGCACATGAACCAGCTCTAGAGATGGTGCGAGATTCGGCCAAGAGGTTCTATAAATAATATGTCTGATGGTGACTGGTGAGCAAGGGATTTGAAGACATGTTGGCAAGAAAGTTTGAATTCAATTCTGTTTGTGATGGACAGCCAGTGCAATTTCTGAGTAATGGTGAAATGTTGTCATCTGAGTAATGGTGAAATGTTGTCATGACAACCGGTCTTACAGATGAGTCTGGCTGCTTTATTCTAAACTTTTTTGAGAGGATTTATTTTTGCCTTTGTGATTCCTTTCAAAAGCGAGTTGCAGTAATCTAGTCTTGACAGCACAAGTGATCTAACAACGGAATGACATGTATCCTCATCAATGTATGGACGTATTTAGGTGAAAGGTGATGTTCTGATTACTCAGTTGTGCAACATGATAGAGTTTCTAATTAGAGGTTCGCCGTGGTCGAGCAGAAACTAGTATTTTCGTTCATGTCCATTTATTGGCATCTCTAATGATTTATTCCAGTTGTCCAAACTTTGGCCTCTCATTGTTGCAACTGTGGTTGTTACTTCTGGCTGGCCTTATATAATATTTCCCTGGAACTCTGTCATTTCTCAGGTACGACGAAGTTCAAGTTATTGAATTATATACAGACTCTTATGTGGATTTTTCCCACTACAGTCGATGATAATTATTGGGCATCACAACGAGATCTCAAATTCAATTTATTTCACATAACACAATGATTTATCCAGAGGTAATTTATCCATGTCACAGATCATGTCATGAACTTTTTATTAATCACGTCTTAGAACTGATTAATTTAGTTTATTATTACTGCATGCCCTTCTTGCAACTTGGTCAAGATTAGTATGTTTAAGATGTATTTTTTAAATGTTTATATCAGCTAATTTAAAACGTTTTTATTTTTGTACACGGCCCCCTTTCTGGTAGCCTTGTTTGATACCTAAATTTAATTGTCACAAGACACCAAATAAGACTTATACTGAATGGTGTGGAGTAGCCACTGCAACCTCCTGCTGAACGGACATGTTGTGAACAATCATTATTTTTGCACAATGGGGAAATTGGGCTAACCCTAACTTCAACCCCAACCCTTAACCCTAACCATAACCCTTACCCATAGAACCTCCCAGCACTAAGTATGGAATCCAACCTTATTCAGATTGCCCGCCTGCTTTGTAACTATGGGACCAGGTGCTTCATGGGATGAGAATTTTAAATAAAACCAAATCCAAAACTTGGGGTCCAAGTTCCCCGTTACTTAAATCCAGACACAGACAGAACCTCTTACCGGTAATAAGGAATCTAGACTTCTTAACTTGGGGTCAAAGTTCCCCGTTACTTAAATCCAGACACAGACAGAACCTCTTAATAAGGAATCTAGACTTCTTAACTTGGGGTCCAAGTTCCCCGTTACTTAAATCCAGACACAGACAGAACCTCTTAATAAGGAATCTAGACGTCTTCTGAATGTACACTTTAAGACGATTTCACACTCCTAAAAATAATGTCTGTCAAATTATCAAGACTCAAAAACAAACTCATTTTAAAAGAGACTCTTTAAGACGATTTCACACTCCTAAAAATAATGTCTGTCAGATTATCAAGACTCAAAAACAAACTCATTTTAAAACAGACTCATTAACAAAGTGCACTGCATTATTAAAAAACTTTTTATTCTGAAAATGGTTTAAAATTTTCGCAAACATAAAAAACGACTACAAATGTATGATCTATTTCTTCTATCGGACGGAATTACAGATAGTTATTTTAAGAATTAAAATATGATTTTATGATACCATATAAAATATATCACTTTCTATGTTTTCATTAGTTATGTACATATCTCTCTAAAATAGAAACTAACTCTGTATGCAAACAATTATGTACACATGTCATTGTTTAAAAAAAATTCCTACTTTGCAGAATACTTTAATCATATTTCACATATTTAAGGGTCTGTATTTGTTTGGTAATGACTTTGAAAACTAATGGCAATTAAAACTTACTTTGTAAGAAGAAAAGCAGCTTTGTATATTCAGAGTACTGCGGTTATGAAAAAGGATATCACGTTAACTTTTTATCCCAAAAGTGTTGAATTTGAGAAGCATTACTGACTGTAACGCTTTTATGTCCCGCATTTCAAGTGTCAAAACCTACACAAAGGAACCTATCATGTTCTGCATCTGCAAGGGTTATGGGAGTGTTGCCATTTCTTGCGTTGTATGCACAAACATGTTGTGTCACTAAACAGCCAAAGTGAATGGAAGTTCAAACAGACACGTACATTGCCCTGAAGTCATCATTCAATGGGTTTTGGGTACTTTTTGTACTACACAAAACACAAGCTTACATTCACATTAAACTTACATAGTTGATGGATAATGTTGGTAGAAATCTTCCCTTAAAAATTAATTGCTGAGGTGCAGCAAAATTTGAGAAATGAGTAAAACAATTTCACAAAAATTATTTTAGCATGAACATTGGATTTACGCAACTCTCCTGAAAACATTGCTTTGTAATTTTCATTTTTTTTCTCAAAAACTTGACGGCTGAAACTTGTACAGATAAAGTATATATACATGTTCACTCACAGTGAGTAGGGATTCATGTCATGGCCAAACACTACAAAAGGTATCAAAACCCTTTAAAGAAGTGTCAATTTATATAAGGGCACTGGACACTATTGGTCATTACTCCCCAAAAATTGTTAGCATAAAAACTTACTTGGTAATGAGCAATGGAGAGTTGTCAATACTATAAAACATTGAAAGAAAATTACTCACTCTGAAGTAATGTAGTTTTTGAAAAAGGGGTAATTTCTCACTCAAATACGAAAATACTTCAGGCCTGAAGCCTTTCTTAGGAATCTGAAAGCACACAAATTTGTTTGCGCAACAAGGGTGTTTTTTCTTTCATTATTTCCTTGAAGCTTTGATGATCAATTGAGTAAAAAATTCAACAGATTTTTTAATTTTTGCATAATTGTTATGATGGATACACCAAGTGAGAATACTGATGTTTGACAATTACCAAAGGTGTCCAGTGTTTTTTAATACAGAATGAATCCAAGCTTGAATGAATCCTACCCTTCCCTATTCCTCGACCGGTTTATTCTCTCCCCAGAAGTCTTTCTCTGAGTACTCGTTGGTCGTCGGTTGTTTCTTCATCTCTTCCATGAGTTGATTCAGTAGCTGTTTAGACTGGTACTTGTGAATGATGGCCTTGATAACACCAAAGACTAGCAGTAGGAGGCACAGGGAACCAGCTATGATACCAGCGATTGCAGCTGCACTCAGACCAGTCTCATCGATGACCGTCACTAAAAGGAATTAACACAACGATATCATTTGGGCCCATTTTCATTAAGCTGTTAAGCGGAAAATACTGCTGGACAAATTTCTTTGCTACGCAAAAAAATAAGTCGGGCACCAGCCACAACAATGTAAAGTTAATGTAGTTTGGGCTAATATTCTGATTCTGCTAAGCAATGCCATTCTTTTTTGTGCTTACAGGCTCTATCAAATTGGCCCCCGATATTATTGTAAATCTAGCTGAAATCCCTTTAAAAATTACAAGTTGCATATTTGTAAAAGTTTTGATAAACATGTAATATATTACATAATCTATTTCATGCAAAGTGTGTTTACAATCGGTGTATCGCTTTCAAATGTCTACAGGTTTGTCAGTTTATGTAGATGGTGGATTACATAAAATGCTTACACTGCCAGCAACTGTTTTGTTAGCAAAAAAACAATTCTGTAATGTTCCTCGTAGATTGCAAATAAATTCTACGCTCACAGCTTACCATCACAGTCTGTCTCATCACTGTTGTCTCCACACATGTTGTACGAGTCGCACTTTAAGGCCATGTCGATGCATCTGCTGTTGTTACAGCCAAACTGCTCTGATGTGCATGGCGCTTCATGAACAAAAGAGAAAACACAATAAATTTTAATTTTCAATATATTTCACATGTAAAAACCATGAAAATATTAACCAATCGCAGCAACACTTAAGCAGCATTTGGTGCTTATCACCTTTCTGCTGAGAAAAAGGTATTAGCAGGGTATCATTTTGTGGGTCGAATGGTATATTATTAGCAAGTAATTGTAACCTCACTCTTTCGAAGGCATACTTTTGTTGTGCTTAGCCATTTTGTGTGCTTCACCAGCTCTATGCAATTTTTTAAAGATTTTGATAGCTAACTCTGCTTACTGGGGTATACTTACCATAAGTAAACACTGAGTAGAATATCTCAAAGCCATTTGTGCTGCCGCTGTCGTCAGACACAAAGTCAAAAGTCAAGCTGTTGCTCTCAGAGGCAATATCAGCAATCTGCTTCCTACCACAGAGCGTTTCCGTCAGCGGGATAGATCGATTCAACCCGTCGTAAACCGTCAGGTGATCTACACACGCTCCACTGATTGGCTCCTCTAGGTTGAAGCGGAAGAAACGCAATAGGAATCGACTGCCTTCGGTGGTGGTGAGCACTGTGGTGCAGTCGATGTTGTTGTTGTAGAGCAAACGACTGTCTGGCTCAATGAAGCCACCACTACTGGCTTGCACAGTGGCATTGCAGTTAGTTGTGAGGTAAACTGATACAGTCACCATCCAAAAAAGAAATTAGAAACACTGTTAAAGATTTCTTTTTTATAGATCAACCGTGCCCCCCACAGAAAACGGAACAACAAAAACTCACAAGTAATACATGTACAAATATATCATTTAAAAATAATCAAATTTCAAAACAATTGGTATACATTTTGAGTGGCAAGTGATAGTGCGTTTGAGTGTGTAAGGGGGTGCTCAAAATAAGAAATGTGTAATGGGCAGCTTGTATGAAAGGGTGCGATTGTTCATACGATGTTTATTTTGTTGGGGTGACAATGAAAAAGTCATCCTTGGGGGGGGGGGGGGGGGTAGTCAGAAACCTCTCCAAAGAATCAGTTCTGAAAAGGGTCTTTCTTGTTTGAAAAATACTCAATGTTGACTAGCTCTGTCTCCACCTGTTACCTGAACACCCCTCATCAAGTTGTCTTACCTATTGAAACAGCACCAGCATGACACACCATCAAGAAACTTCCAAGACTTGCTACTAGGAGGATCCCAAGCAACTTCATCCTGGCCAGATTCCTCGACTTAGGTGTACTTTCTTGAGTGGATGCAGGGGGCGGGGGTCAAAAGAATCCTGAAACAGTTAAACAATTCACAAGCAATGTTTCTGTATACTGTCAGACTGTATCTGCTTTAAACATAAGAATGTAGAAATAAATACGCATTAAATTTTGGTTTAGGACACAGAAGTGTTTTTTTATATCAACCTCTACTTTTTAACTGGTCACAATTCATATTGTACAATTCACCTTTTTTTTTAATGTTGTAATTAATTCAAGTTCAAGGAAAACCATACATAAGTGAGTAGGCCTAACTACTAAAACACGCAGCCACAGACAGACAGATCAGAGGTCTTGGCCTAGGCGTCCCTTCAAAAGTTTTCATTTGACTTTGAGATTTTTCCAATTGCCCTTATAAAAAAAGATGTAATTCCAGGCCTTGGTGAAAACCATATGGAGGTAGAAATAGCCAAATCATAATTTTAAATTATAATTAATTCTGTTTTTTTATGTATATTATTACTAATTAGTATTACTTAGAATTAGATAGACATTCAGTTAAGTTTAACTTATGGGGCTATATTGTTGCATTTAAACCCAAGTTTCACCAGTCCATGTTTCAATGCTCTCATAGGCACAATTTTGAGATAGTTCAAAAGAGTGATCGAGTGACACTCGAACCACTCTTTGTTATGTACTGCAATTTGCAATACAAAGCATTTGGCAAGCCGAAGCGAAGGTAACGGTAATAAATGTCCGGAATTTGGACAACACTTTCTCCGCAATAAACTAAATCCTTCTCACACTCTCTCCCTCTCCATTTGCTTAAGTTCATAGATGAAGAAGAAGATATAGTTCTACATCATAACTCACCTTTTTGTATAAAATTGTAAGTTCATAAAAAAGCGCAAGAAACAAAAACAAAATCCCCTAATTAAACGAGCGTCAAGTTGTGATGGTCGCCATGTTGAATCTGCTGACCGTGCGCACAGGACTAATTTATTTTTCAAGCAGGGGTGTATCTTTACGTGCAAAAGAGCAAATTTATCAACCCAAAAACAATTCCTCCAATTTCAAGATTAAAATAATCATGAATACCTATATCTACAACTTTAAATATTTTTAAACCTCAACCATTGATATTTAATCTTAATTTGAAAACATTATTCCCAAAACAAGCACTCGTAACAATACTTAACCCTTCCAAATTAGTGGACTGTACCCTACTTTAACAACATTGTTTACCATAGTTTCCAAGTGTACTGTACACACCTTAAAGGTGACTTGAAATTGACCGTATTGGACGTTCAAAACATACCTGTTAGTTCATAATGTTTGCAAAAATAGCCAGAGTCCCGGTTAGGCCTTTTCGGAGCCCGTGCATGCTCTGTGTTGTATTATAATCTTAGGCCATTAATTTAATTGAAGAAGGAAACCGAACAACTTTAAAAAGCCTCCAAAATTTGAGCTAAAGTTGTAAATTTGGGAGAGCCCAACCCAGTTGTTTCTTAATTGATTCTGATAGAGGAAGACATGCTCTATCAAGTGATTTTTATTTCGTTGATTTTTTGGAATGATACACTGTTTCAAAAACTGGGTCAAAGGTCACGAAAACTTATTAAGATCACAGTGACCTGCTTTTCAGTAAATTTATCGCCTCAGGCTAAAAATTGGTGTGCATTCAATTGCTCATTAGGACCTACTCCATGTTAGGTCCTACAAGCACAGCAATTTTGTCGGCCTTGGTCTGACATAGCATGACCAATCTATGCTTTTAAATTCTTACCCGTACCTACATTCTTGACCAATTGTGTGAGATTACCTTTTGCTAGCCTAGGCCTATAAGGCCTGTATTCTTAGTTTACAAGACGGCCGTTGTCAGATGCAATTGTGTCCGCCATGCAACACTGTCCGCTCCGGACACTTTTGCATATGCAATCGTGTCCGCTATGCAAAAACCGTCCGGTGGACATGTACCTGACTGTACATTTACATGTACATGTACATGTGTACATGTGTACATGTATGTGCGCGCGTAAGCGAGCGTGCATGCACACTGAACCTACGTGCAGCATGAATATTTATATAATACTGGATGGCTTTCAGGGTGATACAAGAATATATTGCACTCGCTATGACAATTTGCACTCGTCTTCCAGAAAAAAAGCAATCCAATGTTATTATTATTATGTATATCAGGCTGAGGACTTGATAAAAGCAGCACTATTTTGGCTCACCTGATTCCAGATTTTCAAATTCAATTTTATTATGGGTTTTTTTCTATTTCAATGCTATTGAAAATCTTGAATGCGCCACACCATGGGCAATTTCACTGTGCCCTTTTATACATGTATATAACTTTATGCTGTGCATGCGTTATGCAGTGAAAATTTGCATTTTATGCGACGCGGCGTTAATACACGTAGATCTATCTAACTCATAGATATAGAATAGAATAACCAGATCGGCCGCGTGTACATACGCGGGTTCTGGCATGGGGGCCGCCATTGCTTATCTCCCATGTACATTTCCCGTGTACATTGTGCGTTGCCGTCAGCACGTGACTTTGTGCCGTCAGCACGTAACATTTAGCGCGTCAAAGGCCTATCTCCCGTGTTCATTTTCGTGCGTAAACCTTTCGAACATGAATTTTTTACCGCGTCCATGGCGAACCAAAACTTATTCTACACAGGCAATGACGCGTATGTACGCGCGGCCGATCTAGTTATTCTATTCTATATCTATGGATCTAACTTACCCAACATGGTGAGCGTTGCATCAGTTGCCGCGTGTGACGCGCGTGCAAGTGTTAAAATGCCCGGATGGAGCAATATTATTGCTTCAATATTGCTCTATCCGGGAACTTTTACTGACACAATATTGCTGTCATCCGGGTACTTTTTACAAAAGCGTTCAATACGCTGATATATTTCTGCTCTGGAAGCCTAATATAAATTATAATCACGTATGATGGACCGATCCGGCCTGTCAATCAAACTGTGTGCGTTCACCCATTTGACCAATCACAGCATGATTGTGGTCGGACAAACTCGGTCATGCGTGCGCGTATATTTGGCACGCGCAGCAGAATCGTGCAGAATGTCATTGGGAGTGCTCGTACACGTGTCTTGTCCACGTGCGCTGTGGGCGGAGCTTAGTGGAAAGCCGGAACGGTCCATTGCATGCAGCGAATACCCAACGGCCCAACATCTCCCGTAAAAAATGGCGAACGTGTTCCGTCGACCAAGGGCGTTTTATTTACTGCAAAGACGGTTTTGCACGGGGGCGGACACAACTGCGTATGCAAATGTGTCCGGCGGACATTAGGACAGTATTGCATGCGACACCGTCCCCATGGAAAACATCATGCAAAATCACATGAGTTTTGAATGACTCGTAAGTTTGACCCTTGTACATGAGGGGTATTTTTTATTTAAACAGAACCATTTTTTGAGATGTTTTATAAGCCTATTTTTGGTGGATGCTCATAATGGTTTTCCCGCTCAAAATGTGCGTAAGAGTTTATGCACGAGAGCGCCCTCCCTCACAGAGAGTCCGAAACGTGTTGCAAAATCAGAAAATATTTTACGTGGCGCCCTCTTTTGTCGTACAAGGGGCTTCCCCTCATTTTGGTCTTACGTCGTGGTGTTGCTCAACTGCGCTCGCTGGGGAAGTTCCAAGATGGAGGATTTCAAATATTTACATGGTATGTTTCATAGGGTAAAAACATGATTAAAACGGAGTCAAACGTTGTGCAAGATTGTTAATTTTGCTAATGATAATGCTTGGAGATTCTAATAAACACATTATTGTTTTGAAATATTTGGTAACTGTCTAAAAACAGAAATAGCATGTTTTTTATTATTTTTTAACACCGTGTTTAATTTAAATTAAAAAAATAACATATTTTAATATGTTAATGAATATAGTGCCAAATATTAAAAATAGTCTTTGCTGGATCTGTGCTCCTCCCTCAGTCCATCACATGATAATATTCTCAGCCACCATAGAAAAGCATTTATATGTCTCTAAATGCTTTACCTAACTTAAAACTCAGCATGATTCAATCACATTAGTAATTAATAGAATGAGTAATATTAAATAATAATGCAAAACTTACACCATGTTACACAGAGTAAGAGCACCCACCCCCACCATGCCTACATAATATAGCAAGTCAAGTTCTCAAAATAAAATAATCTACACAGCATGGAGATAATGTTACCAAATATACATTGATCTGTCACCCTATGCTATAGTATCCCTCAAATATTACTTTCGTTGAATGATAGTTGATACCCTTTTGTTTGGTGCCCCTGAAAGTCAAGTCACTCAAGGTAGGCTATATTGTAATTCATTCAAGTATGAAGTAGTTTAAAAAATTGTAATTAATAAATAGAAATATAATTGATTTTTCTGTTGAAATCATAATTTTAATGTGAATTCTGTGAAAAACTATTCCTTTTTATGTTTATAACTTTAAAAAAATTGTTTTTACAGATTTAAGTATGGAGTCGCGGTCTTCTTACATGTGAATGGCTGTAAACGCAAAGTAGCGTCATGGCGAATGCTAACAGTGGCGCAGCAGCTGGTGCCATTAAGTCACAAAGTGGGATTAGGTCAGCTAAGGCAGAAAGACCTCATCGCGGGGATCATGTTATCAACAATGAACCCTCCTCATCGACAACCATTTGGTTTGTACTTCTTGTTGACAAGGAGACCCCGGCCAAAAACCCAAGCTCAATACTCAATCAACGTAATGCCCCCCAAACCAAGAAGGTGCTACGAGGATCACTCTTGACTGGTTTTGAATTTCCTCAAAGTCAAAGTAGAGGCCCCCGCCATTACATTGTCTCGCAACTAAGTGATGATGTGCAGTTTGATTGTAAAAGCTCTGAAGTAGATAGAGTGTCGTTTTCCGAGATGAACTTGCTCAGAGCCCTGTCGACAGACTCGCAGCGTTACATTGTCCATTCAGACAAAAGCTTACTCACATACGCACTGAGTTTAAAGGAAGGAAACTCAGTTCGAGTGAAGTTACACCAAGAACAACTTAAAGGTGTCGTACGTTATATTGGCAGTATGCCTGGAGGTGACACAGGAACTATTTTTGGTATTGAATTAGTAAGTAATTGTTTCTTTAATACAGCTTGCACCAAGGGCCAAGAGTGCTCCCCACCAAAAAAAAAACCCAATTGTTTTCAAATATTACTTAGCTAGGACATAATCAAGACACAGCATGGGTTTACTAAACTAATTATTTAAATTTTCAGTTGAACAAATAACAAGAACAATCTAGCTCCAATACTGTCTGTCAAAAGTTTGTCAATAATCTTGGCTCGAGATGTAAGTGTCCACCAAAGTTAGAAATCATTCAACCTGTAACTGCTGTAAAGCAAAGATTCACACCCAAGTGAAGTGGAGGGATCACCTTAAGGAGATATGCATTTTTATTTAGAATATAAAGTAATAAACCCAAGCCTGATACTTCAGAGAGGCAACAAAGGAGATTGCCTCCATGTCCCCTGGTCATTACCTTGGTGCCCTTGAATTAACAATTAGCTCATAGAGTGCCCTTTACCAACTGAGAAAATGCCTTGGTGCCCTTGCCCCTTCCAAAAACGACAGGCCTGCAAACCGCAAGCTCTTTTTTTCCTATGTGTGCTTGAAGTGCAGTTTGACAAACAATATTTATATATTGCAATGTGCCTATCAATTGTGTCTGTTTCCTTCTAACAGGATCATGAACACAGAGGTAAAGGAACCTCGGATGGGGAATTTAATAAAAAGCAGTTATTCAACACCTTCCCAGACACGGCACTCTTTGTAAGTGTGCATAAGCTGATCCCCCCTGAAAGACTCGACTCTGTGCCATGTGGAGAAGAACAAACTTATAAACTGAAATCTACATATCAGCCCCATGAACTGAGACATTTTGGCGAGTTCCGTCAAGGAATGACTGTTTTTTGTTGCGTGGGTAGTCGTTACATAGAGGGTACAATTGTCTCTATAACGATGCAACCCCACGAGAAAGAACCTGTCTTTGCTGTCGAAATGGTAGGTACAAAATAAAATAAAAATTCCCATTTTGATCTTCTTTAAATGAGTATCGTAGCTCATCGCGCACATTGTCAGGTCATGGGAAAATGAGAATTTTGTTTGTCTTTACTGGGTTAAGTCATGATTTCATTGCGCCAAACGGCATTCTTAAAAACAAATTCATAAATAACAATAATGCAATTTATTCAGAAAGTTCAGAATGAATATTACTGGACTGAGGCTTGGTAAAAATTGTTGGTTACCAGAATGAATTGTTGGCTTCCGCATGCATGAAGAATGCCTAAAAAGTTTTAATAGCAATTATATTGGGCCGTCTGAAGAAATTCCTAAATATTAATAAGTGATGTTCAAAGTTTTGCATGGTTTGCATTTTAAGAAAAAGTATATGTAGTTAGTAGATTTGTTGGTAAAGCGATGTATAAAACTCTTTTGGGAGGAGGGTTGGTTCTGAGAAGAACCGGTTCAGTCCCGACATTTCCGTCAGTAGACTCTATTTATCATGAGAACAAATTATTGTTTCTAGAGCAGGATTTTAACCAACAACCTCTGGATTAACAGGCCAGCGCTCTAACAACTGAGCTATTTAGCCATGGCGGTTTCTTTATTTTGTCAATATATTTGTTCTGGGGTGGATAATTTGTCTGAAAGAAAACCAGTTACAACTAGTTGCAGAGAATTAATCTGCCTATTTCAAGAAAGCACTTTAAACATCTTTTGTCTAGTTTCTGTTAATTGCTTTTTTTTCATTTGTTGCATTATTTCCAATGCTATTGTCTAGTTGTTAAAGCGCTGTGGTCTAAATGAAATGGCGCTATAAAAAAAAACAGTGTATATATGTATGTATGTAATCTGTTTATTTCATGCATGTTTAATTGTAGTCTGGCACTGATGGGAATGAACCAGGCTACCCCCAACAGTATGGCATCAAACCCAAACCCAACATCAAATTTGTCCCAGCTCAGGACATCATCCCACAAGGGCTTGTGGAGAATCAGTGGGGTAAGCAGAAATAAAATGTAGTACTTTTGTTGTGCTTGATCCAGTTGGCTTCGGAAGACGTAGTAACTCCTAAAACTCTTTCGCAACTCGTGTTGGGGGGGGGGGGGGTTGTATTGTAGCGATAGTCATTTGAGCAGACACTATGTGCGTACACAGACAACTGTTTCACGAAGATCCAGTTTTTGTGGGTCCCTGGTCAAAAGGCACTGCAAACAATGAACTGCAAAATACTCTCACTTTGCTTTGTATCCAATGGATTTGTCGAAGACCTGTTCCATACACATTACCATCAGCCAATATTTTGTATAAAGAGAGTATACTGCATTGGATTGAGTACTTTCATCTCCTAGGCTGACTGCTTATATGACGTCACCATTCAAATGTCTGCCCTACAACATGGCATCTGTGCACGTGTGCGTGGGTGTGTGCATGCATGTACCGTAGGAATGTGGCGTGCTGCGTGCTTCATTGATGTACCCGATTAACGCGCATACGGTTTGCCCTACAAGATGGCAACTTTCATAGCTAAAAGGGGTTATTCAATACAATATATAGGCTTGATGCAACACCTCAACTGAAGGCCTCTAGGGCTGGGGCGGCCAACACCTCAACTGAAGGCCTCTAGGGCTGGGGCGGCCAACACCTCAACTGAAGGGCTGGGGCGGCCAACACCTCAACTGAAGGCCTCTAGGGCTGGGGCGGCCAACACCTCAACTGAAGGCCTCTAGGGCTGGGGCGGCCAACACCTCAACTGAAGGCCTCTAGGGCTGGGGCGGCCAACACCTCAACTGAAGGCCTCTAGGGCTGGGGCGGCCAACACCTCAACTGAAGGCCTCTAGGGCTGGGGCGGCCAACACCTCAACTGAAGGCCTCTAGGGCTGGGGCGGCCAACACCTCAACTGAAGGCCTCTAGGGCTGGGGCGGCCAACACCTCAACTGAAGGCCTCGAGGGCTGGGGCGGCCAACACCTCAACTGAAGGCCTCTAGGGCTGGGGCGGCCAACACCTCAACTGAAGGCCTCTAGGGCTGGGGCGGCCAACACCTCAACTGAAGGCCTCGAGGGCTGGGGCGGCCAACACCTCAACTGGTAGTGAGTTCCAAAGTTTCTGGTCTGGGGAAGAAGGAGGCAAAGTTTGGTCCTTTACAATGTGTTGTGGTCCTTTACAATGTGTTGTGGTCCTTTACAATGTGTTGTGGTCCTTTACAATGTGTTGTGGTCCTTTACAATGTGTTGCGGTCCTTTACAATGTGTTGCGGTCCTTTACAATGTGTTGTGGTCCTTTACAATGTGTTGTGGTCCTTTACAATGTGTTGTGGTCCTTTACAATGTGTTGTGGTCCTTTACAATGTGTTGTGGTCCTTTACAATGTGTTGTGCATGTAAATACCATGAATGGAAAGAGATTTGTCATATCGCAAATACTTGGATCACATGCATTAGGCAAGGAATTAGGTGCATTGCTGGTCTAGCTAGCAATCATGTTTGATCGCTAGCTAGACCAGCATGCACCTTATCTAACAGTTTGCGCTTGCGCAATGCGTATTTGCAAAAAGATCTATGCCGTTTCTGGAATATCTGCATGAAAAAGCACGTAATATTTAATTAAACTTTGCTTGTTATTTGTTGTTGGGTCTTAATAGAAGAGGAGGCATCAACGGAGCATCATCTAGTGAAAAGTAAGCACAAGGGAAAGAAATCTTCAGAGCCATTCTTTATTGTCAACAAGCAGAAGAAGGTGTCTCCTCTTTCAAGTGCTGAGAGGTTGAACAAGACCAACAAGCCGCCTGGAGGAAAGAGAGATATGAGCGATGATTTATATCCAAGTAAGTTTTCATTAATAAAAAATAAAAAAAAGTATACATTGCCTTTAGGGGACATTCTTTACACAGGTAAGTCCTCAAAATTAATCGCTTGTGATACCATTTTTACTGGTAAATACCCAATTTTACACTTCAATGAAAACCTTTGACAGGAAATTGCAAGTGTAATTTAAAAAGTTTGAAAATGTGTGGTGGTCGGAAACAGAGGAAATTCCTCCAGTGGTGGTTGAGGAATCCTGAGTGCCTTGGGGGGGGGGGGGGGGGGGGGTTCTGGCAGAATCCTGAACCTGTATTCAAAAGTAAAACATTATTGAGGTTTCTATTTTATTTTTCAATGAATGAAACTCTTAGCAAATCGACATGAAGTACGGGACGATTCACTGATAACCTCCAACTATAGTGAGCAAAGCAAAAATAAATCCAGCCTGGTCGGCAAGATCAAGGGGAAATTCAGCAGCAAATCAGATTCAGAGCCCTTGGCCAGCAAGTCAGCACAGTGGTATGGTGATCCCGAACAAGCCAAAGAAAGTCTGTCTGACAAAGGTATGTTGAAAATCACTCTCTTATCATCAGTGGCCGATTTCACTAGGATTAATCATATCTCAAGTTATGACAAGTATCGAGTCCTAACTTAGGATAAGTCTTAAGGTTTACATGTTACAGTGCAAGGCTGGGACTCGTCCTAAGTCCTAAGATTAATCCTAAGTTAGGAAGAGTTTGGTGAAATCAATGGCTGCTCAGACCTATAAAGTCATTAAGGGCAATTTCATATATATTCAATGAACTCTCTATCACTTAACCTTAGATCTAAACTTTGTACCACAAAATTCAACTCTCTTCTCAAAACTTGTTTTATGTCTCAGATTTTCAAGGACTATTTTTGTGGTTGTCTATTTTCTTTCATTTTTCTTTTCTGGTTTTACTACACCTTAAACACCCAGCAGGGTTGATATGTGCGCATTACAAGTCTTTATTACTATTATTATTGTTATAATATCTTTCTTATTATTAGGAAACATGGACGATAACATGATGAAGGAAGTGACCAATGCAATCTACCGAGATTGGAGAACAATTGCATTCAACCTGTACCTGAGCAAAGAAGATCTGGAACACATTGACAGAAAGTGTCACTCTGAGAAAGACAGGACGGAGCAAATGCTGAGAATGTGGCTGAAACAAAAGACCGGATTTGACAAGATTTCAAAGCTTGCTAATGCCTGCAGGACATGCAGTTTACACGACTTGGCAAATGAACTTGAGCAAGGTATGTCAGTTTGCATGTAATAATGTCTGTCCATGCAGTAGAATTCACAAAGAGTTCAGACTAATCTTATATCGAGTTAGGACGAGTTACTTGGCCTAAGTTTTTAATATCTCCTAGGACTCTTTGTGAAATCGTGACAGGACAACTGCATGTGGGAAATGCAAATGCTGAGTTTGGAGCCGTCAAATCATACAGTGCAGCCATCTTTATTTTTCCCACAATAAACCAATGTTACCAAATGGAAGCTGGAAGGAAAATAGTCCGGTGCTTAATGAAAATCACTAGTCCTGATTGATATTTCCTTGACACGGATGCTAATGTTTAAAGACACTGGACACTATTGGTAGTTGTCAAAGACCAGTCTTCTCACTTGGTGTATCTCAGAATATGCATAAAGTAACAAACCTGTGAAAATTTAAACTCATTGGTCGTCGAAGTTGCGAGATAATAATTGAAGAAAAAAAATCTTGTCACACGAAGTTGTGTGCTTTCAGATGCTTGATTTTGAGACCTCAAAATCTAATTCTGATGTCTCGTAATCAAATTCGTGGAAAATTACTTCTTTCTCGAAAACTACGTTACTTCAGAGTGGGCCGTTTCTAATTCTGAGGTCTCGAAATCAATCTCGAAAAACTAAGTTACTTCACAATGTTTTATACTATCATCATATTTCCATTACTTGTTACCAAGTAAGGTTTTATGCTTATAATTATTTTGAGTAATTACCAATAGTGTTCAGTGCTTTTAATTGAGTGGTCGAGTGGAACTATATTGACTCAGAATTTACAGTGAAGATATTAACATCTTATTGCAGGATTGAACGAGGAGCTTTTGATGACGATATCCGGGGAGATCACTGAGGGGAAATGCAGGCCTTTAGGCTTCAATTTAAACTTCTCTGATTCGGAATTGGATTGGATGGAGACTAATGAACCCAACCTCTTACCTCGGGTACGCATGATGCTGGGAACCTGGAGAATGGCACAGTCATACAACTCTGACAAAATCACATTGCTGAGCCGAGCACTTCATAATTGTGGATTAAGACGACTGGAACTCAAAGTAACCAGAGGTGAGAAATTGGATCCAGAATTATAATAAAATGTTGTTCTGTGAGTATACGCTTTCTCACAGAGTGAGCCTTAGCACAGTTTCTGTTTCATAAATGCGGCTCACCGCAGGTAAAGCAAAAGGCATACTAACTAACCAGTGTTTTTTGTGGCGTGTTGTGGCCAAGTGGATAATAGCACTGGACTCCAAGTCTGGTATGTGTGATCAGCAGAGTGTTGCTTCGAGTCCCAGAAAAGAGTGACACTTAAGAGAGACACTTAACCATGTTTGCTTCATCGCTGTAGGTCCCATTTGTTGTGTAACGCACGCATTAAAAGAACTTATCTAAAAGAGAATGAGATTGATCCAGTGTTCATGGTCTGGTCGGCGGCATATTGCACCACAGCACTTTAGTAAACCTTTACATGGTGCTATTTAAAGGAATAGGTCTCATACTTCAATACGTAGCTCCACGAACATGTACCTTGCAAGACATAATACTGACACTTTAATATGCCCCTAAGTGATAAAGCACTATATAAGAACCTAGTATTTTTTATTATTACTTTTATTCATTAAGTGTTTATCATCTGGTTCTTGTTCTACAGGACTTGATGATGATATCGTGTCCTCCTTTGCTGTAAGAATTGACACCGCTTGGAAGGTACTTGGCCAGAATCTTGGACTGTCTCTAGGTGATATTCATCAATTAGAGAAGTTCCCAAGGGAGAAACAACCGTACCAGATGCTTCTGTTATGGAGGAAGAGACAGCACAGGAACGTTGATGTTCTTGGAGCTTTGTATGAAGGATTGAAGAAGACTGGACTGCCAGATCTTGCCAGTGATCTGGTCCAAGGTACGCACATCAGTACGCTACCAGTTGAGTCGCGATCTCAACTTAAAATCCAGCTACCTATGTTCCGCTGCCTCATTAGCCCCTTCATATATCACTCACCTAAAGACCCTAAGCACAATGCGCAGCGCACCTACACGCGTGTCTCCTGTCCGCTTTTTTTGGTGTATAAAAACAAGCACAAAAGGAATAGACTCCCCCAAAAAGGCAGAAATGGTAGACACGGAACTGGCTTTTTCAAAATTTGTTATTTCAAAACTTTTTATTTAGAACTGGCTCTTTCAGAACCTACTATTTAGAGTTTCAATCACAAACTTATTTGTCATTTTGATGTTTAGGAGTGACTGATGAAATGCTGGACAGAATTGCAATCTCAGTCGGGGAGAGATGGAAACTCCTAGGAGAATTCTTGGGTTTCAGCGATGCGGAGCTCAAAGAAATTTCCTTAGGAAGTAACAATGGTCTCAGAATGCTGAAACTATGGAGGGAGCTTCATGATTATAGTTCTGATAGGATGACAAAGCTGCTAAAAGCACTCGATGAATGTGGCTTGGGCAAGATTGCAAATATGTACCGGAAACTGGAGGAGTCTCACTCTCTGGAGCAAAAGTGGAGCTTGAGTGACGTGAGTGATGACCAACATATATACAAAGAGCTCAGACCTAAAGGTAAGTGCTGATCAAGTTCAGTTATTTTATTGCTGTTGCTGATTTTATAAACACTAAGTTGATGGCCTGTCGTTTCGACCCTAGCAGAGTCTTTCGCAAATGTTTTCCTGTTGTCTCATCTTCAGCACAAGAGGGCGCTATCATGCTGGAGCAGTCGCAATTCGAGAAAGACTCTGCCAGGGTCGAAATGTCAGGCCATTTATAACTATGTTTTGCAATTATACTATAGGTATTTTTGGTTGAAAAGCAGTTTGCAACAGCTAATTCTATTTTCTAAAAAAAAAACTTTAAGAGCTCTTTATAATTAAAAGGGGTTCCAAGATTGAGTTCAATTTTAAGGAACGCACTCATCCAGTGACGACACATTTACAATAATGGATTTTTATAGAGGAAGTTTTGTTTTGTTTATTCCTGAATTTTGATGATTCAATCCAAAAGGCATTGATTTGACATTTCGACAGACGCAAAATTTCCTCTTTGGACAGCGGGCTAGACAGCTCAGTTGGTGGAGCTCTAGTCCCACTATAGCAAATTGTTCCAAGGAAGAGAGGCTCAGGATAGCTCCTTCGTGTCTGTGGAATGAGCTTCCTGCCTGTTTGAGAGAGGCAATTTCGCTGATTGTATTTAAACCTCTCCTGAAGACATTCCTGCTCCGCATCCAATCCTAGTTCTTTTGTTTTGTTTTTATTCTCGGCTCCTTAAAAGTGCTCTGTTCTTCATGCAGCGCTTTATAAATGCTGTGTTATCATAATTATTATTGTGTCCTTATTCCAATAACAGCCTATAACCTGGTGTCCAACGAATATCTCCTGAAAGTATCGAGAAAGGTAGACTTTCAAGACATTGTGAGGGCTTTAGATGTATCTACTGTTGACGCTATAGAGATTGAAAATCTGAAATCAACAAATCAGCAGAGGGTTTTTGAGGTGCTTGATCGCTGGAGGCGTTGTGGATCCAAAGGCCAGCGAGGTTTGGGTGAATTATATCAAGTAATAGCACTCATAGGAGGCAAGACGCACCTAGTGGATGATATCATGAAGATTGAAGAGGGTAAGTCACATCTCAAACTATATTTTGTAATTTGTTTTTATGCAAGTCGCCAGACACACAAGGCCTGAAAGCCACTTCAAGGTGTGGGCTACAATCAACTATTTATTCCAGGGGCATGTTGCCACTTACTCCTGGGGCTGAAACAGGGTTACCCACTTTACAGTCCATACACAGGCTTGGATATCATCTATCAGATGCCTGGCTGGTAGAGCAGAAAGCACTACCTCCAGAACTATATACAGGATGATCCCCATGCACAAGCTAGTGTAGCGTTTCGATGCATGTGATTTACGTGCCAATATAATGCCAACATTTTGGCCTATACAAGAGAAAGAAAAAAAAAAAACAATGGAAAAGAAACACTTTTATTTTATTTTACAAAAATTATCAGGAGAAAACAAAATGGAATGCGCAGTAGGGCTTTTAAAACCAATATCAAGTAGAGAACATTCTGAAGACCTTGTTTCAATTCAGCATGCTTCAACCAAACTTATACAAATTTGGATCCAGAATGCCCCTGAAAAGTCCTGGGGAGAAACCTGATATAGTCGTATAAAAAATGTTGATGGTAACCATTGCATAAAACTTATTTTAGAGGTAATTAAAGGCACTGGACACTATTGGTAATTACTTAAAATAATTGTAAACATAACAATTTACTTGGTAATGAGTAATAGAGAGTTGTTTATAGTATGAAACATTGTGAGAAACGGCTCCCACTGAGTTTTGAGAAACAAGTAATTTCTCACTCAAATTATAAAAAACTTCGGCTGAAGCCTTTTATTATGCATGCATCTGAATGTACACAAAGGGCGACTTTATTTAATTATTCTCTTCCAAATTCGATGACTAATTGAGCAACATTTTTTACAGGTTTGATATTTTATGAGTATGTTGGGATACACCAAGTGAGAATACTGGTCTTTGACAATAACCAAACGTGTCCAGTGCCTTTAAGTCTAGTTATCAATTGAATCTTTATTATTGTAGATATCTTCATAATTCCTAAATGTACGAATGGACTTGTATTAAGCAAACAAGTGATTATTTAAAACATCCCCAAACTTTATAAAGTGATTTACGCAAAACAATTGGAATCAGAGTCTGGAATTTGTTGCACTGATTTGACAAAATGTCTTTTGTAGTATCATTCTGTAAGTATTGTCTTGTTAAACCGTCTTGGTTCATGTCCGAAACAAAAAACTCAGTTGGATTAAAAGGCAGTGGACACTATTGGAATTACTCAAAACAATTTTTATCATAAAACCTTTCTTGATTACGAGTAATGGGGAGATGGTATAAAACATTGTGAGAAACAGCTCCCTCTGAAGTGACATAGTTTTCAAGAAAGAAGTAATTTTCCACGAAGTTGATTTTGAGACCTCAGATGTAGAATTTGAGGTCTGGAAATCAAGCATCTGAAAGCACACAACTTCGTGTGTCAAGGGTGTTTTTTCATTAATATCTCGCAACTTCGATGACCGATTGAGCTCAAATTTTCACAGGTTTGTTATTTTATGCATATAATTATGTTGAGATACACCAACTGAGAAGACTAGTCTTTGACAATTACCAATAGTGTCTATTGTCTTTAAAAATGGCTTTTGAATGGCATCCCCAAACAAAGGTATCTTGACAGAATAGGGAGACTGCTTACATTAAGGCTAGATAGCTCAGTTGGTAGAATGTCGCAGCACATAATCTTGGCCCTTGATCCTCCCATCCAAGGTACAGGTTAAGATTATCACAACTCAATCCTGTTGATCGAGGGTACAGTTTGCAACAATCAGAACCCTTGATCCTCCCTTTGATCTTGGCCCTTGATCCTCCCTTTGATCTTGGCCCTTGATCCTCCCTTTGATCTTGGCCCTTGATCCTCTCATCCAAGGTACAGGTTAAGATTATCACAACTCAATCCTGTTGATCGAGGGTACAGTTTGCAACAATCAGAACCCTTGATCCTCCCTTTGATCTTTGCCCTTGATCCTCTCATCCAAGGTACAGGTTAAGATTATCACAACCCTCAATCCTGTCGATCGAGGGTACAGTTTGCAACAATCAGAAACCTTGATCCTCCCTTTGATCTTGGCCCTTGATCCTCTCATCCAAGGTACAGGTTAAGATTATCACAACCCTCAATCCTGTCGATCGAGGGTACAGTTTGCGATAATCAGAACCCTTGATCCTCCCTTTGATCTTGGCCCTTTATCCTCCCATCCAAGGTACAGGTTTTATTATCTTGACCCTCAAGTAAATTAGCTATTTGTGAGTGGTGAAACTCTTAGAGTGCACTGTGTTATTTCAATACCTACAGCCAAATCTACCCAACTATTGTACCACCAAATCTTAAAATGACATACGGATTTCATACAAACATTTAGAATATATTGTCTAAGATAGCAGAACAAATGGCTACACTAAATGTAAATTTAACAGTAGGCTTAATATAATAGACTCTTACTAAAGAAAATCATCATTTGCTAATTAATAATAGCATTCAGTGCGCACAGAAACAGTTCAGTACGCAAAAGTACTGGCCGAAATCATTCCGGTGGACCTTAGGCCAAATACAAAAAATGCCAGTTGATCGTTCCCTCCCGCATCCTTTTTTGGGGCCGCATCCTTTTGTTATACTAATTTTTATTTTTCGATCTTTGTAAAAATAAAAATAAAAACCATTCTTTCATTTCACGTTATGCTTTCGAACACGCGTAACTGTCTGTTTCATAAAACAATATTAGTGACTGCCTACCAGACACTAGCACATCTTGTTAGTGTCATGATCCGACCCTGTTAACACGGGTCCTCATGCAAGTAGGTATAAAATAAGTTTGCGGTGTTTCAAACTGAAGAATTTGTGGCGTAATCAATTTGAAATACTAAGCGGCCATCTTGGAAAAAATAATAAATAATAAATAAAAAGGTCCTCATCCTCCTCTTTTTTGAAAAATCTGGACGATCAACTGGTATTTTTTTTTATTTGGCCTTATCTGTATTGAAGCAATTTATTTTCGTCAAAATATTGGCGACAAAATAGGAAATCCCCCTCTTACATGTTATTACCCAACTCTAGGCGTAAAGCATTTTGTGGGCGTGTGCTCTTTCACAGTCGACACATTGAAAACAAAACTGCACACCCACACTCAAGAGATGAGTTTCACAGGCCAAGTCAAACTGAAAAATCCCCTGTGCATATTGCCATGGAGCAATTGCCCACACAGTGATCTAGCTGTTTATGTGTATTTGAACTATGTCCATAGTTATATTTCACCCTTCATGCTGACACACTTTATGTGGTGCAACGATTCTGCCATAAAGTGCACTCAGCAGTGTACGTCATACACATGCTGTAAACAACTCTGCTGCCTGCATGGTATATCTATCCATGGTTGAACTATTTCCTTCCTCCGTGGGTTCATCAAAGGGTAGAAGACACAATGGAGTCACCTCACTCCATAAAGGGCAAAACCACAAACTGCTTGTCCCAATTTGGAGAATGAGCAAGGGAGAGCAGGAACACATTGGCCATAGATTCATGATGTTATCTGATCAACTTGGGGGCACCATTACATGTACCATGGAGGAATAAATTAGATTTATTCCTCCATGCATGTACACAGCAATTTCAGTAATGTACATGTTACACAAACTTCATTCCATGTATGTTGTAATGTACTAAGTTTGGGATAACAAAACCCTCCCCCTCCTGTGACAAATATGTTTTCATCATCATATTCTGACCAACCACAAGTTCCGTGAATCAATTACAATGTACATGTAAATGCAAACTCTGTGGGGTTTTATTGGATGATCACAGCAAATGCATATTCATACATGTAAATATAGCCTGTGTATTTTAGATTGGTACTCCATGGTTGGTCACAGTCATCTGTTCATTATAATAATACATCATGTGGGTGTATGTCATAGAGTCATAGAGCTATTATAATAGATCAGATGGTGTACGTACACTTTGCTTGTGTGTGGGTTGTACATGTTCAAGTCTGTACTCGTCAGCTGATGGTTTTATGAATGACTGATAATGACTGGCTGAATAGCGAGTTGGTATTCAAGGAATTTTAGTGAGTGGATAGTCTAAAAACTCACCAGAGAGATTGCCATTCTTCACACTCACTCAGTGGACATTCATTCTTTTAAATAGACTGTGGTATAAAACTTGTAGCCCCCGTATCTTGCAAAAGAGGAATGATGAAAATGGGGAAGCCCCAATATCTAGTGGTTATAGTTAGAGATCTCAGGGTTTGAGGTTTAGAATAAAAGTAGAAGCGATGAGAGAACACATTATTCAAACTTCTGGAATACAAGTACCTGATGTCTTTCTAATGGGTTGCAGCAGTCCTCAGTTAGTCAGTTGTCTGCTCAATGGGCAGCTACTTCAAGAAATCGGATTGGTTATCATGAGGAGACCTGATATGGGCGGTAAATTTTAACTTTGTTTGGTTTTTAAAATAGATGACACTTATCACTGGTAACAAGTGGGGCCTAATAACATCAAAGCCTGTAAGCACAAAAATTAACAGCTTTTAAAGCTGCTTCTGGAAGAAAAAAGTTTTGCTTCAAAGTTTCCTGAGAACCAACATTTAACAGAAGACCAGTCACAGATGATGCACCATGATACTTAGTCTGTCTTGCATTTACATCATTTTACATCATGAGTTAAGTTGTTACTTTTTGTGGGAACGTTGGCAAAAGAATCTCTCGGAAACTGGACTCTGGACTAAATTAGTGATAGAAACCAAGTCCAAAATAAAGCTGTAAGCAGAAAATACTGCTCAACACTGTCTTTGCTAAACAACATTTTTAGTTGGGCACCGACCACAACAATTCAAAGTATTTTGGACTGGTAACCTGATTCTGTTGAGCAATGCTATTCTGTGCTTAGAAGGTTTTTTGTGCTTCCAGGGAAATTTGGCTCCTCTGTTTGAAGCAGAAAATAATGTTGAGTAATTTCCTGTGAGGCCATTTTAGTACAGCAGTCACATGCATGATTTTGCCCTTTTGGCAGACTATTTCTATAAAGCAGAATTGTTTTGTGCTTACTCATTTAGTTGTGATAATTAACCACTCTTTATAGTTGGATGGAAGTTGGTTTTGGGGCAAAATAACACATTTTTACCCACAACAAAATTTAATGAGATAAGCAGGTAATTTAAAAAGTTGTTTGTATTATTGGCTGATGCACTTTCTGCTACTCCACAATTCGACCAGTGTGCAATCGCTAGCTTCTGGAGAGAACAATGGTCTTGCTTCCTTGAAATTGCTTAAAACAAAATTCAATTTTTGTTTGCTATTGGCAAGGATATTTTTTGTTTTATTAAATTTCCATCAATATCATATTTTTGTTTCTCTAAAGCTTGACTAACAATTTGTGTAATATGTGTAACTAAACAAAGTTGATTGTAAGCCTGTAATTGCATTGTGTGAAATGGCTCTACAGAAATGAACTATGGATTTCAGAAGGGTTCTCTAGCATTGTGTTTGTTATCCAGGCCTCCCTGTAATAGTTGATACCTTACGTGGTGTAATGTGTGTGATATTGATAAATCACCCGTTTCTGTAAGAGGGTAATCCCCCATTAACTGCAACTCTTGCTGACTTTATGAGTGTTTGAACCATTCCAATGATATGAGGCATTCCCATAAGATACTGCATGTAATACGTAGTATGTACATGTATTAAGCTGTCTTATGATTATTTGTCATTCTGCTAGAGTTGTCATAGCATCCTCATTGTTTCTGATGATACAACCGATAAAAAGGAAATCAGTCAGCATCCTGTTGTCTCTACAAGTCTCTATGGGCGTTTTGTTTGGATTTCAATCAACTCAGGAAAGGGAAACATACGTGCAATAGTCAACCATATCCCTTGTACATACATGGAAACATAACTTAATGGAAGCTTAGTTTCAGCATAAAACAAAAGCCTCAGGAACTTGCTTTTGGTTTCAGACGTTATTTGTGAATCGGCGCTTTGTTTCGTAACTTTGCAAGCTTCGAAAGCTTTAATTGTAACTGGTTTTGGAAGATACATGTACAAATGTACATAAGCAAATGACATTGCATCCTACAAGGTGTAAATAGACACAGATAGGTGCAGACTGTTAGAATGTTGAGCAATTTCTTACACTTACAGTGGTGTGTTATACCCAACTGCGAAGAAAGGATAAAAGGTAAGTGATAACTGTTTGATTGGGTGTTTCCGTGGTTATTTGTGTTCATTAGCCATATGAAGCAGAAGTTTGTTCTCTATTATGACGTGACATGTCAAGACTTGACAGTCTTTAGATTAAGTGAGAGAAGAAATGCTGGTGGGCAAGTTGATCACCTCTGGCTATATCCTTTTTTTGAACCACATCCTTTTTGAAATTAAAATTTTATTTTTGTCCCCCAAATTCTATTATAGAAGTTTCAAGTACTGTTGGCTCTGTCTTGGCACCATTTTGACGATTGATTTAATATCCCCATATTTTAGGCTTCTCAATTCTACAAACCTGGTAATTTATTAGTTTTGCTTTCTCCTTTTAAAGTAATAAATACAAAAATAGTAAATTCATCCTTTTTCTGATTGAAAACATCCAGGACAAAAAAGGTGTTTTTCTTAGCCTTCTTCCAACAATATACATCCACATGATACCAATAAGTTGTGAAACGTGTACATAAAGCCTTTGAATTTAAGTAAATTAGCCATAGAGTTGTCCTTATTAGGGGTTAGGGGTAGATATTTGGATTTAAAGGGGGGGGGGTTCAAACCAATTTGTGGAGACAGTTATTTTCAAGATTATTTATTTATGCAGGATTATTCATTCCAGCGAATGCCTGGCACGCAGGCAGTGCAGGTGAAGGGTTGTACCATAGAGCTAGGGTCCTCAGCTCTATGGTTGTACCAAAGCTTGCTTAACCAAAGCTTGCTTAACCAACGCTTGCTTAACCAAAGCTTGCTTAACCAAAGCTTGCTTAACCAAAGCTTGCTTAACCAAAGCTTGCTTAACCAAAGCTTGCTTAACCACAGCTTGCTTAACCAAAGCTTGCTTAACCAAAGCTTGCTTAACCAAAGCTTGCTTAACCAAAGCTTGCTTAACCAAAGCTTGCTTAACCAAAGCTTGCTTAACCAAAGCTTGCTTAACCAGAGGATGGAATTTTTGACATTAATATGGCCTAGTAGATGTTAGGACAACAAGCATTAAACTTTCATCGTGAAATGCTAGACAAACTCTACAACTTCCTCTCGATTCCAATAAACACACCATGCAACTATTTTGTAGGGGATATATATTCCAGATTTGTAACAACTCTTTTGCAGTTTGATACTAGTTAATTTAGTATGAACTTTACACAAGCCTTCACACATAGGATACAAACACAAAAACAACAACAGACAATAAAACATGTTTATAGTAATGATGACATTTTCTTTGAATGTCAGTCGAATTGGCATGTGGAAAAGCTCTAGGAAAAAAACCCGACTGTGACTGTGTGCTGTTAGTTTCTGTCAATTACAAAATAGGGAAACATCTTGATGCGTGATGACATAGTAGTTTGGGTATTTCGTAAAGTATTCCCCATCACTCTGTGAATATGTAATGTATCCACATTATTAAAGCCACGCTGTCTTGAAAAATACAAGGTAAAAAAGAAGGATAATACTATGTAATAAATGTGTACAAATTGTGTAATATTCCTCCCCAAGCACATTTTGTAATAAAGATGATGATGGTAGTACATGCAAGCATCTTGCATAATGTTTAGGTCTGAAATGCCCCTATTTGGTTTAATGGAAAGAAATAATTTACCGACAAATTTGAATCGCTGAAGAGCGGCTTGAGATGACTTTTGGAGATTCATATTTCACTGGTGTCTGTTTGAGAATGCTGTGGCTTGTAGATGTGGTTGGTACCCGCTGTCACCTCTCAAACTGGATGGCTGTGACATTCTAGATGATAATACTCTGGCAGTTTTTTGCTGTTTTCTAAACAAGTAGACAATGTTTTCAGCTGAAACTTTCTCAGGTTACTTTGATTGTATCTTTAAGCAAATTGCAGAAGAAACTTCAAGCAACTTTCCTGGTTTCATAGTATGAAGACAGCTCATAAAATATAATGGTTGATGGCCTTGCGAAAATGTGCAGTGTATTTACTTTCAGGTTCAGAAGGAATAGGCTTAGGGTGTTTGTGTTTCATATTGTCTATGATGTACACTACAATGTAAATGAATATGTCGTATATGGACACATGATTGAAGACATTGTGCAATTTCATCTGCTAGAGGAATTTACATGAACTTTGTATGTAAAGGAACCTGTTTTTTTTTAATTATTTCTCATTTGGGAGTTACGCAATTATTACACCATCTCAACTCCTGTGGAGTATGCAGCACCAGAATCAGTCAAATTGCTACAACTGTTACTAATCATTCTTATCAACAATCTGTTCTCCTTGGTGATGAGAAGCAATTATAGAAAGTGTCTGGCTCAAGGAACGGGATTGGAACCCACATTTCGAGAGTTCAATGTGTGAGACCCATATGGGCCACGATATAAATATCTAAGAATCTGAAGTTAACAGTCAATCACTGATTTCTCTGTAATACATGTACAGCAGTTTCCAACAATGCAGTAGACATCAAACCTGTCACCAAAGAACTCTCCCTTGAAGCAGGCTACCACTCGATTGACGATGTCTCTGCAACCGAGGTCGTATCGTACCCCGACCTAGAGGTCAATTCCATGGTAGAGGTCACGCACAATACCAAGTCCTATGGAGTAATCCGATGGATCGGGATCCCTGATGGATCTAAGAGTGTCAGCTTAGTCGCTGGAATTGAACTTGTAAGTATTGTGTATGTATAGACTGTGCGAGTCTCGCATGCACTGAAACGAGAAAGCACGTCAAACGAAGAACATATTTTTTTTCTGAAATCAAATGTTTGAAACAACAGCAAACCTAAAGGGGAATAAATACCTGCATGTAATCATAGGATTCGAACTGCCCCTAGCCAGCGGGCAATCTCGGTGGTTTAGTTAGTAAGACACTTCTCAGGACTCAGGAAAGTACAGAGTATACAGTGCTAACACACATCAGTGTATGGGTACAGGACTCAGGAAAGTACAGAGTATACAGTGCTAACACACATCAGTGTATGGGTACAGGACTCAGGAAAGTACAGAGTATACAGTGCTTACACACATCAGTGTATGGGTACAGGACTCAGGAAAGTACAGAGTATACAGTGCTTACACACATCAGTGTATGGGTACAGGACTCAGGAAAGTACAGAGTATACAGTGCTTACACACATCAGTGTATGGGTACAGGACTCAGGAAAGTACAGAGTATACAGTGCTTACACACATCAGTGTATGGGTACAGGACTCAGGAAAGTACAGAGTATACAGTGCTTACACACATCAGTGTATGGGTACAGGACTCAGGAAAGTACAGAGTATACAGTGCTTACACACATCAGTGTATGGGTACAGGACTCAGGAAAGTACAGAGTATACAGTGCTAACACACATCAGTGTATGGGTACAGGACTCAGGAAAGTACAGAGTATACAGTGCTTACACACATCAGTGTATGGGTACAGGACTCAGGAAAGTACAGAGTATACAGTGCTTACACACACATTGGTGTAAGGGTAAAACCAAAATTAATATGCATATAATCAATTGTTATTTTATTTTTAAATGTAGGAGACTCCGTTGACGAATGGCGGTACGGATGGAACCTTTAACAAGCAGCGTTACTTTCAGTGTGAGCCTCACAAAGCCCTCTTTGTTCATCTCTCACGATGTAGGCCGGATTCACGTTTCCCATCTCTGTCCCAGACCTTCAAAGTGGCCAAGCGTCAAACAAGCCAAGGTAAAAGGCCCACGACTGTTGGTACTTACTGTTTGTTTTAAACGTGGGTACCAACTGTTGGTACTAGCGGTTGGTACTAGCTGTTGGCACTAACTATTGGTACTAACTGTTCGCACTAACTATTGGTACTAATTGTGGTACTAACTGTTGGAACTAACTGTTGGTACTAACTATTGGTACTAATTGTGGTACTAACTGTTGGAACTAACTGTTGGTACTAACTATTGGTACTAACTGTTGGAACCAACTGTTGGTACCAACTTTTGGTTTTAACTGTTGGTACTAAATATCAGAACCAACTGTTGATACTAACTGTTGTTACTACCTGTTGGTACTAAATGTTGGTACTAAATATGGGTACGAAGTGTTTGTACTAACTGTTGGTACTAAATATCAGTACTAACTGTTGGAGTAGAGGAAGATGTCCTTGACAGATTTTTCTAAACATGACATTGTCCTCTGCCACAGACGTCTGCCAACTACTTCTACAGCAGAGAGAGTTGTGGTAGTTAATTGTGATATTTTGTTTTGTTTTGTTAACTTCCTTGGACAGATTTTGGCGGGTTCTCCTCACCGGAAGTGCCAGGTTACATTGACCCGCCTCCTAGTTTAAGGAGGGAGTTTGTGGGAATGCAGAAGGGAATACAGGGAGATCAGAACTCCTGCTACCTGGACACCACGCTCTTCAGTATGTTTGCCTACAATACTGTGTTTGATCCACTCTTGAAGCGTACGGCAGGGCAGAGTGATCTTCCATTGTATGCTGATGTACAGAAGATACTTAGAGAGAGCATTGTTAACCCACTCAGACAGTAAGTTCAAGTCATTGATCTTCCATTGTATGCTGATGTACAGAAGATACTTAGAGAGAGCATTGTTAACCCGCTCAGACAGTAAGTTCAAGTCATTGAATCAACTTGGGGCAGAGGGCTTGGGGACAAAGCCCTGGGCCCCCTTCTCTTCCAATGAGATCAAATAATAATAAGTAATTTATGTATGTGAACAAGTAGTATATACAATGTGGACAAAATTAATACTTTTATTTAATTGAGTTGGAAAACTTACGAGCTCCTTGGAATTTATAACTTCGGGGGTTATTTAAAGATGAACGTGCCATCGTTTCAATGTTTTTTTTTTTTTTTTTAACATAGGAATGGTTTTGTGAGAGCGGATCGAGTGCTTCAGCTAAGAGAACATTTAGACAATCTTGGCACCACTAAAGGTTTGATGGATCAAGAGAAAGACCCTGAAGAATTCCTGCATACACTGCTCTCCGAAGTATTCAAGTCCAAACCGCTGCTAAACATTAGGTAACACTTGAGATTAAAGCATACATTGTTATACTACTTTTGGGCTGCGTATTTGCAGTCGTAACCAACTACTGTTTCGGTCAATGGCTGGTGATCAACCAATGGCCAGTTGAATTGAAACAGTTTTTGCTTACGATCGTGAAAATGCACCCTTGGTGTGTTGTGGTCGAGCGGTCAAGCGCACCGGACTCAAGCTCTGATGGTTCTGATCAGCAGAGTTTCGGGGTAGGTCCCAGTCTTGACACTTGTGTCTGTAACCAAGACAACTTAATATTGCTTTTATCCTTTGGATGGTTCTGTGTTTTGTGTAAATGCTCGATAACAAAATCTTAGCGAGTGACTATAAACAAGAAAATAAACACTAAAAAACTCAAGGTAGGAATTGGAAACCTACACCAGGCAAGGGAAAGATGCAGTATTTGGGAAAAAGCTAACTCACCATGGCCCAATTTCATAGAGCTGCTTAGGCATAAAATGTAGCTAAGCACAACAAAATTATGCTTACCAGAATAAGGTTAAGGTTACCAGCCAAACTACCAATGCACATGTTCAATTTGTGGCTGGTATTTTGCTCATTTCTGCTTAGCAGAAAATTGTTAAGCACCATTTTCTGCTTAAACAGCTCTATGAAATAGGGCCCTGGCAGACAGTCAGCCATTGATTTCACCAAACTCTTCCTAAATTAGGATTAATCTTAGGACTTGGATGAGTCACAGCCCTGCACTGTAACATGCAAGCCTTAAGATTAATCCCAAGTTAGAACTAGTTACTTGTCCTTACGGAAGATAGGATTAATCGTAGCATTTTGTAAAAGCGGCTGTTGGTTTCTTACTCAAATACCCTGATTATAACTCTGCTTTCATTTTGGTTAAACAATTTTTTAGACATGGGGTGAGCAAAGAAGTAGATCACTCCAACATTTACCAAATCTTCACGGATAAAGATGAATCTTTTGGAGTGCCAACAGTGGAGCAACTTCTTCTGCAGTCATTTCAGGACAACGACCTCAAGCTCACCGAAGTAAGTGAAATAATAAGTGTCACCATTGGTTACCGCTATTTTCACATGTATTGATGATCTGGTTATAAATATAGCGATTAGAAATGTAGTATTAAGCAGCGACTAGATGTATTATTTTACTTTCATCTTCATGATCCCTGTATATCTCTTTTATTTTAATACACAACATTTTTTAGTACATATTTTATCTATTGCCCAGTCTCACTCATGCATAATGTCCATGTCCCTTTTGTTTGTTAGTGCTCATTTTTGTGTAAATTGTCCTTGTCTTTAGGGAAGAGGAAATAAAAGCTTTTGCTTCTTCTTTTTCCTACATGTTAACGTCAAGCTATTTTCTATTCATTGTTCATTAACTGGATTAAGTTTTCCTTAGTACAAGTTATTAAATGTTTTCTGAACAATGTTATTACAATGTATTGATTGATGTGGACATGAAATAAATGTATCTGAAATGAAATGAAATATATACATTGTAATGTTCAATGTGTATAATGCATACATTTGATGAGCATTAAAGCAATTTCCCCCACAAATAAATTCTTGGCTATTTCTTTTTACACAATTTAAAAAAATCTTCTTTCCATAGGTTCCATCTTGTCTCATCGTACAGATGCCTCGATTTGGCAAAGAATACAAAATGTACAAACGTATTGTGCCCTCTCTTCAACTGGATATCACAAACATTCTAGAAGAACGTAAGTAAAGTGTTCCTTTCCTTTGTTTGAATTGGCAACATTTAAATTTATGTTTGTTTAATAAGTGTAAACCTTTCGCTGCTTGTACCTTGACTTCCATTTACGCAATCACAACAGTCTGTTACTGCGACTGTGTTTGTGTTGACTATACGATGGCAGAGCAAGTAAGAACTGCCAGGAATTTAGGCCTAGGTCCATCTTGCTAACTTCATAATTGATCAATTTAATACGGAGACTGTGCTTTTGCCAAAGCTGCTCCTGCCCTGTGGAATAAGCTCCCTGTCACACTTCGTAAAATACCATCACTCGACAAATTCATGAACTAAAGTAACACTTGTTTCCATAGACTTACATTGGGTTTTATTTAACTACAAGTATTTTTAATTCTTCAATTTCACATTGTATATTGTTTTCTTTTTATGTAGGCGCCTCGTTCGAATGCGCGCATAATTTGCTCCGTCTATTGAAAGTGTTGTTCTAATTGTTTTGATTTCTTGTTTGTGCAGAACCTAGGCAGTGTATGGTGTGTGGAAATCTTGCTGTGTACGAATGTAAACCATGTAAATCCAGCGATCGTTTATCTGAAAGTGTACACATCAATAATTACTGTGCGGATTGCTTCGCCACGGTGAGTCATATTGTGAAATGTTAAGTCATATAAAAAGCAACAACTGTTAATATACTTTTTTAGGCTTTGCATGGTGAGGTATTAATGTATATTCAGTTTGCAGTAACTGTGTAGATTTTTTCTTTGGCATCAGGTCTTGCTTTTTATTGTAAAAATTTGTTTATTTAAAATCAAGTAAAAAACTTCAGCGGAAACTGACTTGGTAAATTTAATTTTAGTTAGTCTGGTCCCACATTTATTGGTTTGTAACTTGCAATTCAACCTATTCTTCTTCGATGTAGACGCACAGCACAAAACGATCTGACCACAAGCCCACAGATCTCTTCACACCAGACGCTTTCTTGAAAGATTTTTACGCTGTCACAATGGAAAAAGGTTACGATGAGGCATCAGTGGACCAGCATCGCCAGCTGATGCTCAAACCTAAACTCATGGATTTATTTGCCGTCATTTGTATCAGGACAAGTCACTACGTCTCGTTTGTCAAAGCAGGGAGAGAGAGTGAATCTGAATGGGTGTTCTTCGACAGTATGGCAGACAGACAAGGTGAAGTTATTTCTCATGGTTTACTTCATAACCATCTTTATTACTTTATGAAATATTATTCTGGCATGAACAGAATTGAAACCCTGGCCATAAACAATAACTGGGCTTTGGTCATTTGTTACTCATAAGCTATTTTCCTTCGGAATCGACATTGCTTTTATGGGTCAACATTTCTTTAAAAAAGTGAAAAGTATGTACTGACTTTTTAAAGTAATGGCTAACTTTGAAACATACCAATTCAATAATGCTCTACATGTACTCAATGGAAAACAATAATAATTGTGAAACATAATTTTTAAAAGTTGTACAACTGCAATACATTTATTGTTTGAATTCTTTAATGATTTACTATTTTTTTAAATTATATGTATGAAGTTTTTAATTGACAATCTTTTATGGTTCCATTCTTCTTCCACAGGTGATCAACAGGGCTACAACATCCCACAAATAACACACCTGAAAGATTTACGGAGCTGGGTTGACCCAAAGAACGTTGAATCTTCTGAGAAGAAACAACTGCCTGAACTTATGACCCGACTTCTTGGAGATGCATATATTTGTATGTACTCCAACACAGAGGAAAGAAAACTCACGTATGTATAGTATTTGGACTGTAATGAGTTAAGTGTGGACCACTATGTGTCGTCTAGCTTTGCAGATTCGAGTCTAGGAGCGGAAGGCTAAAATCTCGAAGAAAACTCACAGTTATGCTGTTGAGAGTCGGAGGTTTAACAAACTCCCACTTGGTTGCTTGAGGCCGGGCTGAACCGGACATGGCCTGGGTGACGGAAACCTCCCATTACCATCTTATGTGGATTTTAAAGGAAACCTGCCTTGGTCTACGTGAAGGGCGGAGTTTTAAACCATGGTCCACATGTGAAGGGTGGAGTCAGGTGGATGGAATCGACCATGGTCTATGTTCAGGGCAGAGTTTTGAAGGAAAACTGCCTTGGTCAACATGTGAAGGGCGGCGATTTTTTGCAGGAAACCGACCATGGTCAACAAGTGAAGGGCAAGGATGGAAACCTACCATGGTCTATGTGTAGAGCGGAGTTTTGCAGGAAACCTATAATGATCAATGTGGGTTGGATGGAGTCTTGGAAACAATTAATGGTCACCATGCGTAGGGTAACAGCGAAAGGCAGAGTCTGTCTTGAAAGGAATATTACAATAATCTATATGTAAAACAGGGCCAAGTATTGCAAGAAACCTACAACGATCATTTTGACTTTTGTTATTGAAAATTCCATCTAAAGACGGAGGCAGTCTACACAGATTCCTATCGGATCCAAAATACCAATGAATTTGGGCGGCTCCAGTGAAAGATACTACGGGCTAAATTGTCAGTCACTGCATGTGGAATAAATTCAAAGTTAAAACTCTTAAAACAAGTCATAAAAATTGATAGAAAGTGTTATCATTTATTAATCTCAATTAATACATAAAGCCCATAAAAAATGTAATGTGAGAAAACACCACTTCATAGGACCTTTAAGAATTTAGATCTCATGGAAACGATTTTGGAATCATGCTAAAAACTTTACAATACATACATTATATGTACATTAACTTCCAGAAAGCATTGCTGTACATAGTGTTATAGAACCAATGATGTAGCTAGGTCTGGTGACCTGGTCCACTTTCTCAAGATCTTTTTTTGTGGCCTGGGTCTTGGTTTTAGAAGAGGTGGCAGGCCTGATACTTCACAGAGGCAAGGATGGCGATTGCCTTCATGCCGCCTCTGGTCATTGCCTTGGTGCCCTTGAAGTGCTCAAGTAGAAGTTCACTCATAGTGTGCCCTTTACAAAGGAGAAAATGTTCTGATGCCATTGCCCTCTTGGACTTCAAGGTGTTTATACTACAATAGAAAAACCAAACCTACAAACTTGGAGGACAAAATTGCTTAGGTTTGGGATGACGTATTCTTGCTCTGTTCAACAACAAATTGATGACATGTATATATTCTATGCTATATGACAGGATTATCTCTTTGCATAAACATTAACAAAAGAAAACAAATTGATTATCACAAGAGAAGAAGGAACTGTATTCAATTGTATCGAAATTGTACTGGATATGACCTATGATGTATATGGACGTTTTGTGCATTACTTGATGTATTATGACCTGAGATATATGGCCTTCTTGTGGGTTGACCTTAAAACATGGATGCGTAGCCTAGGCATTCTGTTGGATTTGATGCATTGAAATAGAGCTTCTGGTATCTGTGCGTATTTGTTCCGAGGCGTTAAAGCTGTATGGCAAATTTCAGTTTCTCCAACATTTGTCCAATGGTTGATTTGGATAATCTTGCCCTGTCACATGGCTACTCTATGTCTACGGCTGACATAGAGGGCATGCACACCAGACACTGACGACAAGTAGCCTTTCCCATGAAGGTTCGTTTGAGCTTGACATTCTTTGTGTTCTATTGATATAATCTCAAGTAATGACCTCACCATGTCGATGTAACCTCACTACCAGTGAACTGTACACAAATTAATTTCTAATCGAGCGTACATATAATGTAGATTCTTTTCATGATTAGCGCAAAGTATTTATGAAATAACTTCACTTTTTATATGAAAGCAAAGGAATGGATTGTTAATTTATTGTTAATAATGTTATACATGTATATTAGCGCATGACGGAACTAAATATCAATGCACGCTGCAAACAAACCACGTGAAATAGTAAATACACTCTACATTGTACAATAATAAAAAATACGTGAATGATAGCTAAAACTCTTTGGAATGTTATTGGTGGAGTTTGATTAAGTTCCACCCTTCCCTTACTTGATGTTCTATTCAAAAGTCATTCAGACACAAAGTACATGTACATGTACTTTTTAATAACAAAGAATGGAGTAAGTCAATATGGTTGATGACTGTGAACGTTATTGGTTGATTTAAATACACATACTTTAGTTTTTATTCAGAACTTACACAGAGCTGTAATGTCAAATGGTCAGAGATGTCACTAGACTTTAAAACCACTGTATTTTTTAAAGAAGTTTCCTCTTTTTTTATTACCAGCATTAGACTGTTTTGGGTTTAGATTTGAAACAATTTCCGAATCACATTTTTGAAACATGTACAAAACTGCAGGCATAATTTGTCAGTTTAGACTTTGCATCAATCATAGAAGCTACTTATTTCTGCGCTAAGTTTTGGTGAAAACTGTGAACGAACACAATACCCAAATAAAAATATTGCCTTGCATGGCGTTTTTTTAAAAAGCAGATTAAAACATTACAACATTGTTGTGTAAAAGACTTATCCCCTTTTTTAAAATTCTAGTCACCATTCTTTCAAAATTTTCAGTGATTTGAGTTTACGGAAACATGTTTTCTCAGTACCAGAAGATTTGAATCAATATAAGTCTTCAAAACAGTTATAATTATAAATATTTTACAAAGTCAAACAAGAGATTTTATTTTGATAATTTTTGAATTTTAAGGTTTGACCATTAGTCTAGGTAACTAACAGCAGAGATGAGAAATTGTACAGTTATTATATAATTGCCAATAAACATACCCCGATTTATGTATATGCATTTTCAATTGTTGAATTGTATTGTCCAAGGACTGTTGAACAAAGCTTTAAAATAAAACGATGGGATGTCAAATAGTTACTAATTAGAACACTTGCCGTTTTTCTTTCATTTGTGCCACATTATCATCTGCTCCTTTATGGCACAAGCTTATATCAAGCTTATATCAAGCTTATATCAAGCTTATGCACCACGTACCTCTAGTACCCAATTTCATAGAAGTAGCTGAGCACAACAATGTTATGCTTACCAGAAAAACGTTACCAGCCAAGATACCATGTCACATGAACAATTTGTGACTGGTATCCTGCTAATTTTTACTAAGCACAAAACTTGTAAGCAAAATTGGGCCCAGATTGCTTCCAATAGCAGGGTGCCCTGGTAGAGGTTTGAAGACTTCAACTTTGAGTTTGATACATCAGTATGGTGTTCTTAAAGACAGAACCAAGGACTGCATGCAAAGGAGGCTGAGGAACCGCAAGCAATCTTCTGCAGTCCAGAACATTCTGAGACTTTCTTTGTTATGGTGGAGAATGAAATGTAGTACATTCCTTTGACATTTCTGATGTATTGTACATCATGTGTGTGCAATGAGGGGACAAGATTGTGTAAGCTATGTATATTGTGCACTATACATCAAGTGTTACAGTCATGCTACATGTACAAGTGGCTGTGGAATAGACTTGTGACAGGGATACCACACCATCTTCAGTCAGTTGTACACACCATATCCACCTACATGTACATGGTCTGGAGTTTGAACTGTTCTATCAACTCGCTTAGCAGCCATCACTTAAAATTTGCTGCAGATGATAGCACCCTCTCTAGTTGGTGTTTGGAACAGCCATTTGACACTGCAGACAACTTGAGAAAAGGATGTGACCTCATGGTGTTCGTGTCTTATTCAACAGTTTCCCTTCCTTGGGAAAAGTGAAGGTAGGATGTCAGTACTAAATACGCCCTTCCTCTTATATTATTCCAGATTATTCCTTCAAATAATGAACTATGGTATAGACATGTATTGCTTGAATGCAAGATATCGTGTCTTTTCATTCTAGTCTACACTCCACCAAAAAGAAGGAACCAAGCCGCTCTATTTCAGAATCTAATACACATGTACCCTTATTTGTTTTTGGTTTGTTTCTCCATCTTGTTTAGTCTCCATCTATTTCTTGTTCAGTTTCTTGGTTTTACATGGGATAACTTTCCGTATGTCTTTTCATTCAAGTCTACACTCCACCGTAAAGAAGGAACCAAGCCGCTTCATTTCACTCTATTTTGAGTTGTCTAGTCATGGAGGTAGAATCTAATACACGTACCCTTATTTTGTTTTTGGTTTGTTTCTCCATCTTGTTTAGTCTCCATCTATTTCTTGTTCCGTTTCTTGGTTTTACATGGGATAACTTTCCGTATGGCGCCACCACTTTTTTACTATTTTTTACTAAACGGGATATCTCATTGAGGTAAATTAGATACTATATTATTTCATATCAAATGAAAAAGTGGTGGCGCCATACGGAAACTTTTCCGTTACATGGTCACTCTTATCATACATACCGCCTTTTATCAAAATTTGACAAAGTGACTTCAAGTAAAGCATCTTAACCAGACTTTGTAATCTTTTAACCTTGAAAAATTTCAACATTTTAATTGAATCTATCTACTTTCCTCAACAGTGAAACAAACTGTTAATATTTACATGAATTGAACTATTTTATACAAATATAAAAAATAACAAGAATGATACACACCACTAGTTTTACATCCAAAAGTAAATATTCAAGTGACACCAGACGTTGCATTATAGTTTTTTTTAAAATTGGTCATCAGTAGTGCTTACAGATGTGTGTATAATAGGTGCTTTGACATTTTGAGCAAAAAACCCATTGCACCCCCGCAAGATATTCACTGTGCTTTCCCTCAAGTGCTGCCTAAAGATTTCAACCTTTGCTCAAAGTAGTGAAGCCACAGCTTGCACCATGATTATATTATCACCTTCAAATAGATGTTTGCGTACATGAAGCCAAACTTTTGTTCCACAAGTTTAAGAGCTGGTCAAAATATCACCGTCACAGAAGTTCTTTCAAGTACACACTATTTCATCGTTTTAAAGTCTTCTTCCCAAGAACTACTAAGCTGTACATTGTTATTTTTCAAACCTAAGGAACATTTAAACATGAAAGAACTATTATACGTAACTTTCATTTGATGCTGTGCCGTACCTCACAGGAGTGCAGGGGTTATATCAACAGGATAACAGTGTATGGCTTTAATTTTTAATCTTCATTAACTTTCCATTTAAAAAACAAGAATTAAAAAGGCAAATGTGTCACAAGGAAGTATTTCAGATGATTAATTATGCAAAGTTTAAATTAGAGCAGAAATCCTTTAGAACACTCCTCAAAATAACGGCAAAATATTTCCATACTAAGTCAAACTGTGTAAATTAAGTCAACGCAACTTCAATCATTCCAAGCCAACGCAACTTCAATCATTCCAAGCCAACGCAACTTCAATCATTCCAAGCCAACGCAACTTCAATCATTCCAAGCCAACGCAACTTCAATCATTCCAAGCCAACGCAACTTCAATCATTCCAAGCCAACGCAACTTCAATCATTCCAAGCCAACGCAACTTCAATCATTCCAAGCCAACGCAACTTCAATCATTCCAAGCCAACGCAACTTCAATCATTCCAAGCCAACGCAACTTCAATCATTCCAAGCCAACGCAACTTCAATCATTCCAAGCCAACGCAACTTCAATCATTCCAAGCCAACGCAACTTCAATCATTCCAAGCCAACGCAACTTCAATCATTCCAAACCAACGCAACTTCAATCATTCCAAGCCAACGCAACTTCAATCATTCCAAGCCAACGCAACTTCAATCATTCCAAACAATACAGTGCATTATAGAATATATGGTCAAATACACGATCAAGTGTTTTTGGTGGTCTCTCAACTGAATAATGTTCTTCAAACAAACAATTTTTTGTTTTTGAAGCAATCTACTTCAAAAGGTGAATCCAAGTAAAATAAATACATTAAATTAATTTTTTTACAAGTCACTGTGGGACAGCAAATAGGAATATTATAAGATAGTGCATGATTTAACCGCATCCTCAACTTACAATTCCCACTAAAGTGACTAAAATCTCAGTTCAAAATACAATACAGCAGGCATTCTATCCAGCAAATTTACTTACACATCTGTGCATATCATGAAGCTTTAAAACTGGGCATTAACCCCAATCCTTTCATACAAACTTGTGCGAGTTTCAACACGAACACAAGTTTTCTGAAAAATCCGTTCCTCGGTCACACACAAGCTTCAAAACACGTCAGTATCAGGAAGGCTTAACAAAATTGTGCAAGTACAAGTAGAATCAAGCAGTGACCCAGTGACCGATCGGATAGCTTTATGGTGTTTGTATTCTCTATTATGATAATTTAATTTTAATAACAAGCTCCTCACTTGTAGTCCTTTATAAATTTCACAATCTACAAGTAGAATATAACAAATGCAAAACAGAAATATTTTGCATCAATGAGCTAAAAGCATGTAAAGCATGAAGCTAAAAGCATGTAAAGCATGAAGCTAAAAGCATGTTTGCACATGGATCCATTTCACAAAGAGTTGAAGATTGATCTTAACTTTGTACTTATCTTAAATTGCTTAGCATGTGATAAGTGTGATGTGACAATACAAATCAATATAGCAATACTGCCAACTCATCTTAAGACGAAAGTATTTGACTACTTGGTGAAATTGAACCCTGTCGGTATCATAAAAATGTAATAAGCCTTAAACTCATCAAGTAAATTGTTGTTATTTACATTCAACACACAATGTAAGTTACCATGGATGGCATCTACATCCTCCAAACACAAACCACATCCAAACACAAACCACATCCAAACACAGACTTTTTACAAACTAGGAAACTAGATGAGTTTTTATTAAATTATATATCTCTATAAATATTTACACTATACACATTGGAATTTTGATTTATTTTTGTTTTGTTCTAGTTATTGCAACCTCAAGACAACCAACTACTGTCTACCAACAAAATCATAAAAAACAATGATAGAAACTTTTGACACATCAAAAGGGAAACCAAGAACAGAGCAAACTTTTCAGACAATTTGTTCTTCTTCTGATGTCTTGAACTTTCTTCCAACAGGAATTCTTTTTAGAAGAATCGTGTGTTCAGGCAAGACCTGACAACATTTGCTGGCATACACATTTTAATTTATCTTTCAAAACCATAGGGGATAATATTCAAAGGTATGACAGATAAGTTGGCTTTCAAATTCTGGTATCAGGTTGATTTTCAGAATTAAACTTCTACTTGTGTGTGTTTCGGGTTCAAATTAAAGATTGCGCTTCTTGGGTTTGAGGAAACTTTCGGTTGATGATCAACACTGGCCATTTCTTCCAAAGGAACACTTTCACTCTATGTATAATGCCAGAATCTTTCTCGGATATGTACATTAATGCTAGATCTACAAGCAGGAAAATCACTATCCTCTTTGCAGAAAGCTACAAACCATAAGAAAGCTTGTAGGCCCCTTTTGGAAATTGTCAGAGGAAACAAAAACACACCCTGTCTAATACAGAAAACAAAATGGACTAACGACATGCCACACAAAAACATAATGAAAGACGGATAATATTACAAAGAAATACAGCAACAACCGTTACAAATCTCATGGATAAAGTAATCCCAAATCATCTTACAACTAACAGGATTGGTTAGAACTAAACACCAGGAATTAAAATTGATTTTGATAAGAACTTGCATCTGATCCTTGTCTTCGCCTCTCTTCCCACAAACTGTCCGCAGATTTCGGAGGGTCCTCGTTCAACCACAAACCTGTACCAAGACACATTGTTGTCATCGGACAGAGCTACCAGCCTCACTGCTCACTCAATACATCAACGGTGTAACCCTGTGAGTAGATACAACACTGTGAAATCAACTCTGGAACCAGTTAAAAGCAAAGCTACTGTAATCTGGCTCATTTTTGTATAAACTGTCTCTAAAAATTATACAAAAACCTTTTGTTTTTCCAAATTAAAAAAAAAGGAAAGAATATTTCAGTAAATAAACTATGGTAGTACAATGTATTTATACAACAGAAGCCAATAAACCAAGACAAACAACATTATTATGTGAAAATTTGTTCAGCATCTCCACATTGAGCGTCCCTTAATACACTTTTTTGCAGAGCGGGTCACGGGGTGTCATAGCCAAGTGGTTAACATCAAACTCAAGTTCTGGTAGCCAAGTCAAGTCATCGGAGTGAGGGTTCCAATTCTGGTGGCCAAGTCAAGTCATCGGAGTGAGGGTTCCAATTCTGGTCATGGCGCTTGTGTCCTTGAGCAAGATGCTTTTGTAATGTACGTAAAAGAACCCAGTTACACTTAAAGAAAGGGTTTACCCCGTTGTGTTTGGCAGTGGCTGCTGAATGCACCACAGCACCTTGTAAACCAATATAAGCTGTGATATTAGCAGGTCTCATATTTCAAAAAATGTGAAAACCTGTGTTAGAATGTTTCTGTTGGTTCAAGCTCCTTGAGTACCTTATCAGTAGATACGTTCACTATTCAAGACTACATATTATTATTACTCAGGCCTGATACTAAACAGAGGCAACAAAGGCGATTGTCTCTACATCCCTGGTCCTGGTTATTGCCTTGGTGCCCTTGAAATGCTCCCCAGTAAAAAAAATTCCTCATAGGGTGCCTATTACCAAGATTAAAATACCTTGGTGCCCTTGCCCTTTCAAAAACAACGCATACAGGCCTGATAACTTAATGATACTAAGTTTGTAGAGAGACGCACCTCTCCTGTCTGAAGCTGTCGTCCATGTACACACCACTTGCTTCATCCTCTTCATAACCATCATCGTCTTCAGATATCTCCTCATCAAGTAACATATCAAAGTCATGTCCGATACCAGAATCAGCACCTACTGTGGAGGTTTTACTGTCCAAACAAACAGGATAAAACAAACCCGGATTCATTACAATGTTTCCAGTGACAATCATTCAATGGATTTTTATTAACACAAGTTTTAGTTTCTGCAGTTGACTGGTCGGGACTCCCCCAAAGCTGAGAAAGATTACAGGAATGATTTTGGCCCAATGACCAGGACCTCAATGTAAAGTGCATTAATATGTTATTGTAAAATGCTCTATAGGCCAAATAAGAATTCTTATTATTATTAACGGGAATAGCCCCTCCTAAAGTATTTTCAGGTCTCTTACCTGCTGGCCCTGCATGCAAAGAACAGGATTCGCTTCAGTTTCTTGTTAAAGAAGAAGTAGTTGAAGGACCACAAGACCCCCTCTTCTCCAAAAGGATCTGACTCCAGGTCCGGGTTGTAGCTGTTGGGGGACAAACAAAATTACAACATTGATGCTCAGTTTTCCATTACTTAAACACTTAGTCATTAGTGGGAGCAGGAGGGCCAAGTATGGAGCCCTTATTCTCACCAAAATTTGTTGTTACTCTCACAACAAAAAGGGGATAAAAAGCAACCGAAGTTTGACATATCTTTGAAATTTTCACAATTTCAAACAGTATACCAACCAGCACCAACAACCTTTGTTTAAAGGCGGTGTTTGGCTGCTGAATCAAATAAAAATAAATAAATTGTGGAATCTGTCTCACCTGTAGATTTCACACTCATTTGGGTTAATCTCATCATTGATAGCAGCCCATAATTTGGGACGGATCTGTGCTGCATAGATGTCACCCGAAGTGGAGAACATGTTACTGTCCACAGCGTTGACAGTCCAATCCAAACTGGGCTCACGGCTAAACTCATGGCTTTTGGCATCACTAGTAAAAGATAATAACAATAATCATGTCAAAACAGTGTATCAGTGCCACTACTGAGAATAAGAAGATTTTTCTTGAGAATTATGATTTTTTGATTTCTTTTTGCAATTTTATAAGTAGGACAACTAAGGAGCCCCTCTTTAAAAACTTTGACTGATTGGCTACTGAAAAGTTGCATGCCTGAGAAATCGAGTAGTACTTAATTTCTTAGATACAAAACTTTCCTTTGTACCTGAAATCATAATCTGGCTGAAAAGAAGCGTTGAGTGTTGAAATCAGGTAGAAGATCATTTTGCGACTGCATGTGTGGCACAGCGGTCCACTGGACTCATCCCCAGCGCTGGTACTGTACATCCCTGTCTGGGGGCTTATTCCAGCACGAGGACTGAGCGATAGCTGGCTCTGCGGAGGGGACAACGCCTGGAGGTCATCTGGGGTGTGGCCGTTTTCCTGGCTCAACATCTTAAAGAGGCGCTTGTCATTACCTGCCATCTTGCAAGAGTAACTCTCCAGCCTATTTATTGTTGGGAGAAAACGCCAAATAAAAATGTTAAATTAAATTCATGTTCATGTTCCCTACTTAAAGTGTTGAGCCTGTCTTATATGCAGGAATGTATGTATGGGGGGGGGGGAGAGACGCAAACAACAATCGCATGTAATTGAAGTTGCTATTGATTGTTTATGTTATAACGTATCATTAGCAATAACAACATTCCATGAACATCTTTTTGAAATGATTGTTTACTTTATTAATATACCTTTACCATTTGTATAAGTAGTAAATAAAATAATAAAGTAAACAATCATTTCAATTTTTTTTACAGGAAGAAAAAAAGGGAAATATTATATCAATAATAAAAATTTAAAAAAATGTCTATTAACTGATCACACTTTCCTTTGACAGACAAATCAGTGACACAGACAAATGATAGAAAATTTATGCCAAATGACATGGAATGATTACAACAATTAAATTAATTCCCTACTTACCTTCCTGATAATTTGCAATCTCCTGTTTCAATGGTCAGTGCATTTCCCATTGCATCCAAATTTGGATTCTCCAAAAGCTTCATGTTGGGTGTTTGCGAAATATTTGTTTCTGACTGAGTGTAGACTGGTGTGACTTCTGGCCTGCTGCTCTGATGAGTCTGCGACAACGGAACTTCCTTAACTTTACTTTGGAAAAAGTCCCTCAAAAAGTCAAAATTTCCTCTTCACGCAAATGTTGATCTTCCACTGATAAAACAACAGTGCATGTTTATAGGTCTACTACTAAAACTAGGACTTGTGCAGTTCGTGGCTAACGGATGAAAAATGGTGCACAAATCAACACACACTGTCGAGTTTCTGATGTCAACAAGCGAAAGCTGCTCCATTGAAATAGCACAGGAGAATTGGTTTCAAAATACCAAACAAAATTTCGAACCGAGAAAACACTCACTAATTCCACACTTAAGAAACTCCTTCACTCTCTTATATCTGCCTAAAACTTGCTATATACTTAACAAGTTGACCGTATCATGTTCCAACAATTAAAGATGACTTGAAATTAACAATTTTGACGAATTGTTTCCCGACGAAACCGTTGTCAAATATCTCCTCAGCTGTAAAAGACCAATTATTGTCTGATTGTTGTTTCCTACAGTGGCACTGGTAACCACTGTGTTTACCGCACGGAAACAACAGAATACAGCATGAATACAACAGAGAAAAAATCATTCATTTACGGGACACCAGCGAATCAATGACAGCCAGACGAGAGTTTTTACCTGTTTAGCTCGAATATTTACACTTATTTCTTACATTTTGCTCAATATCCTTCTTGTTACTTCGCAAATTTGTTATAAATAAATTAATAAGGAGGTAGTTTCACGATGTTTTCACAACAAACAATTAAGACAAGGCGAATACTATTTCTTAAATCAAAATCCCGTTTGCTACGAGGATACAAAACTAGCTGGTAGGTAAAAAGAAAAAATAGTTGGCAGGGCTCGATCTTTCCAATTTGCGTATTTCTCCGAAGAATTAAAGGGACAATCAAACATTATTACATTTTACGTAGAACTAAGTTAAATATTCCATTTTAATAAAGCATTAATACTTTTATTTGAAAAAACGCGTCAGTAGTTTACATCCTCTTGAAAAGTGCAAACTAAGAAAAATTAATCTTTGTTTTGTTCGCACGTTTTTGGCCAATGGCAGGAACGGTAACGATTTTTTTTTAGTGTCTGTAAACCGAGCTTTTTTAAAATTCACGATTTTTATGTGCGCGATAAATAATGATGCTGGTTGGTTGTTGGATGATGAGGTAATTTTTTTGATGTTGACTCGACGGGAATCTCCCCTGACGAGCAACAAAATTGTGAAATAATATTACGGGTGCGGGGGTTGGGTTTTACCGGTCCATATTTTAAAAATCTCCATGGTCAAGTAAAGTCGTCATTTGCAAGTTGTAGTAGAGTGAATTTTCATGGGGATTTTTGTGTGCAGGGCGTCGGTGTTGTGGGGGCTTGTGTTGATGAAGGTTGTATTGTAACGTGCGGCGCACACACCCGCCCCGGACTTTAGCTGAAGTCGTGACCTTGAATTGATGTGACCTCGGTTATTTATCAACAGCATTTTCCTTTGTTTGGCAAGTTTTAAAAAACTACCCCTATATTTACCCAATGTTTTACCTATGTACTCATAATGTCTAATTGGTTTACTTTTTTTGTGGCATAACGTAGGCTCATCTTAGCCCACCTTGTTGAGCTGTATATGGCTCCGCTTGCCTTTTGGAGACCAGACAACTCGTCCGTCGGACAACTCGTCCGTTCGGACAACTCGACGGTTCAGACAACTCGACGGTTCGGACAACTCGACGGATGATTTATTCAACCGTCAGACAATAAAGACATTTTATCAAAAAAATATCAAATGATTGCACTTAATTTGCAGAATACCACTTGACTTGGTTCCTTACTTTAGCATAGGCGCGACCCCACTTGTGTGGCTGATTGAAAGAAATAAGGGCCGACAGATTTTACAATAACTAGGCTGAACCTCAGGATATAAAAAGCCCTCAGCCACACTAGTGTAGTGGGGCTTGATAGCTCTGGTAAGACGTCTGTCGGTGGTCACAGCTCAGAGGAGTCCAACCTGGGCTTGGCAGGCCTATCTTGCAGTTTTATGCGTTTATTAAACCAATCAAGCTTTACACTCAACACAATGCTCGTACTATGCAAATTCTAGCTTCCAGAGTTGTGCTTCCCTATTTAGAAAAAAATTTGGTTACCGGTAGGTTCAGCTTGAATTTCATGTGGGTGTGAACAAATCTAACATGAAGTTTTCATTTCATTGGCCTATAGTCTGGTTGGCATGGGTGAGCGTAGAGTTTCTGTTGATAATAACAGTCTACTACATGGTGTGCATGCCAAGGTCAGAGAGAGCACTGATAAACAAAGAATCTTTGTGTGGTTTGAAAACTACGGTTTGTCCTACCATGGAGGAAGGAAATTATACAAAAGAAAACCAAACGAATGTTCCACTAGCTCCAGAGGGTTGAATTCCAACTGTTTTTATTACGATCAATTACTGGCATTACAATGTGTCGGACTTTGAGCACTGTTTAGTTACTGTGTTCGCCGTAGTTGTTGCTCAAGTTGTGTATTCTGACTAATTTAAATCATTGCACAATGGTCGAACAAGACACAAAGGAATTTGAACTGTAAGTCAAAAGAGTCTTTTGATTTCCAGAATATTCAGTGCTTTTCAGAAATTTAAATGTAGTCTTAGTCATTGTCAAGGTTTAATTTCTCAAACTACAAAGCTAAAGTTGCGCAAAAAGGCTGGCTGGTGAGAAATGAACCAAAATACATTTCATTGGATTGTTTATGGATAATAATGTTGGGATTTTGTCGTATCAGAGTCTACGAGATGAACAGGAAATCCTAAGAGTTTTTACAATTAAAATGGCTGAACAGGAAATATTGTACAAATTGTGTAAAAAATGTTTTAAACAAGTTGATTGAGGAAGATTTTTTAATTTAGTACTAACTTTGTTTTCCTTGTTTGTCGTTTTCAGATCCAGTGTTGGTGGTTTTTACATCTCTCGGAAACATTTTAGAACTTTTACGATGGATACATTCAGGTCTATGTTTTTATCACATCAGTGAAGTTAACAGATGTTGAAGAATAAAAGGAACCAAGCTCCGAGAAGACTGAAGTACGATGATGAAATCTAGCATCTTAAGGGAAGAAATAATTCTGGTGTCAAAGGGAAAACTGTTACAGTTTGTTGAAAGCCAACACAAATGGGAAGAACTACACTCCGCAGTCAAGTTCCATCTCCTGCGACTAGGGGATGATTTCATTCTTCGGATTTCAACCGATGGTCCTGAATCTGTAGTAAGTATAATTTTCTTCTTCAAGGGAAGTCAGGTTGGCGCAGTGGTGTCTTGCCTCGCCTTCTGCCCCTGAGGAGGGATTCAAATCTTACCGGGGGGGGGGGAACTCTGGACTTTCTTATTAGCAGAGTATGGGTTCAAGTTCCAATCACTGCAATTGTGTCCTTGAGCAAGATACCGAGTATAATAGTTGCTTTGTCCTTCGGTTGGGACATTAAGTTGACACTCCACGAAGGCAACGAGGGGGATTGCTTCTGCGCCCAATGGTCATTGTCATGGTGCCCTTGAAATGCTCTGGAGCAGTAGAAATTTATAATTTGCTCATAGGGTGCCCTCTACCAAAGGGAAAATGCCTTCGTGCCTTTGCGCTTTCAAAAACAAAAAAAAACCCAGCCCCATGGAGCTTTTGAGTTTTTTGTTTACAATGTATAGTGTATGGATGATACAATAACAATGTTAGTAGATTTTTAAAATGTAAGCTTCCTTGTAAGGACGCCAATGTATTGTATTCAGCAATTAAAAAAACCTGGAAAAAACATGTACAATGTAGAAGAAAAAGTTCAGTCTGTGAATTCAGTTAAAAAGTAAAGGATGTTTTATGTAACAATACTATGATTATTTTCACACCCGATGGGCATTAAGCACTCAGTATTGTCCTGCAAGGTAAGCGTAGTTGCATTTTGAAGTATAAGACCTTTACACATGTTACATGGTTTTACAAAGTGCTTTTTGTGCATCATGCTGCCGATCAAACCAGGAACACTAGGGTGAACCCCTTCTCTTAAGTGCACTGGGTTATTTTGTGTGCATAACATATCACACAGGATCTTCAGCTTTACATACCACCCAAAGGACATTGAAATAATGGTTTTAAAGTGTCTTCCTTAAAAGCTTAAGGACACAAGTGTCCTGACCGGGACTTGAACCCACACTCTGCTGATCTGAGACACCAGAACTTACATGCTAAGTCCAGTGTTTTCATCCGCCCCTCCCTGACATGCTGACCATTTTGAGAAGATTTACTGACCAGCCCTGCAGTCTTGTGAATTCCCCTTTATTCCAGGTCCCAGTTTCATAGAGCTTCTTAAAAGCAAAAAAAAAAGAATTGCTGCTAAGCAAAAATAAACAGAATACCAGTCAAACATAATACATGTGACATTGTATTTTGTTGCTTGTAACCTTATTCTGTAAGCATATTTTTGTTGTTCTTAGCTTCTTTGCATGCTTTGAAGCAGCTGAAATTGGGCCCTGCTCTGTTATATATATAATAGCATCGTACACCAGTGTTTTAGATCTGCAGATCTGAGGTTGTGTTGAATTTGTTTTGAATTGTTTCAATCCTACACACAGCTTGTGGTGGAAGCCTGCACATCAGACATTGTGGGAGTCAAACCCATGTCAGAAAAACGCCTGCAAGTGGATTTGGGAACTGTCAGGTTTTGTCTCCAATTTAACACCAATCAAGACATGACACAATTCTCTTTGATTATCAAGAATGTACTCGATGAGGTGCAGTCCAGAGGTGAGTCAGATTGTTTGTTTGTTTGTTTGTTTGTTTGTTTGTCTGTTTTTGCTTGTTTGTTTGTCTGTCTGTCTTTGTTTGTTTGGTTTGTTTACATGTACAATTTTAAATTTAACAGTAGGGTCAAAGATTGGTTTTTGTTTTAAACGTACATAAAGTGATATCTGGGCCAAATTATCAATAAAGATACATTAAAATTAACTTTTGAAAGTTTTAGATTGAATACATTAAATTTTCATCTAGAATGGAGCCTTTTTTTTTTTTACTTCAGTGTTATGCATTTTTTTTCTTTTTACATAGGGCCTAAAAAAAATAATTTTGGATTGCCCTATCCCGACCTACGTAAAAGTAGCAAAATCTCGGTTGTGTTTTTTTTTTCCGTTTTTTTTCGTTTTTTTTCCCCCTTTTTTTACTTCCGAATTTTGATTTCATGAATATTTTATGCTTTCAAAATGGTAGATTTGACACAAATATTAGTATTTGGCCGACTACTTACGGTCGACAGTAATAATTATCCAGTGCAACAGTCGTGGTTTCAACGTTCACAAAAACGCAACGTACAAAAAGTACATGTGGATCGATATCCCTCAAACGCACATATCACACCACCCGCCTGTTTATCCGACGTCATGCTTTCCTAAGGAACCAGTCGAACACTCCATTGAACAACAGAGGGCGCTGTTGCCAGTAATGCCCATATATGGTATCGCTCGTTTATTGAACGGACGAAAAACACGGTGAATGAAATGACTCTTGGAAATTGTTTTTGAAGGAATTTGCCAAAATAAAGACGCAAAAAGAGCGATTGAAGCGAGATGTATGACAATTTGATCTTTCATGAAACGTTTATGCAGTTTTTTGCGTTCTTTGACATCTAAAAAAAAAAAAAATCCCGACCGACCGACCCAAGCAAAAAATCGGGTGAAAGGGTAATCCAACATATTCTTTTTTTTAGGCCTAGTGAACTGACCTCCTTTTCAAAGTTGGCAGTTCTTCCCCCGCAGAAAAATCAGGAGGATTTAACCTACCACAAAATACCAATTACCAAGTCAAAACAGTTTCTCACAAAACAATAACCTAAAAATAGCCCATGTTATTGTACATTTTACAGTCAGCAATCTGGGAATTCCCCACCCCATCAATCACTCATTACTATAATATATGCACATAAAAGTGGGTTGGTCTAAAATCAGCAATCATCAGCCAATGGAGGGCCTTTTAGTTCATGTGGATGGTTCCATTTTAAAGTACGGGTTGACTGTTTTAGCCGCTATGATGTACTACATCATCTGCGCAGGAAACCCACACATACCCACACTGTGCACACATCACTGGTGTACGTTTACCATTCCTACATGAAACAGTTCTGTGTACATTCATGGAATTCATTTACATACAATGTCTGCTGTGGTGATATTTACATGACAACTTGACATTGATTTACCGGTACTGATAATGGAATTGCCCAAACAAATGGCACCAAAAGAGTGTGCGTACTGTACAAAATGTGAGAATTTCACATGCACCTTTTACTATCAACGGAAACACCAAGAGTGATACAACTGTGAGTACATGCTCTTTGCAACATGTAACGTAATCTGATGTTTTAAGCCAGAAGGTAAGGATATTAAATATTTGCCATTTTGACTTGTCAAATTTATGTTTCAAGTAGTCAGGGATTAACAATCTACAAATTCATTCATATCAATTGTCAATCAGAACTACTTTTAAGTGCAAACATCATTTCATGTTGTTGGTGTCAACATTGTTTATTGTAGCCCGTTTGTGTTAAAATTAGTAAGGGTATACAAGTTGTAAAATGTGCATTTTTCGTTGGTTAGATTTTAGATGGTCTTTGAGCCATATTGTTTTTATAACTAAAAACATAAACTTGACAAAGAAAATCAGTGTCCATGTAGATGTACTTTTGATGTACATAGGTGATTGCAGACCTACAAAGTCTTACGCATTAGGCGTGAAACTCGCGCCTTAGGGGTCTGTTGGTTTTCTCCCAGAGTCCCATCCATGGCATTAGGGTTTTCTCTGTGTCCTCATATCATGAGTGCATTTTGATGGTCGTAACCAATAACGGTTTCGCTTGAGTTTACCAACTGGAAATCACTAGCCATTGGCTGAAACAGTTTTTGGTAACGACTGCCAGATCGCACCCGATGTCTACATCTTTCCCATCCAGTTCTAAGCAAAAGCAAACATTGACTGTTGATTCAAAAAAGCTGCAATATTATGTTTATCTGCAGGGGGAACGGAAGTACAGTACCTAGTTTACTTAAAAATTTAATAAAGTAAATCGGTTTTAGAAACTGCAGATTACAAAATCTAAGAGCAGGTAAAGTTGTAGGCAATGTATCTTAGTTTTGCTGCTTGCAATCTGTTATGTGGTTAGAAAATGAATCATGCGCACAATATTTTGTATTTTTAAAAAATATTTTCTTCACTTTCTAGGCCATGTACGGTACAATGTGTAACAATTCTCCAAATGACTTATAATAACTTCTAAAGGTCACAGTGTTTTTTTTTAATTTATTTTTTTACTATGAACAAATCATGAACAGCTTTGGAATGAACAGGTACAGTAGATGGCTTATAATTCCTCTATTATAAAGCGATTTTGGGGGTTGAACAAAGAATTGACTAGAGTGGGATTCGAACCAACGACATCCGGATTAACGGGCCGGCGCTCTACCAACTGAGCTATCTAGCCCTATATTGGCGGTGTCCCTATTTTGTCAATATCTTTGTTCGGGATGCCAGTCAGAAGCCATACAACCGTAAACTGCCGTGTAGCCAGGGATCACACCCAAATTACGATACAACCTGGGAAGCGGCAGCCAGGGGATCACCTTAAGGAGATGCGACTTTTTGTTTCAGATATCAATATAAACCACAAGGGAAACTGATTGGGTAAATTTTGAAATGAGTTTTGGGGTTGAACAAATAATTGACTAGAGTGGGATTCGAACCAACGACCTCCGGTTTAACGTGCCGGCGCTCTACCAACTGAGCTATCTAGCCCTATATTGGCGGTGTCCCTATTTTGTCAATATCTTTGTTCGAGGGTGTCAGTCAGAAGCCATACAACCGTTGTCTGCCGTGTAGCCAGGGATCACACCCAAATTACAGTCAGTTTCCCTTGTGGTTTATATTGATATCTGAAACAAAAAGTTGCATCCCCTTAAGGTGATCCCCTGGCTGCCGCTTCCCAGGTTGTATCGTAATTTGGGTGTGATCCCTGTATTACGTAATACTTCCTATATCAAAATATTTGTATGTACTTGAGTACAGGTGCTCTTTTTTTTTTTGCAAAACAATTGTTCAAAATATGCATAAAACTTTAACAAATATTTAGGGCATATTAATACTTGATTGGCGACTTTTAGTAACATTATACACACAAAATGTTATAATACTAAGAGGATACAAAAAGTAACTAAAAATATTGTTTGCATAGATTATGTTGATTGTTGGCCGTGCTGTGAGTTTTATCTTGCTTGTTTCACTTTCACATTTGGATTTTGAAGTTAAATACACTGTGCTACAATCATGAATACATGCATGCATGGTAGCTCTATTGTACAAGTAGTGTATTTTTGGTTGGGGAAGCTTGCAAAATTCTTGCAATGTACACACGGACTAGCGATACAAATTTCAGACTAGTCTCAATTTAAGTTGAATAGTTCAGCTGGCAAAAGTAAACAAACAAACATAATGGTATTTGGGAAAGCCCCTGAACAAAACCCCCTAGTCCTTTTCACATCGTATCTCTTATCCTCATGAACACGGAAAAGCCCCAGGAGTAATTTTTACCCATTGGTTACCGTGCCGCACTTTCACACAGTCCCCGCCTACATGTAGACCTCTTTTTTCACATGGATCCAGTTGCACATTTCAAGGAGGCTTTGTACAGTTTTCCCTACACAATGAAGAACATGGGTTGGTATTCCAAAGGGGTATGGAGCCTTCCCCAAATAGTTAAAGGCGTGACGTTTTGACCCAAGCAGAGTCTTTCTTGAAGGCTAAATAACAATATTACAAATGAAATAAGTACTTGGGAACGTCTGTCTTACATGTACGCCGTAACATGGTACAAAATGCATCCCCACCTCAATGAAAAAACGTTAAAATTGCACGATGTACGATGCCGATGTGAGTCAATGTATTCATACAACTAGTTACAATTTGTTTGTATTTTCTTTGTTCATTGTTACAGCTGGACTATTGAGGCAATATTCCCCTGCAATGGCGATGCCAAACACCAAATCTACCAAAGGAGCAGACATAGGTAAGGAAATAATTGCAACAAAGGTTTCACTAAATAAACTAGTTTATGGAACGCTTGGTATTATTATGGAGCCACACCCTTGACATAAGCCAGGCTGTGGAATGATTTACTTGAAGGCAACAGCCTCTGTTTGCCCTGAGCCCAATTTCATAGAGCTGCTAAGCTCACAAATTTGCTTAGCATGAAATTTCTTCCTTGATAAAAACAGGATTAACCGAATTTCCATTTGTTGCATATTGCTTGTTACTAGTATTCAGCTGTTGTTTGCTTATCCTGTAAATCATGTGAAAATTTGGTTGGTAATCCTGTTTTTATCAAGGCAAATATTTCATGCTTAGCAAATTTGTGTGCTTAGCAGCTTTATGAAATTGGGCCCTGGTCTTGTCCCTGGTCATTGCCATGGTGTCCCTTCCATTGGAAGACTACATTGGAAGTCCTCTTTGCAAAATCAAGTGGCCTTTCACTCTCAAAGGTGAAATTTTCGCTAGTACAGCACGCAGGAGTTTTATGAAATTGCATGCATGATTGGTCAATGAAACACTCGGCTGAATAGACAAAATTCAACCATTAATGTACATGTACATGTAACTTAAAATCAAAGTCGGAAGCCGGCAAACTCTATTTGAAACTATCTATTATAAACACAGAGAACTTTTAAACTAATTTTATACCAGCACTTGGCATGATGCCAGCACTCAGAATTATATGCACTTTACTTTTTCACACTCTCTGAATTCTAGGAAGTACCAGTTTTTAAAAAAATATTTATTTACAGCGCATAAGGGACATGTTTAATCACTATGAGTTATGTGCTATATAATAATGGTTAACCAATTTTTATTTTTTATTAGATATTTGAAATACTGTTTTGTCATTCTGCAGAAGCATTAATTGAGAGCATGACGAGGGCTATTGCAAGTGGAGATTGTGAATCAGCGAGTCATGCAGCAATATCACTAGCTCAGCATAAAGTCAAGTTGAGCACCCAAGCTGATGAGATTGGAGACATGCCTGGTAATCGCAGCAAATTTAAGTAAGTCTTAACCCCCGTAGCAGTATCACTAGCTCAGCATAAAGTCAAGTTGAGCACCCAAGCTGATGAGATTGGAGACATGCCTGGTAATCGCAGCAAATTTAAGTAAGTCTTACCGCTGTAGCAGTATCACTAGCTCAGCATAAAGTCAAGTTGAGCACCCAAGCTGATGAGATTGGAGACATGCTTGGTAATCGCAGCAAATTTAAGTAAGTCTTAACCCCCGTAGCAGTATCACTAGCTCAGCATAAAGTCAAGTTGAGCACCCAAGCTGATGAGATTGGAGACATGCCTGGTAATCGCAGCAAATTTAAGTAAGTCTTACCCCCGTAAGCCTTTTTGAGATAAAGCAGACACAATGCTACAACGCTATAAGGTTTGGGTAAATTTGTGTGTATACACCCAAACCAAACAATACACTCCTATCACGTCCGCCATGCCTCAAAAAGGCTTATTGAAAACTACAAAGTTTTGTGCTTTCAGATGCCTAAAAAAATATAGCAAGACTTCAGGCCCAAAGCCTTTTAATGTTTGAGTGAGAAATTCTCTCTTTGTCAAAAACTATGTTACTTCAGAGAAAGCCTTTTCCCACAATCAACAGCTCTCCATTGCTCGTTACCAAGTAAGTTTTTATGCTAATAATTATTTTGAGTAATTGCTAATGTTGTCCAGTGTTTGTAAAGGCACAGTTGTCATGACCAATATGTAAACCTACTTTCTGATGAATCAGGGATGATAAATCTTTCAAAACAAAAAGGGCTTTCATACAGGTCGAAATGGTTCAATTATGTATTTCGTATTGATCTATTATTTTTCCGCTTGTTTTATTCTTGCAGCCTCGATGTAGTTCTAGAAGATCGGCTTTCATCAGGAACTAAGATCAGACTACCAGATGTCATTCCCAACATGACCATCGCATACTTAAAGAAATTGGTAAAAACTTTTCCATGAACTTTGCATAATTCTATAGCAAAAAATAATCGGTGTGCATGACAGTAGAGACGTCCCTGTGCCAATTTCAGAATTCTAAAACTCTAGGATAGTTAAGTGGTCGTGCGAATGCGAATGCGATGCAAATGAAGTACAAATTTGGACATCACAAATTTCGAACGAACAATTGGAAAGAGTTGAGATGTGCACACCTCCTGCAAAACATTCGCAGCGCTGTGGCGTCAAAATTCACTTTACATATGAACTGGGCTTTACAGGCATGACAGATTAAGGAATAGCAAGGGGCTGCCCTTAACTTTTACAGTAATGAGCCAGAGGTGCTTGCTTGCTTAAGTCGAGTGGTGTCCTCGAATCACAGTGGTTCCCCAAGCCTTCCTGTCCCCCATGAAATCTGTTGATTCAAGTCCCGTGTCCTTTTTGAGAATGTCGGTGTAGGTTATTGCCGGTCTACTAGGTTTCCTCCTCCCATGCTTAGGGGTCCACAGAACAATATTGGACACTGGTTCGTCTTTGCTCCAGTTACAGTGGCCAGCAAATCGCATCCTTCTCTGTCTGATTTTTGTTGATAGCTTTGGTAGGTTCCCATATAGGTATCAGGAACCAGAGGTATCAGTTAGCTTGCTGCTTCACGAGTCTGCCAGATGTTTCACTAATCCATATTTCATATTGAATTGGGATGCTTTTTCAACACTAAAACAGCCAGCTGGACCACTTAGAGTGAATTTTTCACTGGTCCTCAGGTGTTTTAACGCGCATTTGGATGTCGGACCACAGTTAAGGGAGAACAATGGCGCAGAGTAGATTGAGGAAAATAATGAGGGGAATTTCTACAGTGTTTACAGTGATAACTGTTTTTTCTTCCGGCAAAGGTTTTCCAGATGTATGATTTCCCAGTTGAAGTGCAACGTTGGATAATCGGACAGAAGATCATCAAAGACACCGAGTCGCTGATAGATCTACGAGTCAATTCCAGCACCCCAGTCTTCATCTACCTCATCTCTGCTGAAAAGGCTGGTATAACCAGACAAGGGGTTGAGGTCGGCAGACAGGCTTTATTGGAAGAAAGGCAACAACGTAAGCTTCTATTTCAAGTTTGATGGGGGTGGTGATTGTGAATGATTCTGATGTCAGTTTAAAGGAACTGGACAATCTTTGGTATTTGTCAAAGACCAGTATTCTCACTAAATTTATCCCAACATAAGCATAAAATAACAAATCTCTGAAAATTTTGATTCAATTGGTCATTGAAGTTGCAAGAGAATAATGAAAGAAAAAACACCCTAGTTGCACAAATTTGTTTGCTTTCGGCTGCCTACAAGGCTTCTTTCAGGCCTGTTTAAAATATTCTTTAATATTTGAGTGAGAAATCACATTACTTTAGAGGGAGCTGTTCCTCACAATGTTTTTTTACTATCAACAGCTCTCCATGGCTTGTCACCAAGTAAGTTTGTATGTTAATTATTATTTTGAGTAATTATCAATAGTGTCCGGTGCCTTTAAAGCATCAAATTCAATCTTGGTGGTTAACTCTGTCGAATCATATTTCCCCAACATGACTAATTTGTAAATAAGATTTTTGAGGATTTTGTGACTAGCTGAAGTAATTCATTCATTCATTTCATTCAATGGTTTATTTTAAAAATCTATTCAATTCGCTGCCAGCAGCAGAATTACATGAACAGTTACATAGTTAAAAGTTTGGAGTAAAACATTACATTACTATTTAAAATGGCCTAAATCTTACACAGAAAAACAGAGAGGGAGAAGTACTGTTCACTCTAATAGGGAGAAGAACAGGTACTTAAAATTAATTAATAAAACATCCATTGCTTCTTCATTTCAACCTCGATTAAAACAAACCCACCACTGTTACATCCAATCTATCAACCCTTATAATTTGATTGTCTTTCCACCTCAACAGAAGCGCTCTTTCATCAAGCTGGCAATGCCAGTATGTTTGCGCCACCACCATCCGTCATCAGGACAAAGCCTGTCGTCAGAGTACCCAAGAATGACCTGCCGAATGTTGTCCCATCTGTGGCTCCTCAAGCTGCTCCACCTCCAAGGAAACGCACTGCAGCGGAAGTAAGTGTGTCATTCTCTCCAAGGGACTTACTTTCTTCTTGCCCTCCTTACGTTCCAGCAGACTTAAAGTTCTGTACAATTAAAAAGAAGATGCTGTGCAACTAACAGTTATAATTTTTGCCAACACCGAGTGTCATGGCTGGGCTTGTCTAGTTCATTCGCAGGAAGTACGAACCAGGCTTTACACAACACACAGGGCCTTTGGTTTTATGTCCGATCCAGAGGATGAAGCAATAATGGTCAAGTGTCTTGCTTAAGGACGGGACTCGAATCCACATTCTGCTGTGCTGAGCAGAAACACCAGAGATAGAGTTTGATGTTCTTAACCGTGTTGCCTCAACACGCTACAATAAGGTTTATCACGATACAGAACTGCAATGCGTGGTGGGTAGGCATGTGGGGCAGTTTGCTATGCGGTGTATGTTGTCATGCACGACTCGCGCACGCATCGCCTATATCTTTGTGTGGGTTCAACAGCGCCCTCTCTTGATATTTTGCTATTCGCGATACACCTTATGAAGAACATTTCTGTTTGGTATACTTTTGATTTTACATTTGTTTTGTGTTTCTTTCTTTTACTTGGACAAAATATGAAAAAGTGAGCTCTCTACTCCAAATAGAAATCATAACTTGATATGTTTGATCATTGATTATCATTTATTATACCTTTTGTAATTGTGTTTATTATTCTAGGTCGGCTGGCACTGCCCTGCGTGTACCTTAATTAATCCCCCTAGGGTGCCGGGGTGTAACGCCTGTATGACTGAAAGACCAGATGACTACGACCCACCAGCTGTGGGCTCCTACATTATGGATGATGCTGAGAAGAGAATACAGGATGACCAAGATCGCAATGATGCCTTGATGATGGAGGTGAGTTGTCTGTTCTGAATACGCACCCTAAGATTTTATTTCTCTGTATTGAACCGAAAATCCAGGGTATTTTTAACCCCCCCCCCCAAAAAAAAAAAAAAAGAATAAAAAGATAATAAATAATTAATAAATAAATTAATAAATACATAACAATAACGGGGGGGAAAAAATTCAAACTGCCTCTAACTACTGGGCAATCTCGGTGCTCTAATAAAATAACACAGCATTTGAAAAACACACTTTACTAAAAACAATCAAAGCCGGCGGTCAGGAAGAAGTTTAAGATTAAGTAAAAGTATTGTCAAACTGTGGGGAAAGTAAGCAGAAACAAGAGTGTTTTAAGTTTCTACTGGAAGAGAGTGATGTTGTGCATTTGGCTGAGGTCTTCAGAGTCTTGGTGCTGTGTTGGAGTAAGCCCTGTCCCCGTAACTGGCCAGGCGAGTTCGAGGAACATGGAGCGTATTGCTGATAGACCCCAGGTCTTGGGTTCCAATCCAACCTGGGTAACATGCCTTTGATTTGTTTTCAAAGAGCTCAGGCAAGTACTGAGACAGTGCTACAAACACACATGTAAAACACGTTGTTTGTGGTGGGTAAAACCAAAATAAATATTATTGACATGTTTATATTTTAAAAAAATCAAAAAAATCAAGAGGACTATATGAATTAAAACAACAGTCAAAAATAGTGAAACTAGATAGCAGAAAAGACTTTTCTCAAAAAAGTTGCTGACAGCTTTAAAGACAAAACTTTGGTAAACAAACAAACAGAATCCTCGGGGAATAGGTATTAAATATCAGCCACACACCAATGCTGACCACAGTTTATTTGAACAAAAAGGAATACAACTTGTTTAACATTATTGATACACGAAACTGAACTTAAGAAGTGTAGATTAGATTAAAACTGGCTACAAGTGATGTCTGCTTAAAATATGATAATAATTTAATTTGATGGTCTTCGTTAAAGTAACATTAAGCTCAGTTGTCTCTGGGAAAAGTACCCTTGTAGTTTATTTAAACATGGACTATGAGCCAATTATCTTAAATCTAGGTGCCAACTTCACAAAAATCATAGTCCAGCATATTTGTTAGAGTGGATGCACACCATTTGATTACCGATATTGATGACTGTGAATAACTGTTTTGCAGTAATGGCAGTTTTTACCACAATGGCAATCACTGAAACTGTCAAAGGATTGATTATGATGTTGAAGACAATGTCACTGTCAATGCCAATGACAATTTCATCGACAGATCCGGGGCTTGTAACTACAGGTCCACTGCCATGTCAGCTATTGTGAGCAAGTGACAATTCCTCAGTAATGTGTTTTTTTTTTAGTTTTTTTTTTATTGACATCCAACAGCGGAAAGCCACCACTTACAGGAATCATTAAAAACTATGTATAAATATAATTATAAATATGAATATAAATATAACAATATATTACTAAAAATTACACAATATTGATAAAAACATTATTATAAGTCAGCACTGATGATGATAGTGACGAGTGCTGATGACAGTTCTGATTGATGATGACAGTGACGATGAAAGTGCTGATGACGACAGTGACAATGACAGTGTTATTTATGGCAGTGTTGATGACAGTGCTGATAATGACCGTGACGATGACAGGCTGATGATGATAATAACAATGACAGCACTGATAATGGCAATGACTGTGCTGTTGAAGATAGTGACTCTGAAGTGCTGATAGTGACAATGACGATGACAGTGCTGATAATGACAATGACAGTAGGCCTACTGACACTGTTTGGAACACTGTAAGTACTCTCAATAACGCTGATCTACCAAACATAACACACGATCTGGTCTGGTTCCCTGCCCCATCAACTAATGGTTTTTATATCTGAAATCAAGTCAAATCTGAAATCAAGTCTGCCTTTTGTTGGCCTACATCAGAACCAATATTGAAAGCAAGGGATACTTATTGTTCACATGGTCCATAATAAGCCTTGGTGCAATACTTCAGTTGAGTCACCAGCCTTTGTGAAACCAATCACTGTGGTTAATTCATCAGGCTGGTTTCTCGCTATGCTGAAGTCCGAAGCAACTTCAGAAAGCCTTGCACCATTCTAAAATAGTATAAATCTGGACTGATCCATTGTTCGTTTCTTGCTTTGTCCATATATTATAGGGTCTTCAGGGACCAGACCAGAACCGTGAAATGTTTGATGATGACGTCGATGAGATCATTAATGAGTTTGAGGATAACTAGTATGACTTGAGGTGCATGGACCGATACCAGTGCTGCCATCTCGCCCTGATTCTACAGAAAGTTCCCTCAAAATAAATAAATCTTTCCATGTTCTGATGAGCAGATATGAACAACTCTGTGATTTTGGAAGTTTGCCCTCCTTGTGTAGAATATAATTCTAAATTGATCCCAGATTGTTGCCTGAAATCTCCCTGATTGCAAGTACAAATGATTGCAGCTCTGTCATAACCTTCCAGGGCTTGATTTCACAAAGCAAGAAAACTCATCGTAAGACAAATTGTCAGTATCACCATAGTGATTTATATTGTGACATCACACTTTGCTTAGCAACTACAATTGATTTGCAGTTAAAATCAATCTTAGTTCTTTGTGAAATTGGCTCCATGTACATCTCGTGTTTTATGAAAGTTTGAGGCTGTGTTTGAATTGATGGCTTGAATGGCGACTACGATCAGATCGCTTCCGAGGTACATTCCTCGTCAGCGCCATTGCAGCTGGCGTCCAAAGCCTTAGCTGATTATTACAGTTACCGTCCACATGAACCAAGTTCTCTATTTGATGGACTTTTATTTAACTTTATTGAGCAATAGGGTTAACTATTAGTACACAGCTGCAAAACTAACAAGTGCCAGGAGGACATTATTGTTCTCTTTTAGTTAAAAAATGTCTTTGTTTCAGTCAGGCAGATAAACCTGACTGTTTAAGTAGTGAAACAGTTTGCTGACCAAAATTGTGCTCATTGTCTATTTCATCAAGTTTATTGTGTGTGAATTGAGGACCAACTTTATGGTCTGTAAATTTCTTGTCATTACGTACATGAACTCAGTTATTTGTAAGCCAATCCGGAAGCCTGTCAACATGCAGCACTTGGCAATACATGCAGACAATTTAAACAAGTTGAAACATTTAAACTTTTACAAGTTCTGTTGGTAGGCCTGGAATTACATGTAGGCCAAGGCTGCTGTTGCCCCGTTCTTGGCCTTGATGCCCCTTCAAGAGGTTCTTATGGACTTGAAAGTCTCCAATGGAATTTTCTTTTTTACTTTCAAAATGAAAATGGGCTTGCGTTGTGTCTGGGGGAAAAAATATGTGGTTCTTTAAATCACTAGAAATAGTGTGTTTCTTTCATCATTCCAAAGTTGAATAAGTGTCCTGACATTTCGACCCCAACTAGCAGAGTCTATCTCAAAGGCTAAATGAGAAAAGCCTTTGAGATTGACTTTGCTAGGGTCGGAACACAAGGCTACCATCTACTGTGAATTTTGCATTTATACCATAGGTTCTTTTGGTTGGTAAGCAGTTTGCAATCGGCTAATTCTATTTTCTCATTCCTTTCAAAATTGTGAGGGAAAAAAAACACAAATAATCAGCCGATGCACGCTTCATCAGTGGTTGGTGGCCAATGCAAGGGGTTTAAACTGCATTAGATCAAGTAAAAGAAATGGTGCAATTGTGTTTTAAAAACACAAATCAGGTCCCACTTTCATGGGACTGCTTAAACCAGAACTCTGCGTTTACGACCCCTAGATGCCCATTAGCACCACACGTTTTACAGCAGGCCATGAGCTGGGAGTTCTGTGGTATTAAGAAGAGCCATGAAATTGGGCCCATTGGCAAATTTTACTTAATTTTATTTTTTGGTTTGTTGACATTTCTAGATTTATTTTCTAATTACTGTTATGGATGAAGGAGGAGGGGGATTGGAGTGGGAGTCGGTCTTGGCAATTTAAATATTGTTTTGTTCTAACCTCGGATGGTGGGATTGCAGCCCTGACTACCATCGCTATAAGGATTTCAAAATCATTTTTTATACGTTCAGCCAAATTGTTACCAATCATGAATTTTTGCATACTACTAGTGTGGCTTATTTTAAGCAACAACTGCAGTATCAGAAGTTTTCAGAGTTTTAACCACATTCCAAGGGGGGGGGGGTGCCTTGCACAGCTGTGTACTGGATCTAATTAAGCATTTTCTACATATTTTGCGTCACTAACTCTGCTTAGCTGTGTTTATGAAATAGAAACTGATAATGCCCGCAACATTGAGCGGGGGAGAGAAAGGGTGGCCCAAACATTTTTGCCGGGATCGTAGATGCTAAGTTGGTAGAGCACCAGCCGTCGATTTCACAAAGAGTTAGGACTCGTCTTATCTCGAGTTAAGGCAAGTAACCCTTCCTAACTTAGGATTAATCTTAAGGTCTGCATGCTACAGTGCAGGGCTGTGACTCGTTCCAAGTCCTAAGATTAATCCTAAGTAAGGAAGAGTTTTGTGAAATCGACGGCAGGACATTGCTGGTTAGAAGAACATGAATGTATTATTGTAAATAACTGTTGCTTATGTTTACTTAATATTGCTAAACGGTCTTCAAATTATGTTACTCAGAACTGAAATACTATATTAAATATGAACATCAATCATTGTTTCATTTATTTGAGTCTTTGTGAATGAATTTTTGTTTGTTGTAAGTATTTATTACCCCATGTGGCTTGGCATGGCCCATCTATTATTGGTGGTACATGTGCAATTTAGGACACTTTTTAGTACATCAAATTCAAGATTGTACATGTACATAAGTGAAGCTTTTGGAATACATGAAATATATCACACATATACGACCTTGGCAATGAAAGAGTTATAAAGAAACTAAAATTAGTGGTTTAAAGCACTCTTCAAATTAATGGCAATAAAAACCTTTAGTTAGTTAAGCCCAGTTCATACTTCATGCAAACGCGAATGCGAAGCAAATTTGACGTGAACTTGACATCACATCCTCCTTTCGCAGCGATTATTCGCAAGGGAGTAGAGCAGAGTTCAACTGCTGCGAATTGTTCGTTGCGAATTTGTGACGTCAAGATTCGCTTCGCATTCGCATGAAGTATGAACCGGGCTTTAGCCTACTGCAGCGTTTGATAGTACAAAGCATTTTTCACTTTGAAGTTACATATATGTAAAAGGATAACAGTTATACGCCCCAAAATTTGAATCTGAGATTAACGCTTCTCAGATTGTGTATGCAATTAAGGATTATTCTTCCTGTGTCAACTTTTTGTTCCAGATTTTCGGTGATATCTGAAAAATGCAACCACCTTTTTGAAATGAAATTTTTAGACATTGCGTTTATTGTATACCAATATAAAATTTTCAAAAATAAAATAGGGACACTGCCAATATAGGAATAGATGGCTCAGTTGGTAAGGCGCGTGCACATCAATCCGGAGGTCGTTGGTTCAAATCCCACTCTAGTCAATTCTTTGTTCAACCCCAAAATTCTTTTATTCTGTACATCCACATTTATAAATGGATTAAACAAACTAAACGGTTTCACAAATTGTATTTAGTAAATACATCTTTTGTTTTTTGGTTTTAATTCAGATGGACCGGCAAGATAAGATACAAGAGCAGAAAGACCGAGGTGCAAATTACCAGATGCTGGTAGAAACAGACGTAATGTCTTTAGTACCCAACACAGAGATGTTTCAATGTTTAATCTGCTTCGGTGATGTTCCACAGGGGGAGGGAGTCATGCTGAGGGAATGTCTACATACATTTTGCAGGTGAGAAAGGTGTTGACAGTTTCAGGCAAGGGTTCTCTTTATATTAGACTTGATATTAAACGGTGGTAACTGTTTATTTGTTGGGGTGTTTGTTTGTTTGTTTGTTTGTTAAGAGGGAGGGTGTCGCAGAGGGCGCCCAGCTCATTTTGGTGTCCCAGGGATATCTGTCGCTGGAGAGTCTGTCCCCCTTTGGGAAGTTTTCACGGGCCAAGGGAGAAGGATTTTAAAAAGGGCGCTATCAGAAAGAATTTTGTACACAGCTCGCTGTATTGGGGGGACATAATCTCCTGCTACACCGGCACGTTAATCCAGGGTTCGTTCGTTCGAGTCCCGCTGCAGTAAATTTTGTTCAACCCCAGAACTATTTATCCTAACTTACCCATCAGTCAGTTTCCCTTGTGGTCGATTTACTTGGCATGTAATATTTGAGTATAATTCCTCCATGCCCCCTGGTCATTACCTTGGTGCCCTTGAAATGCTCTTGTAGAAATTTACAAATTCCTCAAAGGGTGCCCTATATTAACCAAGGAGAAAATGTCTTGGTGCCCTTGCTCTTTAAAAAACAAAACGTACAGGCCTGACAACCACACCTTGAAGTTTAGGGTTTGAGGTATGCTTCACCAGATTTTAAGTACACGTTATTGCCCATGGTCGTTGCCTTGGTGCCCTTGAAATGTTCCAGTAGAAATTTACTCATAGAGCGCCCTTTACCAAGGAGAAAATGTCTTGGTGCCCTTGCCCTTTCAAATACTAAGCATCAAGGTATATAATTCAATGTCTTTAATAAATCTCAACAGAGAATGTCTACAAGAAAACATAAGACACAACACAGAGCCTGTCATAATGTGTCCTTACCAAGACGGAGACTACAGCTGCCCGGAAGTTATTATAGAAAGAGAAATCAAAGCGGTAGGTGTCTTTTGTTTTCTTCTGATTAATGGGTTTGGATACTTTTTTTAAAACATAAAAGACGATGTTCAAAGATGGTTTGAAGATAATAATGGTAGAAGGCTTCCCTTAAAATATTAATTGCTGAGGTGCTGTAGTTTTTTTCAGAATTGAGTAAAACAATGTCACCCAAAACAAATGTTGTCTGCGAAGCCGAAAACTATTCTAGAACATATATGGTACAATATCCTAATGCGACTCTCCTGAAAACATTGCTCTATGTTATTTTCAATTTTTTTTCCCCCAAAAACTTGACGGCAAATTAAGCTGAAACCTCTACTAATTTAAAAAGAAAATGCTTTTTATATTTGACCAACAGCTGGTCGGATCCCAAGAGTTTCAGCAGTATTTGAACCGAGGGCTAGCAGTAGCGGAGAATCAGGCATCGAACGCCTTCCATTGCAAGACACCAGATTGCACAAGCTTCTGTTTCTACGATGACAACATTAACTTCTTCCCCTGTCCGGTCTGTAATAAGCAAAACTGTTTGACGTGTAAAGCCATCCATGAAGGAATGAACTGTAAAGAGTATCAGGAAGATTTACTGAGGAGGTCCGCTAATGATCAGGCTGCAAAGAAGACTAAATTGACGCTGGAGGTAAAATTTTATTTTATTTTGAATCATTAGATATATCATTCCTGCTTCCTTTCACCCTCAAAGAATGTTACTGATTACTTTTAAGACACTGGACACTATTGGTATCTGTCAAAGACCAGTCTTCTCACTTGGTGTAAATGCACCAACAGACAAATACATCTTTGTAACCACCAATACTTTACTTTTTAAATTAATTTTATTTGCTAGAAAATGATCAAAACTGGTGAAGCGATCAACTGTCCTCAGTGTGGAATCATCATGCTGAAGAAAGAAGGCTGTGATTGGGTTAGATGCTCAATGTGTAAAACGGAAGTGTGTTGGGTTACCAAGGGACTGCGGTGGGGACCAGCGGTGAGTATATTTAATAGATGTTAAATTTGCATCGTGGATGAAGAATATTCATTTTGGTTTTACCCGTATAAACCGATAAGTGTTAACAATACTTTCCCAAGCTCTGTGAACAAAATATCACAGGCATATTACTCTGGTGGGATTCGAACCCACGACCTTTGCAATTCAAGAGCAGTGTCTTACCAACTAGACCACAGAGATGGCTAGCAGCAGTTGGAATCCTATGGATTATTTAGTGGCTGGATAGCCAAGCTAACATAGAGGCCTGACTACGAGAGTGGCTGGCCTAACTGGATTGCTGAATAGCTAGATGGCTAGCTAAATGGCTGGTTTCTCCATGTTGTGAAAAGCTAGCTGGTGCCCAGCTTTTATATGCAGCTGGCTGGCTTGTTGGCAGAGCTTTTTGTAAAGCTTGGTGGCTAGCTGACTGGTTGGCTTGCTGCCTAGCTGGCTAGCTGACTGGTTGGCTTGCTGCCTAGCTGACTTGTTGGCTTGCTGCCTAGCTGGCTGGCTGGCTGGCTGGTTGGCTTGCTGCCTAGCTGGCTGGCTTGCTGCCTAGCTGGCTGGCTGGCTGGCTTGCTGCTTAGCTGGCTGGCTGGCTGGCTGGCTGGTTAACAAGGGATTCTGTAAAGCTGGGTGGTTAGCCCAGTTTGATGAAAAGATGGGTGGCTAGCTGACTGGCTGGCTTGGTGCTTAGCTGGCTGGCTTGCTGGCTGACTGGTTAACACAGCTCGCTGTAAAGCTGGCTGGCTAGCTGGCTGGCTGGCTGGCTGGCTGGCTGGCTGGCTGGTTAGACCAGTTTTTTTAAAAGCTGGGTGGCTAGCTGACTGGCTGGCTTGCTGCCTAGCTGGCTGGCTGGCTGGCTGGCTGGTTATCACAGCTCGCTGTAAAGCTGGCTGGCTAGCTGACTGGTTGGCTTGCTGCCTAGCTGGCTGGCTGGCTGGCTGGTTAACAAGGGATTCTATAAAGCTGGGTGGTTAGCCCAGTTTGATGAAAAGATGGGTGGCTAGCTGACTGGCTGGCTTGGTGCTTAGCTGGCTGGCTTGCTGGCTGACTGGTTAACACAGCTCGCTGTAAAGCTGGCTGGCTAGCTGGCTGGCTGGCTGGCTGGTTGGCTGGCTGGTTAGACCAGTTTTTTTAAAAGCTGGGTGGCTAGCTGACTGGCTGGCTTGCTGCCTAGCTGGCTGGCTGGCTGGCTGGCTGGTTATCACAGCTCGCTGTAAAGCTGGGTGGCTAGCTGGCTGGCTGGCTGGGTAACACACCTTGCTTTAAAGTTGGGTGGCTACCTGACAGGCTTTCTTAGGCTTGCAAGCTACAGTGATTAAGTTTACTTATGAGGCATCCTTGTTTCATTGCCAGAAATATAATTCTAATCATAATTTATTTTGATTTCTTCCTCTGTAGGGAAATGGTGATATAACAGGTGGATGTAAATGCCGAGTTCAGGGGAGGAAGTGTCATATAAATTGTCAGAATTGTCACTGAGTGAATGAACTAGGAACCATTTATTGTGATAATAACAAGAATTTTGGGAGGCTATTCATCCTTACTCAAAGCTTAGAAGCTGAATTGCAATGGACACGGCTACACTGTGTTCAAGCAGCTGGCATGGAAGAACGCCAGCCACATATTGACCCATTGATTACCACAGAGCACATCCAGAGATCGGTGGGGTTTGATTTTTCTGGAGGGATAAAAACCAGAGCGCCCGGGAAAAACCATGGCAGAGGAGAGAACCAACGCACAACTCTAAACACATATGGCCTAGCCAGGTATCAAACTTGGGTCACATTGGTGAGAGGCAAGTGCTTTATGCTCATTAGCCAACCATACCCCACAAGCCAGAGGAGAGGACAACGCACAACTCTACTCACATATGGCCCTAGCCAGGTATCAAACTTGGGTCACATTGGTGAGAGGCGAGTGCTTTGTGCTCATGAGCCAACCATACCCCACAAGCCAGAGGAGAGGACCAACGCACAACTCTACTCACATATGGCCCTAGCCGGGTATCGCACCTGGGTCACATTGGTGAGAGGCGGGTGCTTTGTTCTCATGAGCCAACCATACCCCACAAGCCAGAGGAGAGGACCAACGCACAACTCTACTCACATATGGCCCTAGCCAGGTATCAAAATTGGGTCACATTGGTGAGAGGCGGGTGCTTTGTGCTCATGAGCCAACCATACCCCACAAGCCAGAGGAGAGGACCAACGCACAACTCTACTCACATATGGCCCTAGCCAGGTATCAAAATTGGGTCACATTGGTGAGAGGCGGGTGCTTTGTGCTCATGAGCCAACCATACCCCACAAGCCAGAGGAGAGGACCAACGCACAACTCTACTCACATATGGCCCTAGCCAGGTATCAAACTTGGGTCACATTGGTGAGAGGCGGGTGCTTTGTGCTCATGAGCCAACCATACCCCACAAGCCAGAGGAGAGGACCAACGCACAACTCTACTCACATATGGCCCTAGCCAGGTATCAAAATTGGGTCACATTGGTGAGAGGCGGGTGCTTTGTGCTCATGAGCCAACCATACCCCACAAGCCAGAGGAGAGGACCAACGCACAACTCTACTCACATATGGCCCTAGCCAGGTATCAAACTTGGGTCACATTGGTGAGAGGCGGGTGCTTTGTGCTCATGAGCCAACCATACCCCACAAGCCAGAGGAGAGGACCAACGCACAACTCTACTCACATATGGCCCTAGCCAGGTATCAAACTTGGGTCACATTGGTGAGAGGCGGGTGCTTTGTGCTCATGAGCCAACCATACCCCACCAGCCAGAAGGAGAGGACCAACACGCACAACTCTACTCACATATGGCCCTAGCCAGGTAATCAAACTTGGGTCACATTGGTGAGAGGCGGGTGCTTTGTGCTCATGAGCCAACCATACCCCACAAGCCAGGAGGAGAGGACCAACGCACAACTCTACTCACATATGGCCCTAGCCAGGTATCAAACTTGGGTCACATTGGTGAGAGGCGGGTGCTTTGTTCTCATGAGCCAACCATACCCCACAAGCCAGAGGAGAGGACCAACGCGCAATTGTAGGCCTACCCACCTTCCTCCATGCATGTACTCACATGGCCTTAGCCGGGAATCAAACCAGGGCCCCAATGGTGAGAGGCAAGTGTTTTATGCTCATATGCCAACCATGGAATTGGAAACAACCAACGCACAACTCTATTCACCTATGACCCTAGCTGGGAATCAAACCAGGGCCGCAATGGTGAGAGGCGAGTGTTTTATGCTCATGCCAACCATGGAATTGGAAAGAACCCATGCACAACTCTATTCACCTATGACCCTAGCTGGGAATCGAACCATGGTCTCTTTGGTGAGAGGCAAGCTTTCATTGACCTTGGCTTTGAGTGAGGACTGATCACTATAGACCCTTGAATGTTGCACCACTCACTCAAAAAGCCCCCTCACTTGAGAAAAAAAAAACGCCCTCACTGAGGTCAGAGGAGGCAAATCATTTGAAGCTGTTTCATTAAGCTCAGCGTCCGTGCATCGTTTTGCATTATACAGTGTCTATTCAGTGCTTGGATCAGTGTGATTGGATTTAATGTAATTCATAGAATACATAATATTATAAACTAAAAAAAATCTAAAATATTGTAAATTAGTTTTTTTTTAAAAGGCAGCTTCAAAATTATTTACAATCAAAACTTATAATATTTGTTGTTCACTTTATGCTGTTCAATGTCTACTCTATAGTGTAAATTCAGTAAAGAAAATTGTACATATTTATGATATCAGGCAATTGATTAACCCCATGAATTCAAGGTCCCATAAAATCAAGGTTTGCAATGGCCTTTATAGTTATTTGTTTGCTAGCTTTGCCAAAAATGATAATGGTAACCGAACTGGGGTGGGGTTGGGGTGGGGTGGGGTGGGGTTGGGGATTACCTTAGTTTTGTTTGATTCAAAGTTGTTGAAAGAAAATGAAGGTATCTATGGGTCTTGGAGGAAGTCTTTGTGAAAGGCTTTTCTTTCCTAAAGTCCCTAAAGGCAAAGTATACATTTAGTTTTTGGAACCGTTTGTTTGTTTTAAGGGGTCTTGGTGCTTTTTGTAGGACAAAAAACCCACAACGTCAACAGATGATAATGATAGTTAGTAGAAAGCTTCCGTGAAAATATTACTGGCTAAGGTGCTGTAGTTTTTGAGAAATGAGTAAAACAATTTCATGAAAATAATTTTCGTCTCGGCGATTATGAGACGAAAATTATTTTAGCATGTAAAAACATATGTTCATTTCATTGTTTTACTCATTTCTCAAAAACTACAGCACCTCAGCAACTAATATTTTAAGGTACGCTTTCTACAATCATTATCTTCAAAACGGTGTAAGTTTAATGTAAATCTGTGGACATTGTGTTTTGTGTTACAAAAATTACCCAAAACCTTTAGTCCTACACAAACGTAGATGAATACAATAAAACTAACAAATACGAGTTTCATTTCAAAAGGAGCGAATAATTATGTCCTCACATGAAGAATATGAATTTAAATCTGAGAAGCATTATACTAACAGTAACGCTTGTGGAATCAAATTAAAATTTTGGGGCAGAACAACTAAAATCTTTTCGCATATAACCACATTAAATTGGAATAAAAAATTATCAAATTGCTTTATACTATCGAAAGCTGCTGTATGCTTCTAATCGAATTTTTTTTAATGGCATCAATTTTATGAGTTATACCCAAAGTATATCTGTTTGGTTGCCTCGCCTATTTATTCCTTCAATCAATAGTGTTTGGTGACAATATTTACCTGTCGTTTATTTCTATCAATATGCAAATTTATATATCTAGTCTTTGAGTATTGTGTGAAAATCACATTGTATTTGATGTCATACCTTGTTCCCCAAAGCATCTCCCTGTTGGGTGTGTTTAAGATGATGTTTAAAGGCAGTGGACACTATTGGTAATTACTCAAAATAATTATTGGCATAAAACCTTACTTGGTGACGAGTAATGGGGAGAAGTTGATGGTATAAAACATTGAGAGAAACAGCTCCCTCTGAAGTGCCATAGTTTTAGAGAAAGACGTAATTTTCCACGAATTTGATTTTGAGACCTCGGGTTTAGAACTTGAGGTCTCGAAATCAACCATCTAAACGCACACAACTTCGTGTGACAAGGTTTTTTTTTCTTTCATTATTATCTCGCAAGTTTGATGACCGATTGAGCTCAAATTTTCACAGGTTTGTTATTTTATGCTTATGTTGAGATACACCAACTGTGAAGGCTAGTCTTTGACAATTACCAATAGTGTTCACTGCCTTTAAAAAGAAGAAGAAAAAAAACCGAAGTAATAAAACAAATTGGCAACGTTTCTATTTGTATAGTTTATTTTATTAGATGTAAAACCAAACCAATGTTTCCGAAAATCTACTCTGCGTCGGTATTAGAGAATTCTTCCGAGTTCCGAAAAAAATAACTCCGCGGTAGTAGAGTATACAGCAAGAACATTCGAACATAACAATTAGATGGGATTTGAGACATTGCATGGTGAGGGTACCAATATGTATTTGGTTTGCGGTAACACCGTGTTTCTTAGAGAACTGTCTTACTTTATACCGCCGAGTAGATTTTTGGAAATCGGGAGACTTCTCAGTGAAACTTCTCAGTGATACCTTATGGAAAAACAATGGTTTGTTTTTACTGTGAGACAACATTTTCTGCATTTCATAAAAACAAAAAGGGGGTTAAAGAACAACCACCAGACGTAGTTAATATCGCATTTGATTTTTGTAACTATTAGGGTCGTCTTTTTCTACTACTTGTTATAGTGGTAAGTCAATTTGTATCCTAGCGATGACCTGTATATATTATTGATCAGATCATTGTACTCAACTATCGACCGATTGTGCCCACTCTCCTTGCAAGACGTTCCCTTTGTGTGCCGAATGTCTTTTGAAGCACGGCCAGAACTATTCAATTGTTTGCCGATGAGCTTCGATCTCCTTGGACAATCCATAAAACTGTCGTAAAGGTGCGTGTAGGCAAGGGGTTGCTATTGTTCAACCGGTTGTAGCGATAAGTGTACTCATTGGTGTTAGCTGTCCCCACCAGCAGTAGACAACATGCTAAGAATACTTCAGACGGATCTTGCGTACAAATCTTGTTACTTGAAGGACTTGAGAATCTTGTAGACGTGTCCACTTAGAAGAAACTTGGCTATAATATTATTGGAATATGCAGAAACAGTTCGACTTCTGTATATAACATAAAACGATAATGTTCTTTTGCTGTGAAGCCATGGATGATTGAAATTTGGGAATTTTATCTTAAACTTTTTTTGGTTACCATGGAAGTAGATCTCATCGTGTTGTTTGAGTAGGAAGAGCTTTTTCGACGATATTCAGTTGAGACCTAAAGAAGCAAATTGGTAAGCCTTAAATGAAATAGTTCATTTTAACAAGTAATGGTTTGCAATCAAAGATAATCCTGGTTACCTGTCAATAGTATCAATTATTTCATTGAGAGTTCGTTTTATGAGCATTATTAGTAATTCATGTTTCTTTTGCAAACTGCCATCGATTACATTCCTATGTTTGGAGTTGTAGAAACTTTTCATGAATCTCCATTTTCATTCCGTGGCATGGTGTTGTTAATAAATCGGGCCATCCCAACCATTTTCTGCATTTTTACCATGGGTCCTTTTGGTTGGTAAGTTGTTTGCAGCAGCTGCTCCTATTTTCTCGTTATAAATACTAGATGTTAAATATTATTTCACAGGAGGTTCAGGAACTATAACCGTGATATCTGGAGTGGTATTCTGATGGAATGGTAGACAACATTTTAAGAGTTTTTGGCGCACACTTTCTAGTCAAAATGCACGCTTCCCTCACCGTCGGCAAGCACGATGCCATGGGGCACTGAAGTCAGCAAACCATTGGATTTACCACCGAGCCAAGCCAGGCTTCTTCGGCGGAGGTCCTCCTGTAGAAGACGGGGTTTGGACGGCCCTCAGAGCACGGGTGAAATCGTGTCCGTGACCCATGGAAGGGTCCGACTTCATGCACTCCGAGTTTCGGACTTAGTAGTTGCAGTTTTATGTCTCTGGACTTCTGTTGCTGGTCTCACACAAGCTGGTAAGTTGGATCAACTTTAGGAAATCTTTTCGTAACCTGCCACCGCTCATTTTTACAAAAAGGAATTTTTCATTTGAGTATAAAACAGTTTTTTTATTTCAATTTCAAATTGAAATGAAGTGATGGCAGAATATGGAACATTTAATTTATAACCCATTCGTCTGAGAATAATACCATCTGGCAGTAAAACTTGGAGGCCCAATTCTGTTAACAATTATGAACCCATTTTGGAATAACTTGTAACTTTGTTTAACTTGTTACAAGAAAGGGTATTATTTTGATAATTACTCAACAATGTATCGTTGCTGATAAGAAGCATTATTATTTATAATATTTTGAGAAAACTCTTCCCTTTAAAGGAATGTGGTTTTATAGAGAGAGAGGAATTCAAAAAACATTCCAACCTGAGAAACGTTTCTTTATAAACGTTTCTCAGATTGTGTATTCCAATTAGCGGATTATTCTTCCAGATTTTCGGCAATATCTAAAAAATGTTACCCCCTTTTGAAATGAAATGTCCACATTGGCTAGTTTTATTGTATGGATATCTATATTTATTGGATTAAAACCAACCAACGGCTCAAAAAAAAATGTGTACTTTGCAGTTAGGCACACTCAAGTCGTGCTCAGATATCCAATTCATTTGATTGATTAATGGTTTACTGAAAGCACGACTGGAAGTTAAAAACTGAATTGCCCATGTGAACAGGAATTAATTAATCCCTAAAAACAACAAAATAAAGCATATAAGAGAATTGAGAAAAGTAAAACAAATTAAGAACCAAAATGACAATAATTCAACATGGCATAAGAGAATTAATAACGAATTGTTTGAAATTTAACAATTTGTTGGAGGGCGCTTTTTGGTATATAAAAATAAAAGAATTCAGCTTTCTTCATCCGTCTCCTTTTCATGATACCTCCATGCCACATACCTGTAACATAATTGCATCATTGCTTATAGGGCTAACCTTCAATCTTGTTCAAGCAAAGTGAGTGCCGCTATTTTGTTTGCTTGTTTGTTGGGGTGTTTGTTGTGGTGTTTGATTGTTGTTTGTTTAGATGATCTTCCCGTCAAGGGAACCAAGTAAAGTCCCACAGGGATAAGACAATAATTCAAAAATTGTATGAGAGAATTAATTACGAATTATTTAAAAAGTTAACAATTTGTGGCAGGGCGCTTTTTTGTATAAAAAAGGGAATTCAGCAATCTTCATCCGTTTCCTTTTTCATAAAATAACAAGCAATCTACCCAGAAGAATAACAAATATCGTGAAATAAAACTAAGTTGTCAGTAGGGATTGTTTCCCTGATTGAATAAAAATGCGTTTTTTCTGTTTTGTTACATAACCTTTTTTACTTTCATAATAATTAGACAGTTTGTTTGAATGTAGACCTGCTGCCTGCAACATACTTTCGAAATTGATCTCTTTCACTTATTATGCCCTGTATACACGTACATGTATACAGCTTTGGTTTCACATTCAATATGTGACATTTATTGGTTCTTACACTTTTGAATATTTGGAAAAGATCTCCATAATCTTGTCTAGAACTCCAGATCTCTAAGTTTGTTTTTCGCAGCATGCTTCCATGGCTTGTTCCTCGGTGTATCCAGATCTTAAACTTAGCAACGGATAATCCCTTCCACACAAACGTCCCCACTGCTCACAAAACCGAAAATTTGTCCCCAGCTCTAACCCATGCCACGGGCAACTAGGAACTTTGTGTTGCCTGAAAAACTATTCACAGGAAACAACATTGTCGAAACTTTGCAAAGTCAGTCGTTTAATTCTTCTCACCTTCGGGGAGGAGGGGGGGGGGGATACTCGACGAATCTCATCTCCAACTAATAACATTTTGCATTTTGCCAAAAAAAAAAATGACCTGAATTGTGAAAAGCCCTACTCCTTGTAAGGATTATGCACGTCGTGTAACAAATGCATCCCCAAATCTCATGTAATCTGACCCTTGTTGTTACTGGTTCACTATTCGTTAGACTTGGGTGTTAACGGTGTTATTGAAACTGAAGTAGCATAGTTACTGATTAAACATTCTGTAGACATCAATTTGGGGGGACTTCTGTGAAATGTTCGACTTCATGCCCTACTCTTTTAGAAAAGAAAACAAAAATGTTGAGATTTAAATGATAAAGTCTTCTCGCTAACTAATGTCCTTCCTAGTGGTTTACGGTGGGTTTACCTCTGATTTAATCCAAAGCCTACACGATCTCGAAGCCTTATAAATCCACTGGTCCAAAAAAGGATGTCCCAAAACCAGGGCGCCGTAACGGTCACTAGTTTTAGATCAGCACTTAACAAAGTAAAGATCTTTTGTTTGAAAATGTTGAAAAAACATCTCTTTGGCCAAACGAGGTACTGGGGGTATTGCCGGCTGTATAGGCTTAGGCTGAGGACTGGGCGTTTGTTCTAAATAAGCAACCAGAAGGTCGCCTTCGGGAGCACCATTGCCGGGTCATTGCAACAAAAAATGTTGTTCCCGACTTTAGCCTACAGTCTCACCAAAAACGACGATTTCCCCTACCCCCTTTTAAGTGTTCGGGTGGGGGGGCGGCGGTACAAGACGGCTTTGCAAAGACTGACGCATCATTATTATGGTTTTTTTCGTTGTTTGTGTGCTTTTTTGTTTCTAGCTTGTATGTTTGTCTGGGTTTTTATTAATTAAATTATTACCTGTCTCTGTCACTGTGTATATTTGTTCCCGTCTATCTTTATAAAGTTCTTCTTTAAATTTATCTTGCGTTTTTATTGTAAGACGCACACTGGAGAACAATGTTCCTATTTTTAACGTGATGTTTATGATACATTGAATGAATTGAATGTTTCTTTCAATTTACAGAATCCGTAACTAATTCTAGTTGGACATCGATGGCAAACTCCACCACCGCCTCCCCAACAGTCGGCCCAGAATCCGGCCAGGACCAACCGGCAAACAGACCCATGGAGAGTAGCCTGAACAAAGTCTTCTATAGCATGCTGTTATTCATTCTCGTCCCAATAACCGCGTACCTAACAGCCACTCTGATTAAAATCATCTGCCCTGTCGAGAAGACCCCTGGAAGCTTCTGCTGCCCAAAGTATCAGATTGGTGACTCTGGAGAAGGGGATACCCATAATGCTGATGCAGAGAAAGCTGGTAGAGATGAGAAGCGAGTGAAGAACGCCCTCTTGCTTCTCTTCACGATCGATGTGAATGAAGAGAAGGAAGAGGAAGAGGAACTTAAAGAGATTGAGAAGGCGATGAAGAGATTGAAGGAGAGGAGATTAAGAAAGATGCGGAATATGATGAGACAACAGCGCTTCCGTATCGGTGCTGATGTTGAAGATCAAGTAATCGCGCCGTTCACCCCTTCCGGAAAAGAACAACCTACAGCCCAAGATGGTTTATCAGAGAGCATACATGTTACTGAGGAAGATTGCATGCACACTGACTCCAACCCGGTTGAAAATAACGAATCCACTCACACTATCCCTAACCAAGAAGAACTCGAAGAAACTACACAAATGCATACGGACCCAATTGTGAATAACCCAAATGACGATGTGAGCGTCAAGGAAAATAAATCCGCATGTAATACACCGATTGAAAATGTTCCCACCCAAAAACAGACAGTTGATGGCAGTGGTCCAGCCTCAAAGACTGAACCATTTGAAAATGGTGGCCCAAGTTGCGCAGTAGACAACCCACCAGACTCTACTTCAAAAGTATCAACAGAATCTAGTTCTATTCCAAACTCGACTGAGGAACCTGTTGAAACGTCGGCCTCAAGAAACACCACAAATTCTTCAGGTTGCCCAGTGGAAAAAGCAGAAGTTAAAAAACCCTCAAGAAATTCCTCAACAGTTTCTTCATCGACCGTGACATTAATACAAATCCATAGTGAACGCAATGATAGCACACCAACAAACAAACCACCGATGGAGAAAACTGAACCAAAAGAAGTTGTCTTAAAAGACATAGCTAAACAAACTGCTTCATTGCCAGTCACAGATGAAACAATACCAAAACAGAAAGATGAGAACACCACGCACATTAACAAATCATCTCCGGCAAAGAGCAACGAACCACTTAACAAAAACCATCAAGGTTCTTCAAAGAACCGCGCACATGAAATGTTACCAGAAACCAAAGCTAACGCAGAAACCCAAGCTACCACGAAATCCAAAGCTACCACGAAAACTGGTAACAAAGAGACCCATCAAGAGCGCGAGTCCACGCCTGCGAGTCCAACGAAGCAGACGGTTGTTGCTGATATTTCAAAAACGGACCACGTGCAAACAACGACAAAGTTGGAGAGGGTAAACATTGACTCTGATGTCTTGTCTTTACGAAGTATCGAGTCCAACACCTGTTCAAACTCCAGTGATAGAGTCCCTCGTGGTAAACGAAAGGAAGAAGCGTCTGCTGAGACCGAAAAAGGTCGTCAGAACACGGTACCACTCAAGGCCATTCTTGTCCAAACTTTAGACATCGACTGACTGAAGTGTAAGAACAGGAACCAACTTCATAGAGATGCTCAAGCGGAAAATATTGCTTAACACATTTCTGCTAAGCCGTCATGAGCAGGATAGGGCTACCAGTCACAGATTGTACATGTGACATTATAGTTTAGCTGGTAATTCTGCGAAGAGTAAATTGGTTGTGCTTAGCTGCTTTTTGTGCTTATGCTGCTCCATGGAATTGGGCCCTAATAATAGGGGAATGCTAGCCCCTTTTTGAAAATACACAGTCAGTCATGCTGCCACCACCATGGTCCTGTTCCCTTTATCCAGTAACAATAATGAATGTTATTATTCATTGTTCAAGAAAGGAACTAGACTATTTGCCCGTTCAGCCTCAGTTTGATTAGGCCTACATTGATTTGAACGTTAGAAAATCAAGATGGCCGCACCCCATGATAAACGTAAAGGTTGCCTTATTGTGTGGAAACTGCTTGGTTAAAAACAAAGGAGTAAACTTTTCTTTTTAGGTCAAAAGTGAGAGCATTTGTTTTGGGAATGGTTTTTATTTTTTATTTTCTGGCTAAACATGATGTTAGTTTTGGTGGGCCTTTTTCGTGAAATTTATAACTGTTGGTACAGACTTGATCAGTTTCTACATCAGTGAAAATGAACATGTACAAATGTACATAGCTAAAGACAACATAGAGAGAATATATTTTATTTGCACAGTTTAGTTTATACATTAATTCTTGACGATTCCTTTTATGTTAAGGGAAAAACAAACTACAAACGGTCCTTTTTATTTGTTAACACATTCACATTTTGTATTTTCTTCCAAAATATTGTCAATGTATTCATTCTGTATTGTATTTGCATTGTAGTAGATTGCTTTAGATCAGTTCTCAGTTTAATAATGCTTCATTTTAGTTTACCTGCCCTTTAAGAAGTTAGGCTAGGCCTCTCTTTTCTATTCTACAATGTTGCCATGTAATGTTCGGTAGCTTCATCCATGTTTCCACCTCCACCATGCAAAGTTTAAAATTCTACTTAGTATTTTAATTGTAAACTCCTAAGTATCTTTCTTGGGTTAGAAAAATATAATTTTGGTGACACATGATTTTGATCAAATGTAGGTAAAGAAAATCACCCCTAGCATTTTAAAAACAAGGATGCAGGACTTTATACATGTATACCCCTTGAGATTTTTAAAAACTTTTAGCCTAAATTTGATCAAAATGCTGGACTTACCCCTTGTGATTTCTTTCAATTTTTAGCCTAAATTTGATCAAAATGCTGGACTTACCCCTTGTGATTTTTTTCAATTTTTAGCCTAAGTTTGATCAAAATACTGGACTTACCCCTTGTGTTTTTTTTTCAATTTTTAGCCTAAATTTGATAAAAATGCTGAACTTACCCCTTGTGATTTTTTTTCAAATTTTTAGCCTTAATTTGATCAAAATGCTGGACTTACCCCTTGTGATTTTGTTCAAATTTTTAGCCTAAATTTGATCAAAATGCTGAACTTACCCCTTGTGATTTTTGTCAAATTTTTACCCTAAATTTTATCAAAATGTTGCACTAACCCCTTGTGACTTAAAATTGTTTAGCCTAAGTTTGATCAAAATGCTGGACTTACCCCTAGTGATTTTGTTTCAATTTGTAACCTTAATTTGATTCAAATGCTGGACTTACCCCTTGTGATTTTTTTTTATTTTTAGCCTAAATTTGATTCAACTGCTGGACTTACCCCTTGTGATTTTTTTCAATTTTTTGCCTAAATTTGATCAAAATGCTGGACTTACCCCTTGTGATTTTGTTTCAATTTGTAACCTTAATTTGATTCAAATGCTGGACTTACCCCTTGTGATTTTTTTTGATTTTTAGCCTAAATTTGATCAAAATGCTGGACTTACCCCTTGTGAATTTTTTTCAAAATTTTAGCCTAAATTTTATCAAAATGCTGGACTTACCCCTTGTGATTTTTTTCAAATTTTTAGCCTAAATTCTATCAAAATGCTGGACTTACCCCTTGTGATTTTTTTCAATTTTTAGCCTCAATTTGATCAAAATGCTGGACTTACCCCTTGTGATTTTTTTCAATTTTTAGCCTCAATTTGATCAAAATGCTGGACTAACCCCTTGTGATTTTTTCAATTTTTTGCCTAAATTTGATCAAATGCTGGACTTACCCCTTGTGATATTTTTAAATTTTTAGCCTAAATTTTATCAAAATGCTGGACTAACCCCTTGTGATTTTTTCAATTTTTTGCCTAAATTTGATCAAAATGCTGGACTTACCCCTTGTGATTTTGTTTCAATTTGTAACCTTAATTTGATTCAAATGCTGGACTTACCCCTTGTGATTTTGTTTCAATTTGTAACCTTAATTTGATTCAAATGCTGGACTTACCCCTTGTGATTTTGTTTCAATTTGTAACCTTAATTTGATTCAAATGCTGGACTTACCCCTTGTGATTTTTTTTGATTTTTAGCCTAAATTTGATCAAAATGCTGGACTTACCCCTTGTGATTTTTTTCAATTTTTAGCCTAAATTTGATCAAAATGCTGGACTTTCCCCTTGTGATTTTTTTCAATTTTTAGCCTAAATTTGATCAAAATGCTGGACTAACCCCTTGTGATTTTTTCAATTTTTTGCCTAAATTTGATCAAAATGCTGGACTTACCCCTTGTGATATTTTTAAATTTTTAGCCTAAATTTGATCAAAATGCTGGACTAACCCCTTGTGATTTTTTTCAAATTTTTAGCCTAAATTTAATCAAAATGCTGGACTAACCCCTTGTGATTTTTTCAATTTTTTGCCTAAATTTGATCAAAATGCTGGACTTACCCCTTGTGATTTTGTTTCAATTTGTAACCTTAATTTGATTCAATTGCTGGACTTACCCCTTGTGATTTTTTTTTATTTTTAGCCTAAATTTGATTCAAATGCTGGACTTACCCCTTGTGATTTTTTTCAATTTTTAGCCTAAATTTGATCAAAATGCTGGACTTACCCCTTGTGATTTTTTTCAATTTTTAGCCTAAATTTTATCAAAATGCTGGACTTACGCCTTGTGATTTTTTTAAATTTTTAGCCTAAATTTGATCAAAATGCTGGACTTACCCCTTGTGATTTTTTTCAATTTTTAGCCTAAATTTGATAAAAATGCTGGACTTACCCCTTGCGATTTGTTTTCAATTTTTAGCCTTTGTTTGATCAAAATGCTGGACTTACCCCTTGTGATTTCCCCCAGATTATATAGGGTTTTATAGTTGAGCTTTTCGACTTATAAAATAAAAATAAAATATCTGAAACACATTAAAGTTTGTCCTAAATTTATTACAACATATATCATCTAACTCTCAATAATAATTTACAACAAGTAGGAAAACTGTACAAGTGTACACAAATGTACAACCCTATCATCAATGTTTTAGTTTTAGCCCCAAATTTACTAAAATTGCATTACTACCCTATGGTCCAGTGCTGTAACTAAATGGGGGGGGGGAAGACCCCAGTTGATGTCAGTGCACCCCCCCCCCCATTTGAAGTCTGAACCTGATAGAAATTACTAAAATGTAAAGTTTTTAACAGTCAGTAAAACTGCATGAAATACCCACAAGTTCCCAACATGTTTTTTACTTGAAGTGCAGTAGGGTTGCTGAGGGGTCACTTGCCAGTGCACCGTGGGTTAAATTGGTTGATTTCAAGGGCCCATTTGTAAGCTCTAGGCTCTACCTCTAGCTATGATTTCTGAACTCTAGTTCTTTCAAACTGAACGGCAAAGTCCACATTTGCTTCAGCAATCTTCTTCATCTCCTCATCCAGACCCTTAGACGTCTTCAGATCCTGATGATTGAAAAAAGAAAAACATGCAATTTAAAAAGAGGACGACATGTACCTACGGAAGCCCAATCAAAACAAGCACAAAATCCATGCACAAATGTTTCACCAATAGACCCAATTCACCCAACGTCATCATCAGAATTATCTTAGATGCGCCATACAGGTGGACAATGTCATTGTGCGTTATTCAGTGAAGTGCGCATTTTAGGCGACGCATAAACCTATTGCCCACCAACATGGTGAACGGGCACAGTCGCCGCGTGTGACGTGCGCACAAAGGGTCAATAATTGGCCTTTTATCAACATGCTGCCACGCCCAAGATTCAAGGTCTAGTTCCAGCTGACACACCCAGATTTTACGATGTTGGTGTTTTGGTCTCTTACTCAGCTTGCGATCGACATGGGCAGGTGCATCCATCAAGAGCCATCTTATACATTTGTTTTTCCAGCTTAGTAGTTCTTTAGTGTTTCCATAAATTTGGACACTAAAATAACTTTTGAACTGAGAAGTCTCCTGAATTCCGAAAAATCTACTCAGCGGTATCAGCATACAAAGCAAGAAAAGTTTTTAAAAGAACATAATGCACTCGGCAAGTACACATCAGAGCTTTCAACATTTGCATCTTGCAATCAGGGAGATTTTGTATACCAATCAGGGGGATGTTTAGAACTACATCCAACATAATCAGGGAGACTTTTAAATTAGGGAGAGTACGCAGCTCTGGCACATGGTGTTACCGAAAAACCAATAACAGGGTGCCCTCGAGTAGCTTCTCTGGGTTGACCCCGCGGTGCTCACTCTGACGAGCCCCTGACAAGAGCTAATTGAACGATCACTCACCCTCTCATGGTGATTTCATGCACCTCCGGCCAGCCCCAAGTGACCCACTCCACAAGCAGGGCACTTCGGGCTGTACCGGGGCAGATCAGGTTAGACCCGGGGAAGCTAATCGAACGCACCCATACAAATCAAACATTTGTACACATACCTTGACATAAAGCTCAGCCATTTTATAGAGTCTCTCAATACAAGCTTTGTAGCATTCACTCCCTTTCTTGATCCCTCGCCCGACAACCGTCTCTTTCACAATTGCCCTCAGTTTCTGTAAAAAAAAAGATACCATGACAAAAATCAAACAGTGGCTCTTGCAAACTGCTAAGAACCCTCCTTGGACGGATTACACAGATGCGCTGTGATCAAGCAAAATGAGTGGTTTGTCGACCCATGTCATTTTGTTGTTGTTGATACATTTGAAACAGCATACACTATGTTAATACATAGTTTTACCTTCTTTGGTCCAAAGTTAAAGTTTATTTATCAAGAGATACGAGAGAACGATACTAATAAAAAGGAGTTTGAAGTTGAGTTGTTCATTGAGCATACATCGTCATGTTTTGTTTTCAATGCTTATTTTAACCCCTTTTTGATGTTGCAAATTTACACATATTTCTTGTATTTGTAAAAAAACAGGAAACTGCCTTACATACAAAACTTTTGTACAGTATTACTAGCTTACTATGGCACTAAATAATAAAAAATCATAAACCTGCTTGAAAACTGTAAGCCCACTTACCATCCTTGTCCTCTCTGAGCGTGAAACCTTTCTGACGTTACCGCTTGAAGACGATGTGAAGGTCTCCTGGATCTTCTTCTCTGTTAAGGGCTGGTCTTCTGACGTCTCCTGCGCAGTAAGCTTCTTCCGCGGCGACACCCTCGTTGGCAACATCTCTGTAGGCTTCTTACGGGGTGACGTTCTTGTTGGCATAATTCTACACAAATTAAAAGCGATACAAAGACATCTTTAAAAAACAAGATCCAATTTCCAGAGCACCCAATGTTTGAATTTGTTACGCTCTGACGCTCATCATAGTACAAAAATGTAATAATCATAGACGACAAATTTTAGGTACACGAAGAAAAATTCACTTCAGTGAAACTTTTCCCTAAGAGCTTCAGGTTTATGTTGCAGTAAAATATTCCTTCCGTAAAATATTGCTCGAGTATAGTTTGTATTGCCATGACAAATTGCTACTGCTTGTTATCCGAGTGGGAATGTATAAATAAATGAATGAATAACAGAAAGCTGAATCATATGCACCTTCTCTTAGCTGCTAGGACAGACGTCATGTCTGGTCTCTGCCTCTTTACACCTCGGCCATGTAGACGTCCTGGGCTTATCTTACTCCCCTTATCTAGCACCAGTCTACGTTGCTTCTCAGCTGACCTCTGACCCTTCTCAGCCGACCTCTGACCTCTTGAGTTAAGCCTCAGATGAACCTTCCCCTTTTTGGTAGCAGAAGAGGGATCTGGAGGGATGGTGAGCGTTGCTGGAGATGCTGCCTGCTCGGAGGAACACGTTGATGCCGTCTCAAAGCGGATGTAGCGCTGCTGCATCTTGGAGAAATGACGATCGACCTGCATAGACTTGCGAGAGTCTAAACAATACCTGAGGAACAAAACGAAAACAAACAAATCTGATGTTTGAATTGAACTCTAATGGAAATGTGATAATCTTACCCTACTCAGCTTGCTTTGTGTCTAAGGCTGTTTTAATTCCCATCACAAGAAGGGGATAATGCAGCCCTTTCAAAAGAAAACAAACTCTTAAGTTCTTCATTTTTGTTGTTAAAAACAAAACAAACAAAATAGTCATGACATATCCACAAAATGTCCCAAAATCTTGAACTTTTCTGGCAAATGGCAGAGTGCAACCATCTGATGTTAGTTCAGATGTTAGTTTCATTTTGAACATCTACGTACATTTTTATAGAATAAAATAACAAAACACTCACAAAACCAAAGATATGTTTGCCTTTCTTTGGAAGACTTTCCACTTACAGGATTCCTGGTGAGCTGATGAACTTCTGAGCCTCCTCGAATGTAGCCTTCTTGAGTTGATCCCAGTCCATGTCCGATGAGCAAACATGTCTCGACGCCGCTGACCCACTGGGTCTATTTGCTGCTCCTACACCCACTGGGCACAGGTCCTCTGTATTGGGAAGTCCACTGGCTAGGAAGTGCTTCAGGAACTCTTCAGCGCTGAGCTTAATCGCTGGTGATAATAATAATAATAATAATAATAATAATAATAATAATAATAATAATAATAACAATAATAATAATAATCAAAGGTAAGGCTGAAGGCAGAATACATCAGGCGTGTAAAGAAATGTTTGAAGTCTAAACTAAACGGGGGGGAACATGATTAAGGCGATTAACACATGGGCCGTGTCTTTGATGAGGTACAGTGCGGGTATTGTCGAGTGGACTAAGGAAGATCTAGATGTCACTGACAGGAGGACAAGAAAACTAATGACCATGCATGGCATGCTACACCCGCGCTCAAATGTTAGTAGACTCTACCTTCCGAGGTCAGAGGGCGGAAGGGGGTTGCTTAGCGTGGCGGACAGTGTTAACATCGAGCGCAGAAGCTTGCATTGTCATGGCAGGAGGACCGAGGAGAGCTTGTTGAAAGTTGCACAAAGGTACACGAGGGCAGACGAAGTTGGGCCGAAAGAGTACAAGAGGGAAAGGAAGGAGGAAAGACATCAAGATTGGAGGAACAAACCACTTCATGGCCGGTTCTTGAGGTGTACTGAGGAAGTGGCCAGCAGCAAGTCATGGAATTGGTTAAAGAGTGGAGAACTAAAGAAGGAAACAGAGGGCTTGATTACTGCGGCGCAAGACCAGTCTCTAAGGACAAATGTAATGAAGGCAAGGATAGAGAAAGCAAACGTCTCTCCTATGTGTAGAATGTGCAATAAAGCAGAGGAGACTGTATTTCATATTGTTAGCGAATGCAGTAAGATGGCCCAGACGGAGCACAAAGGAAGACATGACAAGCTGGCCAAGGTGATTCACTGGGATCTGTGTAAGAAGTATGGTGTCAAAGTACTTGCGAAATGGTACGACCATGTTCCGGAGAAAGTTGTAGAGAACGACCAGGTCAAGATCCTATGGGACTTTAACATTCAGACCGATCATGTTATACAACATAGGCGTCCGGATGTTGTGCTATTAGATAAGACGAAGAAGATGTGTCATCTCATTGACATAGCGGTGCCAGGTGATATAAGGGTAGCTTCGAAGGAGATGGAAAAGATCGAGAAGTACCAGGACCTGGCCAGGGAACTTCGTAAGATTTGGCAGGTAAAGGTAAAAGTAGTCCCCGTGGTGGTTGGAGCACTTGGCACCATTCCCAAAGCACTGGGGAAACATCTAGATGAAATAGGGACAAATGTGAGGGTAGATCTATTACAGAAGGCAGCGCTTTTGGGAACAGCGAGGATCCTGAGAAAGATCCTTGAGATCTAAGGCTACGGGACGTAGCCCGGCTCGAGGAGTTACCGGCACAAAGGAAAATATGATCTTTCTTTTGCATGCTGTGATAAAATGAAATAATAATAATAATAATAATAATAATAATAATAATAATAATAATAATAATAATAATAATAATAATAATAATAGTAATAATAATAATAATAATAATAATCATAATAATAATAATAATAATAATAATAATAATAATAATAATAATAATAATAATAATAATAATAATAATAATAATAATAATAATAATAATAATAATAATAATAATAATAATAATAATAATAATAATAATAATAATAATAATAATAATAATAATAATAATAATAATAATATAATAATAACCCGTTGTTATATAGCGATTTTCACACCTGAAGGGCGTCTTAAAGCAGTTTTAACATTAGTACCCCTGGTCACTGTGCCATTTAATTCATTCCTTAAACCATCTAAGCTCCCTGTGGAGTATACAGCCGGTGCTACCAAATATGTACACACTAAGCAAAATTAATGACAAGACCATCTCTGCTCTCACAGGTTTCCATTTACCCATAGGTGGAGAGAGGCAATTACAGTTAAATATCTTGCTGAGGGACACATGTGTCACAACCGGGATTCGAACCCACACTCTGCTGAACAGAAACATCAGAGCTTGAGTTTGGTGCTCTTATACGCGCGGCCACGACACCCAATTTAGGTATTTGAAACTCACTATTGTCAGCGGGAGCTGGTACAGGCAACCCAGCCAGCATCATTTCTCCAGACTTGAAGCGTTTAATCTTCTTCTCAATTGCTTCATGGTTATTGAGAGCGAGGCGTACCATCCAGCTAGACGGGGGAACATCAAGCTCTGTAAAACACAACGGAGGGGATCAAAACATTTCATTTCAAGAGTTGTAGGATTTGAAACTTTGCATTGTGAAATAACAATTATAGTAAGGTTTGCGGTAACACTATGTAATGATAATCTCTAAACTCCTCAGTTGAAACCTACAGTTCTTTTCAGAACCACCCAATTTCACTTAGAGATTATCATTTATGGTGTAACCCTGGTTACCGCAAACCTGACTATTACAAGAGTGATCAAATCGCAACATTTATAGGGTACCATTCCAACTCTCGCAAGAGCAAGACAACTTTTGTTTGGACTGGTAAGGGCCACTCTTTCAGAGAGTTATACATTTCTACTTGAGCATTCTAAGGGACACCAAGACAATGTGTCCAAACACGAAATACATCACAGATCTCGTCAGCTGCTGAAAAAAACGTCTTTCTTGTCGCCACTAAACTTTGGAATCAAGGCTCTCCATCTCTGCGCTCTGCTGATTCACAGGTCACATCCGAGGTCACACCCTGTTCCCACAATGATTTTAATTTGCAATTTTGATTTATCGTTACAATGTTTCTTTTTCTGTGTATCATCACAAACTGCTGTTATCTTGGAAAAAATGGCGGTATAAAAAACAATTTTTTTTGTATGTATGTATGACTCTTGATATATGCATTCACCTGAAAATAGATTTTCATTTCTCAAGTAGTCCGAGTCAACATCATCCTGATCTTCTTTTATTGCAGCAAACTCTTCCCTGGTTGCCATGTAGGTAGAGTAAACAGTTCCCATCAACAATCGCAGTTCGGCAAATGTGGTGACTGGTTCCCTGCCCTCAGACTTCTTGTCCTCTGTTAGGGTAAAAATAATGTGAAATTTTATAATTTTAGATTTAAAGGCAATGATTTGTTTCTTTTCAGGGATCTTCCTGTAGAATCAGGGAGAGTTTTGCAGCTCTGCAACACAATTCACTACGGGTAATACTGACAACTCAACTTAAGATGAATCTTAGTGCTTTGTGAAATCAAGCCACTGCTCACCTATGAACTTCTTTAATGCTTCAGCTTGGATGAGTTCTACTTCCTCCAGTAAAGATTGTAGTTTTGCTCCGTCTAAACTTGGAATTTTACTGAGTGTTGCTCTTGCATTTTCACAGTCTGAAAAATACAACAAATACAATTAAATATCAACAATTTGAGTAATTATAATAATAGTAAAACATTCCTATATGCACATGCATATTACCTTGAGGTCCTTATGCGCTGTCGGTATTTTCCTACAAGGTATGTGTGGAGCTACATGTTGAAGTATGAAACCTATTCCTTTACATTGTGCCATGGCTTACAAGATGCTGTGGCGTAATATGCTGCCAATCAAACCAGGAATACCGGGGCGAACCCCTTCTCTTAACGATCAGTGCACAGGCTTTTTATTCTGCATTCACAACACTCGGGTTGCTATACGTCCCATCCGAAAGGAAGGACGAAGTAATAATGGTTAAGTGTCCCATCATTCTAATACACATTTAAATTGACTGGTAATCAAGAACACATACCATCAAATGGCAGCACATCCTGGTACTCTGCTAGCTTAGCATGTATAGCTCCTCTCAGGTCATGCGGTGAGTTCATTACTTGAGCAGTAACTACATCGTTACCAAGGTTGCCCCCGAGGTCGCCCCCGCCCACGAGGAGGTAGAAGAATTCCTGAGTTTCCTGCATGCTCAGGTCTGGTACTAAAATGAGATAAGACCGAGAATGGAAGTTAGAGAAACATTTGCTCAAACCAAATAAATCTCATCCAAAACTGATGGGGTGCGTCTTGGCGGTCGTGACCAAGGACTGTTTGGGTTAAATTGGTTAATCACTGGCCAATGACCGAAACGGTTGTTGGTTCTGACCGGCAAAACGCACCCCTGGCATGGGATGATGAGCTTGTACAAGTTCTTCTTCAGGATGTAGTGATGCATGATGGGACTGATTGCACTGCTGGTTGGAGCCCAATTTCATGGCTCTACTACTGTAAGCAAAGAATCAGCGCTTCAGAAGCAGGACATTCCACGCTTATGTCAAGCGTATTTCAGGGTTAGCAGGGAGTTTGTGCTTGTGAGTGTGTGTTATACTCAACATTACCAGACATTTTTCGCCGTCGTCAAAGACCAGTTAGAAGTTTTCTTGATTGTCTTATCTGCGCAACTACAGTTCCATCTAAACTTGGGGTCACATGGCATTCATTAAAATCAGTAAGTAACAAATTTAAAAAACACGTAAAATTCAAAAACACGTCAAATAAAGAAAATCTTCTTTAAAATCACCTGATAAGTCACCCGAATTATTTTTGACGTGTTCTTTCCATTCTTTGGTGCTGAGCAGCTTGGCATGTTGAGTTGAGGCTCTTGGGGTCAACGTCCTACAGGGTAGTCTCATAATAACAGCCATGTCGTTGGATCGACCTATCGACGACAGCCACTCAAGATAATGTTGAGATCTAGGAAGTCTGCTTCCTGGTAAAAGACGGCTGCATTCAAGATTAAGGAAATACAATCAGGCCTGATATGGGCTCTGGCTTGGGCTTTGGCTTGGGGCTCCGTCATCCATTTTGGAGCAGTGTACATTGGCTCGGTGTTCCCAACAACACATGGAGCCCGGAGAGACGGAGCCTGAGCCTAGGTTGGAAAAAGCCTGTAGTAGACTAATGACCTCACTTAATTACGAGAGGCCAGCTTAAATCTTTAACTTTACTGAACTGTAATAAGTGTGTCGGGTGGGTGGTGTAAAAAAGATGACGGTTTTCGTCCTACTACCATTCAGCGCAGGACAACAAACGCAAACTTGTATTTGTTTACCCTATTATAATGAATTTTGACATCATGACCTCCATAGAGAACTTATAAAGGATACAGTGACAGAGTGGTTGGCGAGAGGTACATGCAGGGAACATCAGCTCTCTGGACTGAACATACAACCTGTAGCTGTTTGGAGAATGCCACAATCTGTGGATGAATAAAAGGTATGAGAAATGGATCCAAACTTTCACATTAAAGTAAACATTCTTTGTCCAGCAACATAAAAACATGAATTTGTATTCTTTTTTTGAACAAGGTCTGGAAGGGCACATCTTTTTTTTATGACAGTTTTTTTTTATTTTTGCCTTCCCTTGACGGCCTCTGCTTGCTATAAAGAATTATTGTCTTGTTAGAAGAATTAAAATAAATAAAATCACTAAAGTTGCCTTTCCTGTGCGGATTTTGTTTTTTCACAGTTTGTGCCATCAAAGAAACTCCTGAGTGTCTCATAAAAGTTTTGCACGTTGTGTTCTCCAAAGTGAACATAAACAAAAATAATATACTTTCCCCTTAAAGTTTGAATAATATATTTAGTACAAAGTACAAAGTTTGAGAATCGTTTTTTCGATCAGTTACCTTCTTTGTCTGATGAGGTTTTGTTGACTTGGGTTTTGGCGATTTAGAACCTGCACTCTCCTCCACATACTCAACATTAACCTTTGACCTCTCGCTGAGGAGAGGACTCAAAGAAAATCCAGGAAGACAGACCGACTTCTGCCCCTAAAGAGAAAATAAAAACAAAGATCTCACTGAGTAAGAACATGAAAATCAGTCGTCCATATTTGCTGTTAAATTCTTAACCAAGTGAGGCTTGTTCATAAGAAATTGTGAACTGTTATCAATATTTGCTGAAAGTTTCTCACAATTTTTTACAACAGCTCTCCATTGCTCATACCAAGTAATTTTTTATGCCAACAATTAACTTGAGAAATTACCAATAGTGTCCAGTGCCTTTGAGATGTTCAATTTAGACAGTCCAATTTGAGACTTTTTAATACTTTTTAAGGATCCCCAGAAACCCTAGATAATTACCTTTCCATCAGCTACCAAAACCTCTCCCTTCCATGCCATGTCACCCAGCACCACCTCATCCACTGAATCCAGCCCAACCACTCTCCCATGAAGATGGTTCACCCATGTATTCAGGGTACTGTCTTGGGGTCTGTCCACCGTTGCGTCATCAAGCACCACTGTCAGAACACCATCATGCCATGAGCAGAGGCGTTGTAAGGCTCCATAGAGTGTGATATGATCATTTATTGATACATCAGTGTTAGGTGACGCTAGCCAGAGGATGTCCAGGTAGTGTCCGGTACTAGGAAGCTTGTCAGCGAGGGCATGGATGAACTCAGCCATTGCTGCGTCCAACTCACTATGAAGGATAATAAACAAATCATGGTTTATTTATTTCATCAGTATTGATTAAAAAGACATTTGCAGTAAACAAGATTGACTTATACTCTCTAATGTACAAATGTAGTTAATACGATAAAAAGCAGACAACATTAAAATGAACATTTGGAACAAACTCCCAAGATCCAAGATAAAAGGGCAAATGACCCAGAATTACACAAAAAGACAAACTTATCACAGTTCTGTCCCTAACCAGATCAGGAAAACATGGCACAATTAAAACAACAATGGAAGGGCACTAACGCATTTTCTTCTTGATAAAGGGAATGAAGGGAACCTCTATCTAAGGAAGAAGTAAATTTTCAGCAGCATCCAGGCAGTGAACAGGAGCAAACGTGAAGTATCAGGCATGACTACTCGATCCATGCAAACTGCTTCTGGCAACTTTGTTTATTATTTTAAAAAATAAATCATGAATAATAGTATTTACTTGGCGTTAACTTCTTGGTTTTCAAAGACTTCATCATCTCCAATAGAAGTGTCTCCACGGCTAGTCGAACTCCTGCTACCCTTCTTATTGGTCGATCCCCTATCCAGTTGATTCAGCAACAGCCAATCAGCATCCACGCTTTGATCTCTGTGTTTCAGACATGATGATTGGTCGACAACAGCAACATAATACTTCCTCTGTGGGATGAAGCTATGCTCTGCTGTATTTTGAGAGAAGAAAATTGCATTAATCATCTTTTGAGAAGTTTGTAAAAAAATGTTCCATAAAAAGAAATGTGAATAATACCGGAGTCTTATTAATCACACGTAGCTACAAACAAACTACTTAAGGCACTTGAACAAACAGGAACATTTTTAAGACAAGTTCTTGAAATCTTTTTGAATAATGACACAGATTCATGCAACACATTTGAAGGATTAAGGACTTACTACAAGGTGCTGCGGAGCATTCAGCAGCCAGTGCCAGAACCAGAGGGACCTCTTAGGATTCTTAATGATAAGTGTAACTGGGTTATTCTTTATGCATACAACGCACAGGGCCTATTAAAAGGACGAAGCAATATTGATGAAGTGTCTTGCTCAAGGACACAACTCACAAGTGTCTAGTCTTCAGAACTCCAATCCACACTCTGCCGATCAGAAACACCAGAGCTTGAGACCTGTGCCCTGACCACTCAGCTTTTTGTTACTGAACAAAAATACGGACCTAGAAATAAAACTAATGTTACATTTACAATGTCATTTTTATGAATGACTCCAAAATAAAGGCATTCTCTTATATAACATTTTATTTCAAGTAGTAACTTCTCAGTAAACTTTTAGTAATTTTACCTTTGTTACTTTGTGAGGTGATATTTGCGGCAATCTTTCGCTGAAAAGTTTTTAAATCTTCTTTGTCGGTGTCTGAAGGAGAAAAAATTACACAACAAACTTTTATTATAATAATTAATATGATAATGGAGGTATATCAGTTCGAAATACACTATGTAATTTGATTTTGATGAAACTGACCCATAATTTTGGATCCTGATTTATTGAGGAACTGATGAATGATGTACATTGACCCACTGGATGCGTTCGTTTAGCTTCCCCGGGTCGACCCCGGTGTGTGGCGTGTTTTTTTCCAGGACGAACGTGTTTAGATAATTACCCACGTTTGTCCTGGGAAAAAAACCGCCACAACCGGGGTCGACTGGGGAAGCTAAACGAACGCACCCATTGAAGATTGTAATGTAATGTATGTCGATCAACAATGACACTGACTGTATTCCACAAGCAAAAAACAACCTCCTTACCTCTCGGTCGGGAAAGCACATTTTTATCATAAATTGATTGTTTACACTTACATTACAAAATACAGAAAAAGTTACTAAAAACAATAAAGTCAATAAATATAGAATACATTTTTACAAAATTACAACACTCTTTCATTCAGTGTTTCATTATTTTTTATAGTTACGATTTCTACATATATTGGCAGTTTGATTTTACTCTAAATCTCTGATAACAAAAAAAAGCATCTATTACATACCATGATTCTTTCCAAGAGAAATTAAGAGAAGAAATCTCTCAGAATGTGAACAAACATCTCCAAATTTCGAATAACAGCGGGCCTTTTCAGCAGTCATTCTGCTGGAGCGCGCCACTGAAGTTGTATACCGCCCTCTTTTGATATATAAATGTCAATCCTGTGACGTCATTTCGGTCTCTTTTCACGCCGACCCCGAAAATGGTAAAGCATGGCGGACGAATTGTCCTTAAATTCATAAGATTATGAGTTTTATAACTGCCAAAATTCACCAATTCCATAAAGAATAACCACTTACGCAACTATGACACTTACTGTGTGCTTAGATTTGTGTGTTGAGTTGATTACGTGTTATGTTTTGACAACTTTAAATGGTACAATCAATTTTGCAATTTCTTGCGTGGCAATGCTATTCAATTTTTCTGCCCAGTTTCCGGACGTGTGTTTGCATTGCATTAACTGGAATTGTACTTAAAACTTGCCCATCAAGTTTTTCTTTTTAAATTAAATTTCACTTCAGTATTTTGGAAAAGTTTCCGTATGGCGCCACCACTTTTTCATTCGATATGAAATAATATAGTATCTAATTTACCTCAATGATATATCCCTTTTTGTAAAAATGAGTGACAGGTATCTTAACTTCAAAATAGAAAAAATACTGGATAACTTTCCGTATGGTGAGGTGGTGGCGCCATACGGAAAGTTATCCAGTATTTTTTCTATTTTGAAGTTAAGATAGAGTGTAAATGATCTGGGCCAAAAATCTGGGCTCTGCTTGGAGCAGGGAATTCCGCGCTCGCGGCTCTGCGCTTGCGAATTGCACGGTCAGCAGAGAATAGTGATCGTAAAGACGTAAGTGCTTGCTTAGCCTAACCTTAGCGCAGACCATGAAATTGGGCCCAGATGAAACAAGGAAGTGTCTTAAAAAAAGTGTTGTTTATCAATATTAATCATAATAATTCAAGATCAAGAATGATGTTGAAAATTAAATGTATCACTTTAGTATTTTATTTTAATTAAATTGAATTGTTTGGTTTGACCAGTTAAATTCTTAAAATCCGAATAGGAATACCACTTGATTTTGGCATAAGGGATATTGTAATTTGCTGATTCTGTTTTGTTTCTCAGGTATTCGAACGCTTTGTTGAGATCGGCCGTGTGGCCTTTATGGCCGTCGGTAAAAACAGGGGAAAGCTATGCGCCATCGTTGATGTCATCGATCAGAAGAGGGTATGTTGTTTAGGAAGGTTCCTTCGATCAACGATCCAACTATTAACCACCACTTTTAAAGAGATTTATTTTATGTTTTTAACTTAGTTGGACTGTATATTTCCCTTATAAAATATTCCTCTTGAGGAATTGGTTGCTGAAACGCAAAATTTGGAAAAGGAAGCTCATACTACATCCCACGGACGGAACTCTCTCTTGCACTCATGCCAAAAAGAACTATAAATGAAGTGTAGCGAGCAACAATGTAAGACCCACATATAAATGTAGACCCGAAAATCAGTTTCTATTTAAAGAAAGAGTGATGTTTAATTTCTTCTCTCTTTCATATGAATCATTGGCTCAAACATTTAACTGCTTTAAATTTAGAATTCAAACAAAAATCTTCTGCAGTATTTGGAAAATATCTTTGCCGCGGGGAACAAAAGAAAGAAGTTTCACGTTTTCATTTGTTTTCTTTTTGTTCTGAAACCAGGCTCTTGTCGACGGCCCATGCAGTGACTTCCCTCGTCAGCAGATCAGACTGAAGAAGCTTCATCTGACCACCTTCAAGATCCGTATCCCTCACTCCGCTCGCACTGCTACCGTCCGCAAGGCATGGGAGAAGGCAGACATCCAGAAGAAGTGGCTGGGGACAACATGGGCCAAGAAGTTGGCTGCCAAGAAGAGGGTGAGTAAGCTGTTGGGTTTAGGTCGCCCCTCAATCCTGATAATTCACGTAGGGCGATTCTTGTCATTGCCTTGGTGCCCTTGAAATCCTCAAGTACAATTAACAATTTCCTCAAAGGGTGCCATTTACCAAGGAGAAAATGCCTTGGTGCCCTACTGCCCTTGCAAAAATGAAGCATACAGGTCTGCCACCTTCTTAGAAACTTGGTGAATTTGATTTGCATCCGACATACAAAGACATGCAGACAAATCAAATTCAACCTCAAGTCAATCTTTAAATTCAAACATAACTGCATTTTAAAGTCAACCTGAAAAATGACACGAATTGAGATAAATATTGTTGTTGATTTTACATCAATGCATTGGTTGAACACAATTGATTTTTAGTTCTTCACAGCTCCAATGCTTGCATAAATTTGAATGTTTTATGAAAAGACTAAACTGTAGAGCGTCTTTCAACCCAAATGTTCTGTTGTTAATTTTCAGAGAGCCGACATGAACGACTTTGATCGCTACAAGCTCATGAGAGCCAAGCAAAAGGTATGCAGTTTATTCTTATTCCTACAAAAAAGATTTCTACCTTTTCTTTAAGTAAGATTTGTAAAATTTGAATAGTGAAATACCTCAATTTTATTAAAAGTTTTTTTAGCTGTACATGTTGGGTAATCGTTCCAACCAACTTCTACAAAAAAAGTTGGTATTTTCCACTGGTCCAACTAAAAAAGTTGTTTTTCCGGAGTCCATTTTTCAGTCTTGGTGCAATCTCACATCATCATTTGCTAGGCTTTGATATTCGCTACCCGTTTCTGTCGTCGTTGCCTAATCAGTCCAGTCTTTAAAATCCAGTGTACATTATTTGCTTATAAACATGCTCCCTACTCAAAATGTTTGAACACTAGCTCCTTGTTCACTAGAGTAGCAGAAAAAAAAAAAAAAAATCCTATTGTTAACATCCCGCTCCAATTTTTTTTCTTGCAGAGGACAAGAATCATCAACACCGAGGTGAACAAGATGAAGAAGGCGAAGAGAGCGGCAGCAAAAGCCGAATAAACTTCCTCCTGTCCTCTTAAGACGTCTTAGTGACCAAGATGGGTCTCCACAGTCTCGTAAAACTGTCTAATTGGCATTGACACAACCATAAAAACTGCTTTGTAATATGATCACATATTAAAACTGCTTTGTAATATGATCACATATTAAAACTGCTTTGTAATATGATCACATATTAAAACCTCATACTTGTAAAATTGCCTGGCCCCTTTACTGGCCGTTTGGTTAGAGAAGGAATAAAATGAACATGGTGAAGAAATCAATTGTTTGTAGTACAAATATGTGGTCTCTTGTATTTAATGGTTTATTTATGTTTAAGTAGGATCTGGTTTTCTTTAAAGTTCTCACATCCCGTAGTTTTGAAGTTAACAAATCTCTTGGGAACTGTTGCTAAAATTATGGGGAAACTTTTTCCTTAGAAACAATAAGTTCCAATTTAAATTGACTTGGGGAACAGTTCTGGTTGGACAAATCAAATGGACTGAATACAAATGAACTTGCATTGTTTGGGGGTGGGGAGGATGGCATTGGGTATTTCAGAGGATAGAATAAGCTTTTCTTTAAGACGATACTACAATGAGGAACTAAAGTACTTCACTGAGGAACTTAAGGACGCCAGGCACAGTGACAACCAGACATTTTGATTTGGGGGATAAGCCGGGGCAACGACATATTTTGGAATTGGGGCTATTTAATTTAACAAGTCAATTTATGTACGTTTTGTTCAATTTTTTAATTATCCTATATAAGGCGTCGGGTGCATGACAAGAGTTAGTAGACTCATACTTCTCATATTGGAAGAAATTACATGCAATTGGCTATGACACAACTTGGGAGAATATATAGTAAACGGAACCTTTCTTTTGTGCAAGTTATCTATCTCATTTGGGGCTTTTAATGTATAGCGAATTACAGTACATCTCAAAAGATGCCGGATGAGTTGGTTTAACTGTTGTACAAATAAGGTGTCACGGCCGAGTGGTTAAGAGCACTGAATTCAATTTTCTGGCGGTTTAGTTATTTGAGTGTGGGTTTGAATCCTGGTCATGGCACTGGTGTCCTTGAGCAAGATGCTTTACTACAATTGCTTCTCTTCACCCAGGGGTATACTGCGAGGGTAGAGGTTGATATTGTGTATGAAAAAGCCACTAGCGCCATACAGCAGCTCAGGGCTGTATACTCCACAGGGAGCTGAAAAACATTAAAGGAATGTTATCGGCCCAATGACCAGGACACTAATTACTATTATTTATACACAACCGACTGGGAAAGAAATTACAACACAGTACCAAACCATGAAATTATTATGAATTAGCTTACTACATCAACCACACAGTCACTGTCTATGCATTCAGAGTCTGGATCCACACTTGGTATCGTCAGCCCTGCATCCTCAGTCCTCTTCAAGACAAACACAACATCTTGCAAGACGTAGAAAGGGTTCTCTGTGTCGCCCTCGCAAAGGTAAGGCAACTTGGTAAATGTCTGTACAGTAAATCCAGCGGGTAAGAAGAAATCCTTGGTAGCGCTCAGGACCTGTTCCTCCCATGTCTTGCCTTGGATGTGAAGAATTTCTTCTGGGTCATTCTGATTGCTACCTATGTGAACACACATTGGAGAGAAGCTCCGTTAAAGAAAAAGGCTAGCATAAAAACATCCTTTTCCTCTGGCAACTCACACCTGTTATCTCAATTTAAATTCCTTTTTGAAACAGTGGATTAAACTGGATCATGCACGAATCAGTTGGGCTGCTGACAAGTAATTCAATGTACCACACCCACTTGTTGAAAGGATGTAAACTCTCAGAGTTCATGTGGCCAAATTAATTTGGAAATTCTTTACAGGGTTGGGGAACTTTTTGAAGACAGGGAAAGAAGCCACTGAGCCATTCGATCCCAAATGATACTTCCTCTATAATAAACTTCAAAATCTGATGAACAACATCTTTTCTTTTGAAAATATTTGTCTCAGCAAACCTTTACCTGTTTCTACAAATGGTTTGAATGGAAGAACGAGCGCCACAATAGTCACTCCGCCGGGTACCAGTGACCTATGGATATCGTGCATGATGGAAGCTGGTTTCTCACACCTATCCAATAGATTCAAGCAACTGATGGCATCATATTTGGGACCAGCCCATTCCTCAATGCCAAGAACTCTGATAAAATAAATCAAGAGGAAAGGAAATTGTCGTTTGACATAAGCAAAAAGTGCATAGCTTTTTAGAAATACATCCCAGAGGATGCAACTGGCACCCCATTCACTTTTCGCTAAGCAAAGAAATTTGCTAAGCAGTATTTTCTGCTAAACAGCTTTATGAAATTGGGCCAGGGAGAAACCAAATCAATAATCCAAGATTAACTTAGGCACCCCCCCCCCCAAAAAAAAAGGTTTAGCGTCCCCGCCCGCTTCCTTTTTTTCTTCTTCTTTAAAAAAGAAAAGAAAAAGAGATTCAAATTGTGAAAAAAAATCCAAGCCGGTTGTCTTTAAAAATGTGTCAGGCGACCATTATAATTCATTTTTTAAAGGCCCTCTTCCTTCCTTTTTTCAAAATGGCAGGATGCTAAACATGTTGGTTTTTGTTTTGGCCTTAAATAGAAAAGATTACCGTACGTGTATCCACGCTGCCTCAATCTCCTCTGCATCATATAAGACACTTCTGTTGCCGAAACCTTCATGAAGTGACCGGCCATCATCTCCGTCACTCGGCCATCTCCGGCTCCAAGGTCAAGAAGATGGTCAGCCTTGAAGTCCTCTTTGATCTGAAGGAGTGAGTTGAACTGCTTAGTGGAGAAGACAAACATACTGCCTCTCTGAAGAAGTCTTTGTGGATAAAAATAAAACTCTTAAAAGTTTGCTGCTTTGAATAAGTCTTTATCCTTTAATCAGCACATAAATATACACTTAAATAAAACTAACCTGTGAACATTTGTGGAGTCAAAAACATGGTCTACAATGAAGCAGACCGTGTTCTGTAATGAAGTTAAACAAAAACCAACACAAATTTCAAGGGATGTTTAAGTTTGGGTTAAATCCCGGTCATGACACTTGTGTCCTTGAGCCAACAATTAAAGGCACTTAACCATTATTGTTTCGTAAAACACCGGAGAGGAAGAGCATTTTGCTGTATCAGCCAGGATCCTAGTGGATAACACCCATGACTCCCCCTACTTTAGTCTGTGAAAGGAGTGACCCTGTTTCAGCCACAGTAGGTGGCAGCGTGCCCCTGGTGGCAGTTGATTTGGGTCTAGAGCCCAAATCAGTTCAGTTTAGCCTTCACTAACAGCCTGTTTGCTTCAAGTTTGAAAGGGGCAAGGGCACCAAGGCATGTTCTCCTTGGTAAAGGGCACCCTATGAGGAAGTTGTAAATTTCTACTGTAGCATTTTAAGGGCACCAAGGGAATGACCGGGGGCACAGAGGCAATTGCCATTTAAAAAAACAATCCTATCCGATTCCTGTCTTCTTGAGCTTCTTACCCATTGATTGAAGTAGCCGACATTAAGATCCCCAGGAAGGTTTTGACTAAGCTGTGCAAGGCTTGAGTGATTATCCAATCAGATTTCTCATAGCTTAGATCCAAGAATTGTTCCGTAGCTTCATCCATGTTGCACTGACAGAACAAAGCTCTTGACTCTTCAGGAAAGCTCTGCAAGTTACAGTTGTACCACTTTGCAAAAACAGATAAATGCAAAGAAAAATATTTCACTCTGAAGTTGATCGCAGAAGAAATGGTTAACTAAGGATTAACACTGGACCACCAACGATAACTTTTTTCTGCTTGACCACAAACCTCATTCACTTGATTTCCCAAACCTCACCCGACCCCCTCCCCCACAAAAAAAGTAAAATTTTGTGTAGCTATCACCTCAAATCAAAACCTCGCCTTCTAATTATCCTAAGGACCTTCTGAGGAGAAATTAAAAAAACAAGACAATAAAGTCATAAAAACTTGAACTTACTTTATCTACGTCATAATGTCGTCGGATCGCTTGCCTGTTGAACTTGGTGTTAGTCTGATGCTCATAGGCTAGCCGCATCATGCTGTTACGTATACGTGGGCGAGACATGACAGTGTGACTTTGAGTGATGTGATGAGCGCATAACTTATTCTTCTCATCCAGGGAACCTGATACTAATACTAGCAAAGTATAAAAAGAACAAGTCTAAGGAAAAGATTGTCTTGTTTCATAAAAGTATCACAACAGTTTAAAAGTTAAAGCGACTTTGTGGGGGTGGGGATGACTTTGCCGGGGGGGGGGGGGGGGGGCAAGATGACTGGCAATCCACCCTTGCAGTTTGTGTACTGTAGTGTTAGATAACGTTTCTCTTTTAAAAAAGAATCTGAATTTTTTTTTATATTTAATAGTTTTCACGTTTCCGGTAGAAATTAAAGCAATTCTATTATTTTGGCTGTAAAAACCAGTAAAATACCAGTAAAACAAATGAAATATATAGCGGACTTCGACTTTAAATTTCCTTGATACAAATGATACACTGATGATTATAGACGGATAACTTTCCGTATGGCGCCACCACCTTTTCACTGGCATTTTTACAAAAAAGGGATATCTCATTCATTGAGCTTTTTTGAGGTGAAAAAAAAAAAAAATACTAACTATATTATTTCATATCGAATGACAAAGTGGTGGCGCCATACTGAAACTTTTCCCAACATTCAATGATATACTTACGAAGACCACAAATCGCCAATATCAATGTTAGATTTGTTATAGAGATTCACGCCGCAGTTCCTTCACTTTGTTTTGTTTTTGAGGTTAAAAGCTGGCAATCTCGGTCGTTGGTGGCGCTGTCCATTGACAACACGAACATCATTTTTTAGAAACGATGTCTGCTTTCAGCGACAGGGAAGCCACGCTTTCGCGGCTCTCGAAGTTACAAAGGGAGATCGAACAGTTAACTGGTAAGCATAAGAACCCAAACTTTATTATTTTCAAATGTTTGTAGGGAAATTGTTCTCCTTTCGGGTGAAATCTTAGAATTTGTACACCTGCCCAGTTTCCGGACAAGGGAAACCCCCCAAGATCTGTACGCAAGTTGGATTGGGATGGATGGACCATCATACATGGGTAATTTGCAATTGGTATTTTTAGCTCTCCATGAGTCGACATGTAATTATTTGTTCCCGAATGATATTTGAAAATATCCAGCTTGATCATTCTATGGAAAGCTGGACCAGGGTTCAAGAAAGAACAGCAATTTCTACATTTTAAAACAGAATACTTTTTGAATTGCCACAATATTATTACTGATTCTTCAAAGACAAAAAATCAAAGAAAATAAAGTCATTCATAAATGATTAAAAGTTGAAAATTTATTGGAGTTGTGCACCTCACTTGAGAAAAAGAAAAACCATGAAGTTACACTTTGTTGTGCCTACCCTTAAGATGAATGTGAAAATGACATCGTTCTGGGAACAGTTTACTTCCTGAAAAATTGCACCAGTTATAAAAACCTAGACCCAGTAACTGGGGAGCTAGATTCCCCTTTTCAAAATGTTGGCGCTAGATTCCTTTTTATCGGTCATCATGACCGATAATGTCAAAATTTCGAAAAAAAGGAATCTAGTGCCCCAGTTACTGGGTCTAGGGCTTTGTTTGAATCATAATTTTGTTTCAAATGGTACTTTTATTCTTGTAAAAATTTTCTTTTGACAGATACTCTCAATCGTAAACCAAATTCAAAGGCAAAGTCTTCAAGTTATGACGACAGCAATAGATCCTCATCGAGGGCAAGCAGTCGCAGAGTTGTCCTTCCAGGAAGAAGTTCTAACTTGGTGACAGAGCCCAAGGGTTTTTCAGCTCGGACACCCTTACAACCTAGTCCTAGCTATGCAAGTAGGCTGCAAGAAATAGAGGCTAGGTATGCCACATCGGGTTTGGAGCATAATATCAAACCTGTTTTTGCTACAGCTCAAATTGTTAGTTCCCTTATTCCATCAGGACAACCTATCGGTGGAAAGAGTTGGACGAGTGCTCACCCAACCACGAACACTGGACAATTCCTTAATGTGGCTGGTAGCAGCAAGTCCTCGTTTTCATTCCAACCTGTCAGTTCCCTCCTTCCATCGGGACAACCTATCAAGTCAAGTCGAGGGAGTCATGTCTGGAAAAGTCATCATCGGTCTGCAAACACTACACAACTCCTGAATGTTGCCGGTAGCCATAGCTCTTCCTTTTTGTTGGAACCAGCGAGACATTCTACAAAGAGAGATAGGAACACAAGCCAGCAGCATACATCTAAATCATCTCACCGTTCTCAGGTTGTAACTAGCTACAGCCGCGATTTGAGCAAGAAATCCAAACTGCTCTTGAACAATCAGGTTAAAAAGGTTGAAGAGAAGTACCTGGTCCGTCCCAACTTGCCGATCATGCAGGAACAGCGAAAGCATGTTCTTCATTCCAGCTCTACACTGCCCAACGACCCATCAAGAGTAAAGTTATCGTCTAGGAAGGTGATCTCACCCTCGGCCTCTACATCAAAACAGCTTAGTAAGGATTCCAGTCGTGTACAGTCAACCTCGTCTCTCCCTAGCTCCGGCTCAGACAGGAAATCCAGCAAGTACTCGTGGCGACAACCGTCTCACACAAAACATTCCCAAGATGAATCCCGTAAGCTTCCGTCCAGTGGTGTCAAAAAATCACCCTTCAAGTATGAGAAATCACAATCTTCAGGAAGCCGAGATTCTTCCCGGACCTCTACTGGCAGTCGAAGTTCAAGCCGAGATGCCAATCGTTCCAAGTATCATTACGATTCTCGTAGTACCTCGGAATCATCAGCCCATCGTAAACGCAGACACAGTGGGGATCATCACACACATAGTTCTCCATACAGTACATCTAAATACAAACTGACAGCCAGACCATCAAGTAGCAGATCAAATACTTCTTCCTCGGGCAGCGTACAAAAGCATTATTCTACAGACAAAAGGCATGACACTTCTCCAGTTCATCGCAGCTCGAGCAACAGTCGGGTTACAAGCAAAAGTAGTCATGTATATATTCGGGGCAGAGGTCAGAACTATCTTTCGAGTAGAAATCATAGCCTTCAAACTAGAAGAGGTCATGGGTTTGTGACCTTTAGAGGTCATGGATCAAGAGGTCGTGGGTATGCAAGAGGAGCTGGAGTCTACAGAGGTCAAAGTGCACCAGGTTATAGTCCAAGAACAAAACAAGTATGGGGATCATCATATAGCCCAAGATATCGAGGGAAAGGTAAACACATTTCACTTCCTTTCAAACGTCAGTTTTGTTTTTGAACCATCTTCATCAATTCATTCTACAGGTTCATGTTTATGTTATTTGCCACAATCTATCATTTTTTCTTCAAACACAGGAAGATCTTCAAGGCACAACTTCACGCGTCCATCACCAAAGAAACATTCTCCGGGAGAAGGCTTCCGCTCAAAGTATGCACTGATGAAGACCTCTCTGGCACAGAATACACTGAAGAAGCCGCTTTCCTTCATGGAGAAGTAAGAAGTCCTTAAATGTAGAAACTGGTGGGGAACAATCTTGTAAGGTTTGCAGTAACACTGCAGAATGATCCATGTCTGAGTTACGATGGTTCTGGAAAGAACTGATAATGTCAGAAGTGTATGTCAGGTTCCTATTTCCAAATGAAACGATGAAAAATGTAATTTCCAACTTCCTGAAAAGTTTTCCCTCAAGCCTACATTTTGTCACATTGAGCTGATTAGAATGACATGTTGTCCTGAACGTAATCTTATCTTCTGGGTATTTCCTGTGATGAAATATACCATGATGAGTATCACATTTCAAAGATGACAAAATGGTGTTTAGTTGTCTTGGTTTTTTGTCGTGGCCTGTCGTGCGCCAACTTTGCCTCAGCTTTTCTCGTTTTTGTCTTTTGCCCTTCTTGGTTTCATACCGTCTTATTGTGCTGTGCTTGTCTCGTGCACTTCGTTGTGTGTTAGCCTGTTTTGTACCATCTTGTGTTGCCATTGCCTGGCTCATGCTGTCATGCTGTGCCATCCCCTGCCTCGTGCCGTCTTGTGTCGTCCTCTGTCTTGTGCCGTCATGTGCTGTTGCTATTCTTGTGCCATGGTCTGTTTACCAATCACTTGTATACAATGTTGGTTCATTTGATCATAACATTGTCGGGTTACAAGTTATATTTTACCCTTTAATATTGAAACTAAATTGAGTTTACTTGCTCGATAACAAAGCTTGATGTTTTCACTTTATAGGAGAAGATTGACTGTTCTTAATGACACACCCGTCTTGCTGAGGTCAAGGTACAGACTGGTCAAAGGTCATAGGAGTGTCCTTCGACCTGCATTCTCCAGCGCATCATTGGTAACACCACTGCGGAAACTCCCCACGGTTAAGAGGCTTGTCACGGTGAAAATTACCAAGACCAAACTCATCCGCAGAGTCGCAGGTGACTAATAACCCTAGTGAAACAGATCCTAACCCTCCCACTGTTGACCATTTCATATTGTCCACTGTGGTACATTGAATGATAGATAAACTTTGCTTGCCTGCCTGCAATATGGTTTCATGTGGTGAATGCACAATACATATCACAGGCTAACTTTACAACAAACTTAAGCATAACGCCTGAATTCTGTCTTAGCTGAGCTGATAATTTGTCCACAATATCATGTATGAATCATGTTGCTCAGTAATAATAATAATTTATTGAGTTTAAAGTGCGCTCTCTCCAGGCTCAGCCTGTTCGAAGGCGCATAACAGTGAAAAATACCATAAGAAATTACACAGAAAAAAGTTTAAGAAAAAGTACACCAGTAACTCACTATGTATTTAACTCTCACAATTTTCTTTTGCCGTCACTTAGGAGAGAAGATGTCATCAGGCTCAATGGTCAACCTACGAGGAGCACAGTTCAAACTGCGCATTAATCGGTTCAGTAAAGCACTGTATCGACTCCCATCTAATGCCTCCCAAGTGTCCCCCTCCAATGTACGTAGACTGGTACTGAAATCTGCCACACCCTCGGTTACAAGAAAAGTTGCAAGGTTGGTGAATCCCTTCTCTGGTTATCTATCAGGACACTATCCTAACAATCTGTAAAAATGTCATCAAATTTGATAATTACGTTGTCACAGCTATGAAAACAGCTAAAAAACAGTTCATGTTTTTGTCAGGGATGTTATGTATATTCACATTAGGCTAATTTGGGTTGCAGCAATCAAAGATAAGCAACAGTGGTTGTGAAGGTCTATGAATGCTATTTCCTCAACTTCGACAGTGTGAAATATTTCCCTTCATATTCAGTAAGGTTTCAGATTTGAAACTGATAAAAGAAATGTTGGTAATTTAACAATAAAAATAAATTAGTTAATTGCCTGACGTTTCGACCCTAGCAGATAGCAGAGTCTTCTCGAAGGAAGACTTTGCTAGGGTTGAAATGGCGGGCCATTAACTAATTTTTTATGGTATATACCATAGGTCCTTTTGGTTGGTAAGCAGTTTGCAATAGCTATTTATATTTTCTAAATTTAACAATCTTGTACTTTGCCTTTACCTTCAGCCATGTTTTACAACGTAGCATCAACATTAGCCTAGCGGCCAAACACCGTAGTAAGAAGCAGTCTAACACTAAGCAATACTGTATGTTCTACAACCTGTATGGGCGTTGTAAGAGAGGAAATGATTGTCCATATATACATGACCCGGAGAAAGTTGCTGTGTGTACAAGGTAAAAAAGTTGAACTTTCATTTTAAGAGACAAAAATTATCTTTCTGGAGATGTTTTAAAGGTCGCTCGAAAGCTTTACACGGTGTGCTAAAGAAATATCATCTTACTTTTTTTAAACATTATTTAAAATCACACTTGATAAATAATAACCTTCAAAGAAGAGTCAAAATTATTTTGTTTAAATCTTGACAGATTTCTACGAGGAACGTGTCCCAAAACGGACGGGTCATGTCTTTTCTCACACAAAGTCTCAAAAGAAAAGGTAAGCTTACAAAAACAAAAGAATAACTTAGAATTACAAAATTCAAAATTGATTGGACGATTGGAAGAATGAATCAACAACTACTTAAGTTCTTAAGTTAGTTGTACGTGGGTAAACCTGCCTAAGATTGTTACCCTTTTTTCTATTTTATGCATAAACTTCCGCTTCCCAGGTTGTGTTGTAAACATGGGTGTGATCCCTGGCTACATGGTAGTTGACAGTTACATGGCTTTTGACTGGCAGCGCCGAACGACGATATTGGCAAAACAGGGAGACTGCCAGCATTGGGCTAGATGGCTAAGTTGGTAGAGCGCCAGCATTGGGCTAGATGGCTAAGTTGGTAGAGCGCCAGCATTGGGCTAGATGGCTAAGTTGGTAGAGCGCTAGGACATTATACTAGAGGTCATTGGTTGAAATCCTTACAAACTTGACTGTTTAGAAGGGTAACCCTGTTTCAGCCTGGGAGTATGTGCCCCTGGTCAAAGTTGACTTGGGTTGTCAGCCCAAATCAGTTAAGTGTAGCCCTCTGTTAAGTGCCCATCTGGCCTTGTTATGTTAGGCGATTTCTCATAAATGTTCTTTTGTTAAATTAAAATAGTATGATCATATTCAATTAGATGCCGGTGTGTTCCTACTTTCTGCGTGGTGTGTGTAACCGTGACGACTGCCCTTACTCGCACGTCAAGGTCAGCAATAAAGCAACACCTTGCCCAGACTTCATCAAAGGTTACTGCCCACTGGGAGAAAAGGTAATATTTAGTCTCAAAAGTTTGGGTTGCAAAGGCGGTTGCCTCCATGCCCACTGGTCATTGTCTTTGTGCCCTTGAAATGCCCCTGTAGAAATTTACAATTTCCTTATATAGGGTGCCCTTTACCATGAAGAAAAGGCCTTCGGGCCAGCAATATCAAACAAATTAACACATAAAAGGAATAATGGTATTTTTACATTTTTAGTTGAGAGTATCAAGTTTGGAGTGTGAGTCGGAGTACTTAATAAGTTGAGTAGCGAGTACAGACTTTGGGTATGAATACTTTGCTAACCGAGTATAAGAATAAGTTTCAGACTTTGGGTATGAATACTTTGCTAACCAAGTATAAGTATAAGTTGAGTAGCGAGTACAGACTTTGGGTATGAATACTTTGCTAACCGAGTATAAGTATAAGTTGAGTAACGAGTACAGACTTTGGGTATGAATACTTTGCTAACCGAGTATAAGTATAAGTTGAGTAGCGAGTACAGACTTTGGGTATGAATACTTTGCTAACCGAGTATAAGTATAAGTTGAGTATCGAGTACAGACTTTGGGTATGAATACTTTGCTAACCGAGTATAAGTATAAGTTGAGTATCGAGTACAGACTTTGGGTATGAATACTTTGCTAACTAAGTATAAGAATAAGTTTCTTCAAAACAGCACTTGACTTTGAGTACCAAGTACAAGTTCTACAGCACTTTCATCATGTAATAAATTCAAAAAATTTTACTTGCAGTTTCATAAATGTTGTCAACATCCCCATACTAAACTTTTTCTTGTGTTTTTCTAAAGTGTAAGAAGAAACATATTGTGAGGTGTCCTGACTTCACACTGACAGGAAAGTGTGCAAACGGTGCAAAGTGTCCGCTCTTGCACAAGAGGGATCCAACCAAAAGCAACAACGTCAAAACCAAGACGAGAAAAAGTTCCACACAGGATTCTGAGACGGAGAAAGTAAGAACCTCTGACAGGTAAGCCATCAGGAAAAGGTGCTACCCCAAAACTTGCTTACAAAAAATTCATCCACTTAGCGCAACTCAGCAGGGAAGCAGTTAACATTTTGGCCGGAAACCTTCTGTTTGATTTTATTTGTGTTTCTCTAAAGTGGATTTTTTTTACTTTTGGTGCAAACATTTGTTTTGACTTGAAAAATTTACTGTTAGTCAGCTCTGAAAAAGATCAAACAGCAGCCATTTTTGTATTGTCCCCTGTATCTACACAAGTGTATTGTTAGCTCCAATTCTCAATACCTAAATTGGCCAGACTATTGGCAAATGATTCTAGTTTGAAAAATAGTTTGAAATTTCCTGTCAACTTGTTTTCTATTAGCTACTTTTATCCTTTTTTTTCACACTAAAACAGAACTCCTACAGCAAAACACAAAAAGAGAGAAACTTCTTTTATAAAACTATCCTCCGATACGCCATCAAACAAGACAGCGCCCTCAACGCCTGATACAAGTGAGAAAGGAAACAGTTTCCAGCGAAACACTAGTGAGCGTCAACAAATAACAAGTAGTGGTGAGGGAGCCAGTATCATTCCTTCATTTGTCAAGTTGTTGAATGCCGATAGAAACAAAAGTATAGCGCCCTCAGTAGCCAAGACAGCAGTTAGTGACAGGGAGCCTGCGATTATCCCTCGCCTTCGGACAAAGAGTAACACATCTCTGCCCCCTCAGGAAAATGGTATGATCCAATCAACATCCAGAAAGCTACGAAGTGATACACTGCCCTGTGGAGGTGAAAGCTCCAAATCCTCAAAAGGTTTGGCATCAGTCGTACCAAAGGCATCTGCTGACCATCACCATCTGGTTGAAACAGCTCCCTCTTTGCCCAAAGATGAAGATTCTTCTTTCATCGACCTCAACGTAACACCACCCTCACTGTCGGCGGCTGGAGAGGGTAGTGAGGAATTGCCTTCATTCATTGAGCTGTATCCTGGTTCCCCCTTCAGTCCAATGGAAGAGTCCACCAATACTGCACAACAAGGTGAGCATCCTGCTTAAGATTCAACATCCATTAGCGGTTTAAAGGGAAGGTAGACGTTTGGTAATTACTCAGAACAAATATTAACTTAAAAACTAACTTGGTGACGACCATTGGAGAGCTGCTGATAGTATAAAACATTGTGGGAAACGACTCCCTCTGAAGTAACGTAGATTTTGAGAAAGAGGTAATTTCTCACTAAAATAATAAAAGACTTCTAGCCAGAAGTCTTTTTTTCCTATCTGAAAGCACACAAATTCGTCCAACAAGGGTGTTTTTTCTCTCATCATTTTCTCGCAACTTGGACGACCGATTGAGCTCAAATTTTCACAGGCTTGTTATTTTATGCATATGTTGAAATACACCAAATGAGAAGACTTGTCTTTGACAGTTACCAAACGTGTACCTTCCCTTTAAGGGATGTTTTTATTGTAGAGCAAGTTGGTTTTGATGGCTTAAATATTCAAAATGATGCAATGATTAAGTTTAGTTACATTCACTGCAGCAATGCACTCTAAGTAGTAACACTGTGCTTAAAGTATTGGGCAAGCATTGAAGTGAAACTTTTCCGACTACACATTGAGACATGAGAGACCTTGAAACTAATTTTTATATTAGTTATGTAGAAAGACATTTGTTGAAATACGCTTACAAAGTAACCAAAAGTCTACTTGGGAAGATGTTGAATTTATTTGCAACCAGCATTGTATATAAATTATTCACCAGTTTCCATTCATCACAGACATGACAATTATTAGTGCTGAGTTATTCCCTCTGGAGTCACAGTAGGTCCAATTATCCATCACCTTTGGACAAATTTTAGACATAAAAATCACTCGTCAATCTACAACTGAAATTGAATCCCCAAATGGTATCAATCCTTGAAGCTATGTTTGTGATTTCAACAGGGATGAGATAATTCAGACTTTCTTGGTAGCTACATTTAGCCTTATTTTCACATTAAGAAAGTTGGTTAACACCTCAACAGTTGTGTTGATTCTTTTTTTTATTTATCAAAGCTGGGTACTTTAATAAAATGGACTGAATTTTCTTACCTTAATTTTCTTTTTGGGGGTATGGTTGTAAAAACTTTGTAAACAACAAAGCAATAACAAAAACAACATCAACACACACTTATTGTCTGACAACATTTTGGGGAAAAACATGACATTTCCACTGACAAATTCTCCGATCATAGAAAATTAATAAAATCAAGATTCAGATGTTCTCTATCCATTGAAAACAATCAAAAACAATCAACCACAATAAATAAAAAACAAAACTCACAACTAAATTAATCCTTGCAAACACCCCCCCCCCCTACAAGGCTTGCCAAATTGCAGGGTGCTGTGGTGTGGGGCATGCGGTGCAATCCTGCCACTGTTCTTTATTACAAAAATGTTTTTCTGACCTTGTTTTTCCTCGCACTTGTTTTCGGGGTAGACCAAGGACAAGAAGTATATTAACTGCCTGCTTGTTGACAGAACACAAATGTGCACCACACCCATTTCATCTGGTCCACTGTGGTTAACTTTTGTGTATGCTGTTAACATTTATACCTTTTTTAAGTTTTAATGTTTTCCAATGGGGGAGTGAATATGTTATAAAGACACCAAATCAGAAACATATTTTAAAAAAACTAATTACAACCTCAACTGTTCTTGATTTGGGTTTTTTTATTTAAAAGCTGAATTCCTAAATAAAAAGGACTGATTTGGCTTACCTTAGACTCGGAACAGGAAACGTACGTCTGAGGTTTTGATTCTACGGTTTTGTTAACCAGATCTGTGCAATCTGAAAGATACAAAAGATTGGAAACAACAATTAAATTTTTTCAATAAACCAGGCCATGCTCTAACTTTGTTTGACTAACCTTCTTGGTTAGTCAGCCATGAATTTGACTAGCCTGCATCTTGACAAGTCAATGAGATGACATTACCTTTCAATTCAGCCATGCAACATTTTAGCTGAACAGCCGATTTTCTCTTCTTATGAATATGATAAAGAGAATAGTGTTGTAGAAGTTAAAAACGATACAAAGTTTGTTGTGACTTTTGTTCTCTTGCAAATACAAAATGGCATATTTGTACCTTGAAAATCATACATTAAATCATATTGTTAAAAGAGGTAGGTTGCTTGTTTGATAAACCAGCTGGGCTATCTAAGAGACAAGTTTAACAAGCCAACGAGGCTACCCAAGAGCCAAGTTTAACAGCCAACGAGGCTACCCAAGAGCCAAGTTTGACTGCCCAGCCAGGATACCTAAAAAGTTTGACTGGCCAGCCACTGCCAGGCTACACAGTAGAGCCAAGTTTTCTTTACTATTTTTGTTCACATTGAGCTAAGATGACTAAATAAACCACCGTTTATAACCAGTATGTTAATTAACAGGCTGGTCTACGAGTTTTAACAATTATTTTTAGCTACATCATAAGGCGTTTGTATACCTCAATATTTATGCAGCTAGCTCAAAGAGCGGGTCGTACAGGTAGGATACATAAATCTGTACACCAAACTGTTTAGTACAACAAGATAGTCTGCCAGGTTTTTTTTTTCTTCCCCAAAAAGGTGTAACTTACTCTAAAATCCAGACATACATTGAGATATGTTTACGATTAAACTTATAAAGGGGGACACCGTTCTGACCCCAAAATCATGTTTTTGGTTATTGATCTGTCATAGTAAACTGGCCCTTTCTTCTGTAAGGATATTAAAGGTAAGCTACAGCTTTGAAAAAGACTGGAAAAACAACTTATGTTTTTTTATTTTTATTTTTGTGAGAAAGCTTAGTACCGACTGTTATACAGTTGATATGACATCCATACTCTAATTAATAGATGGAAATTTGCATCAGTAGGACCTCACTGTGGGTCAGTAGGCCCTCACTGTGGGTCAGTAGGACCTCACTGTGGGTCAGTAGGACCTCACTGTGGGTCAGTAGGACCTCACTGTGGGTCAGTAGGACCTCACTGTGGGTCAGTAGGACCTCACTGTGTAATATCTTTAAAAAAAACAAGACGTATTCAAATGATCGTATGCCATAGTTCCTGCTCGAATAAAAACAAAAATGCATGTTAAACTGGTCTGGTCTGGTTAAAGCAATTCTGTGCCAGTAAACATTTTGAGCAACAAGCCCCTTTGGTCTTTGTGAAATTTCCCTCCAAGTTCTAGCCCTGGTCTTTAGCGAACACCCTTGCGCCATCCCAGTTGCCAAGGGTGCTGTGTCTAAAACAGTCTCCCTACAGATCTCCCTAAAGATCTCAAACTATGGGTTCTGATATAAAACAGGTAATTCCCGCTTGACGGTCAGTTTAAATCCTGAAAAACTTTGAAATAATCCCCCCCCCCAAAAAAAAAAAAAACGTGATAAAATCGGACACATCACAGGCCAGGGTGGTATTAATACCTTTAAGGGGGCCACCACATTTTGTTCGTAACCCACAAACTTCTCTCCCCCATTGGTGCGCTCCAGGAAGCCAAAATACCTAGGGTGAGACTGGGTTACTGACATATGTATGCATTAGTGAAATAGTATTCACTCCACACTGATCCCTGTCCTTAGCTACACACTTAATAATATACAAGCAATCAGTGAGTGAGGTTTGAGATCGACCCCAAAAAAAAAAATCTACTTATAAAATAGAAAAGCTGTGGAGCCTAACTACATTACAGTCAGGGTTTGGTCTGGGCTGACAGCTGCTAGGCTTGTACTGATAACCCCATGGGGATTCAGGGTTCGAACCCAGGGGTAACTCCACTACCATTCACAATGCAGCAGGTGGATACAATGTTAGGCCAAATTAAAAACAAAAACATGTTTGGTCTCCCTGCCAAGCTCCCTTTTTTATAGAGTGCCTCCTTTTTTCACTCACTTCCCCCCCCCTTTTTTTTTAAGAAAAAAAATTAAGTTTTAATGATCCAAGACAAAGATGAATTAATTTTGAAAAAAAGCCAAGCCGGTTGTTTGTAAAATAAGTCGACCGGCCGGCCAAGTTGTGAAGGAAAAAAAGAAAAGGGCCCTCCTCCCATTTTTCAAAAAAGCAGGGTGCTAACCGTGTTTTGTATTTTATATGGCCGAAGCTGTTACTAGCAGACCCAGAGAATTCTGTAGCCAGGCCTAGATTTATGGCAGGATTTGCTTTCGAGTTATTAATATGAGATGTGGTTTTGTGGTGTACTGTATGGTGTTAGCCAAAAGATTGTCTACTTCAGTTGTTTACTTTTATTTGTATTTAAAGACTTTTTGTTAGGTAGGTTTTTATAATGTTAGCCAACATACTGTCTTTTGGTGTTAGCCAAAAGACTGTCTTGTGGTGTTAGCCAAAAGACTGTCTTGTGGTGTTAGCCAAAAGACCATCTTGTGGTCTTAGCCAAACGACCGTCTTGTGGTGTTAGCCAAACGACCGTCTTGTGGTGTTAGCCAAAAGACCGTCTTGTGGTGTTAGCCAAAAGACCGTCTTGTGGTGTTAGCCAAACGACCGTCTTGTGGTGTTAGCCAAAAGACCATCTTGTGGTGTTAGCCAAAAGATCGTCTTGTGGTGTCAGCCAAACGACAGCTTGTGGTGTTAGCCAAAAGACCGTCTTGTGGTATTAGACAAACGACTGTCTTGTTGTGTTAGCCAAAAGACCGTCTTGTGGTGTTAGCCAAACGACCGTCTTGTGGTGTTAGCCAAAAGACCGTCTTGTGGTATTAGACAAACGACCGTCTTGTGGTGTTAGCCAAAAGACCGTCTTGTGGTATTAGACAAACGACTGTCTTGTGGTGTTAGCCAAACGACCGCCTTGTGGTGTTAGCCAAAAGACCGTCTTGTGGTATTAGACAAGAGATCGTCTTGTGATGTTAGCCAAAAGATCGTCTTGTGGTCTTAGCACCCAGGTGCTGTATTATGCTTACTTATCGTAAAAATGTTCCTAAAGTTAAAGTTATGTGGTAAAACTTACCCTGTGTGCTAACCTTGCAAATGGCGATATATTTGGGGTTGTTGGTTGTCAAACTCTTGTATCAGGAAACATTGTGTCCAAACTGTTTCATTATTCTGAAATGAGAACATGATAGTGAGAAATGGTTAACTAACTTTTGGCCCAATAGATGACTGGATTTTTGTCTACAGATGTTTCAATAGATCAGGGCCCAAACATAAAGCTGTTAGGCAGAAAATACTGCTGGACAAATTTCTTTGCTTAGCAAAAATTGAGAGGGGCACCGGTCACCACATTGAAACTAATGTAATTTTGGCTGTGAACGGCCGGTAACTTTTCTTTGCTTACACAGGCTTAATGACATTTGTCCCAGTTGATATATTTTTTTCGAAGGGGGGGGGGGGGGGAGGCTAGGAGGAGGGGGTGGGGGTGATGTTTCCCTTCCCTCAGGCAACATACATGTTTTGACCTTGCAAAGAGGGTTTTGTTTGTAGATCTATTAAACCTGTTGATACAGAGGCAGTACAGATAGATGACTGACTGTTTAATGACAGAGCTGTCAAGTGTGTTTATTCACAGCAATCCTGTCAGAACCAGTCAACAACTAGGGGCCTACCAACTGTTATGACAGGAGCCTGTTAAGTCCCCCTTTGGTCACCTAACCCACTGTCATAAAGCATGTAAGCACAACAACCTGCTAAGCACAGGAAAATCTTGCTTAGCAAAAACAGGTTTCCAGGAAACACTCCGTAAAGTTCACACTGCAACTTGCGACTTGTGCCACTCTCAGTTTGTGCTTAGCAGAGAATGTTGTCAAGCAGTATTAGAGGGGGGCGTGGCAGGGAAGGGCGCATCTCCTCCCCAATTCAAAGGTTCGCTGTACTTTCTAACAAATCAATGGAAATCTCCCCGTTGAGTACAACATTAGTGACAAGCGCTGTTCCCATTTCCACTTCCCATATACCCCCAAAAAACACCCGCACAGGAAGCGTGCTGTTAACACTTATTACGAAAACAAGAACATACCTAAATGTACGAATGTGTCAATTTAGAGAGGAATGCAATGGAAGTGTGTCTGAGAATGTAGCAGGGCCACAGGTTAACAGAATTCAAACAAAAAGATTCAAGAACAACACCCATTGATCTGGGTCATTATCTTGGCTATCCCATTTCATTTTAGACAGCTCTACGGTACCTCTGGGAAATTGTTTCTAAATTAAATTATCTCAATAAAGGCTACAAATCTTTGCAGGCCTGTCATCCTTCACTCTGCCTTCAAGATTTATACAATACTCTCTCATTGAATTCCACAAACACCATAGAGGCCATGACAACTGTTGCCCTTGTCTTGGCCTCAGTGCTACTCCAATGTTAAAAGTATCTTGGTTTGTTAGTTCAAGTAGTATGAACTGAATGTTAATATTAACATAGACAGTTGTTATATAGCGCATACCACCAAAAGGTCCTTTGCTCTTTAAAGAGAGAAAGAAACATGTTGAAAAAGGAAGAAAAGAATGAAATTAATTGTGAAAACATTGATTGAACAAATTTGTTTTAACCGAGGTTTTAAATTAGATCCTGGAGATAAGCAGGGGGCTATACCAATAATTGTTATTGTGTTTTCTTAAATGTCATATTTTCATTTTTCAGAAGCTGCTGTCACAAGAACACTTCAGATTCGACCTCAATTCAAAAGGCTCTTCAAATCAGAGAAAACAGACAGTACAAAGAAAACAGACACAACAGACAACAGATAGGCACGCTTGCCGTAAGCACAGAATTCCCTGCTTCCGTAAGCGCTGATTCTGTGCTTACGGTAATGAGCCATGAAATTGGGCCCAGGTCTGGTACTTTATGCTGTAAGAGTAGGCTCGACCTTGGAGTAAAATACCACAGTACTGCAGGGCGTGTAGCTCAACATTTTAGCAGGACCAGAATTTATTTTTCAAGACCAGGGGTGGATTTCACAAAGAGGTAAGACTAGTCTTACCTTGAGCTAGGAAGAGTTACTTGTCTTAACTTAGGATTTGCCTTGAATTGTTAATATCTCCTAAGACTAGTCCTAAGTTCTCGGTGAAATCGACCCCATTATGGACCCCATTAGCGACCACATTATCGAAAGGAGAGAGAACTTTCTACAGTTGTTACAATATAATATATGTTAAATTTGCATCGGGGATAAAGATTATAAACTTTGGTTGTTACCCCTTACACCGATGTGTGTTAACACTGTATCCTCAGTAATTTCCAAAATCCTGTGAACAAATATCACAGGCATATTACTCGGGTGGGTCGTGGGTTCGAGTCCCTACCGAGTAATATCACAGGTATCGGGGAAGTATCGAGTGTTATTTAAACAATCACTGAGAGAGAGAAGATTGATCTCATTTGTATTTGGGTTAGTTTGGTGCTCTTTACAGGAAGATTCAAGACACAAACAAAGTCAATATTTGAACATCATTTCTGCACAGTGAGGTATGAGAACAACACAAGACAGCTGGACTTGTTTTGGTCCTCAGTTTACTGGCCCGATGTTAAAATCACTGGCCTCAGGCCAGCAGTTCAGTGGCCCTGAAGCAATGTTTACCTTATAGTAAATGGCACATCTTTGAGAAGAAAGGGCACCAAGGCAATTATTAAGGAAAAAAGAAGCTAGTCACAAAGAGGATGAGGGTGGTGTAGGTGTTTCTACATCACATTTAGGGAGAAAAAATGGATGAACAAGACTGGTCGTTCATTATGTGAAATCTATTTTTCAAGTTTTGACAAGATCACCTAATATATCTTTCTTAAAAACGTGCTTTATTGTTGCACAAGAGCGTTTATTTGTTGTGTATTTAAAAACCAACCTGAATTAGAAATGTATCTTCATATTTTCCTTAAGACAGGACAGGAAATGCCAAAAGGTAATTGATTGTGTGAATTAAAGTCTGAGAAGAAATTAATCTTAAATTAAAAATAAATTGTTTGAAAATGTAAGAATGATCTAAACTATCAAAAGCTGATGTAGGCTCACTAACCAAAAGTGTTTTACTGCCATTAATTAAGAGTGATTACCAAATGTGTACATTCCCTTTAAGTTTCTTGTAATTAATTTTAACATTTTGTAAACGGTTTGATTTAGTGTACTATTTAAATGGAGGTTTAAAATGCCTGTTGTTATTGTTGTTGTTATTTATTTAATTTCAATGTGTTTTGTTTTCATACTCTGTCAAGGACAACTAAACATTGCTAAAAAAAGGAGTCATATTAAATTAGTGAATAATTAGACTTCAGGGCCATTTAAAATAATCAATGTTTAAAGGGCTTTTGTTTCTACTTAGAAATTGTCTTGCCCGACCTACTCAACCAAAATTGAGTTTTTTAATTATTGACTGATTGTTTAATGTACCCATTTACACAGGAGACAAACGATATGGCCCAAGCGAAGCAGATGTTTGAGGTAAAAATTCTCCAATCTCAGGAGTTTTCAATTGCCACTATGCATATTTTATGAAGGGAAACCAAATCGCAATTCATAAAAATTTGGAAGTCAATGATTATTCAAAATTGCCCCTCGGTGCAGTCAATTGTTAAGAAAGGTGATGCCAGTTTTTGCCAAAAAGAAGAAGACGATTTGATTTTTTGATGTTATTCCGTATTTTAATATTAAGATTAATAAAGATAAAGAATTTTCTCAACATTTGTTGATTGGACAACTTACCATCGTTTTGTTAGAGTCAGGATCCCTCCTCAAATGACACTGTAAAGAAAGAAAGAAAAACCTAATATTTATGGTCAGTCGCTAAAAATGAGTGAGCCCTTTGCTTTGATCAACTAGTTTTCAGAAATTCCTTTATAACAAAGTATTAATTTTGTACAAATTATATTGTTTAAAATGTAAATTTTAATTACTAAATGACTAATGTTTACTGAGTTTCTTTAATTTGGCTTGTTGTTCATTTTAGCTGTTGTTAAAAAGGGGAAATAAAAGCTTCCTTTAATTTGATTTTTTGCTTGAACAGTTATTTAATAATATGGTAATTCAAATCCAACTGGGTATATGATCACAATCATCCATTGTAGCTAACTGTTTACAAAATGTGTTAAACCCCAAACAAAAGGTACAATTCGTATAGATACAATGCTAGAATGCTTGATCCCAAAACAAATCATACAAATTGTGCCGCCATATTTCGGCTGTGATAAGAAGCCATTAAGTTTTTGCAAAACAAAGGAGTTGGATGTTGCATAACATGGGGGTAAAACAATGGTATGCCTGATCCCATTCGAAGCAAAATCCTAACGAGGTTAGTCCATTTTGTCGACATATTTTCTCTTCGAAAATATGAAGCCATCAAACTCTTGCAATAAAGGGGTTGGATTTTGCAGAACTTGTGGTATGACGGTGTGAAAAATAGGGATATGGTGGATGTAAAAACAAGGTGAGTGAGGATTGAGGATGGCAATGTTACATGTAAAGAAGATGCAATAATTGAGTGAACAACGAAAACGTGACTAAACGGGCATTGAACCTGCGACATCACAGTCAGTTTCCCTTATGGTTTATCACTTGGTAAGAAGTGATTACAGATTGACCAATACAGATAACAGATTGACCGGAAATCGTCAATACTTCAAGAAATACCAAACATTTCAGAACTTAAATTGAGTGAAAAGGCTTGTTTTGTTCAGTGAGTTTTTCAAACTTTGTAAAGTCAGATTGATGCAGATTTTTCAGTTTCGTATGACAAAGCAAAACTTTGTTTAATTGGGAAAATATTTTGGTTGCGAAAAGGAAATTGCACAGCAAAACTTTAAAGGCAGTGGACACTAATGGTAATTGTCAAAGATAGCCTTCACAGTTGGTGTACCTCAACATATGCATAAAATAACAAACCTGTGAAAATTTGAGCTCAATCTGTCATCGAAGTTGCGAGATAATAATGAAGGAAAAAAAACACCCTTATCACACGAAGTTGTGTGCGTTTAGATGGTTGATTTCGAGACCTCAAATTCTGAATCTGAGGTCTCGAAATCAAATTCGTGGAAAATTACTTCTTTCTCGAAAATTATGGCACTTCAGAGGGAGCCGTTTCTCACAATGTTTTATACCATCAACCTTTCCCCATTACTAGTCACCAAGAAAGGTTTTATGCCAATAATTATTTTGAGTAATTACCAATAGTGTCCACTGCCTTTAAAGAGAATATAGGGTGATAGACTCTCGGATGAGTACATTGGACTAGAACCAGACGGTGACTAGACCCGGTCCTGATTGGTCAGAACGTTTCCAAACGCACTGCTCCTAGGCCAATGACAGAGCTCCACGAGTGAACATAGTGGTGTTAGTTTAATACGAGACTATTAATTGGTTCACCACATTCTCAAAACGGAGACACACAGTGACAGGTTAAAAACAGGACATCAAGTCTCAACAGGTTTGAAACACAATGATGGATCCGTTAACTCATAGACAGGTCTCTGCGTAACTCATAATATTATCATAAGGGAGTTCACTAACTATAGAAAATGTTGCTGCGTGTAACTGCTAGATCTGAAGTCCAGACGTCTAACCATTACCACATGGGCACCCCTCGTGGCATTACAACCTTGCATCTTCACCACATGAACCCCAAGGGGCCATGCTTATCGCCTGGTGGCTCCCATGGGGGTCCTGAAGTCACATTGTATTGTCATTTATCTCTCGGCCAAAATACGAGCCCATCTCAAGGGTGCGTCACATCACTGAATGGTTCCTCTTATTTCCAAGATTGTCATACATCTTTCTCACTCTTCTAAACAATTCTTAAGACATTTAAACAGTTTCATAATTCCTGTACGCAGAGTATTTTCTGCAAAACACCTTTTATGAAGTTGGGCCATGGTTCTAGACAAACAAAAACGTTCATTGCAAATAGGCCATAAAAAAACCAAAACGAAAAGAATTGTTGAAAATGACAAGTTTGTCGTAAAACGAGGACCTCTAAAAGGCACTGGACACTGGACACTATTTCACTGTGCGTCTTAAAAAGCTTGAAAAAAAAAATTGTGAACTTAGAGGACTTCCTTGTACAACTAAGCACGCATTTCCCCCATTAAGATACACTACATCCATATTTTCAAGGAGAAAAAACAATAGGTACCACTGTGTCCATGATGCAGATGCACAAACCAAACACATTGACAACTCATCATGCAATGCCTCAAATCCCATATTGAACAGAAAACATAGGACCAAATAACAACGAGATTCTGCAAGACAAATGACGACCTCGAAATGTCTCACATCTGTAGCTGCTATGATTTCGCCCCCTTCGCCCCCCCCAAAAAGAAATAAACACTGCACTTTTATTAACGGACTTCTGAAGAATACAGCCCCCCCCCCTGTTTCCTGTTGGGGGGCGGTACCACCCCCTTGAGACGAGTGGTCTCCAAGGGGGACGAACCCCCTTTACCTACAATTCAGGTCAGGGACATAACTCCGATCATTGAGCGCTAAACGGGGTCAAGGACACTGAAAGAGGGACGGGCCATTTGAACTCGGGATTACAAAGACAACAAATACTGAGTTCTGACAGTTTTTATAGAATACTAGATTAGTTTTGGTTGTATACCCATATAATACACCGATGTGTGTTAGCACTGTATACTAAGAACGATCCTGAGCTCTGTGGACAAAAAAGAGAGGCATTTTTATTACTCGGTGGGATTCGAACAAACAAATATTGGTTGATTTTAAAAATGAATTGTATACGTTACCATAAAACTAACCTGTGAAAATTTCATTTAAAAATCTGGAGCGGTTATGTCCACACAGGAAGAGTAATCTGCAATTGAAATACACAATCTGGGAAACCTTACTGTCAGTAACGCTTCTCAGATTAAAATATTTCGGGGTGAGAAGTGATTTCTTTTTACATAACAGCAGTACTTTAAACAAACTTTCAACATGTTTTACTATCCAAAGCTGCTGAACTTCTTACAACAATTTGTATTGCCATTAATTTTCAGATTCATTACCAAACATATAAAGGCTCCAAGTTGTGAAGCATTTCATTACCAAACATATAAAGGCTCCAAGTTGTGAAGCATTTCATTACCAAACATATAAAGGCTCCAAGTTGTGAAGCATTCACAATTATGTGATGGGAACAAACATTGCCGGTATCACGTTTTCCCCTTAGTAATTTGTGTACAATTGGAGCAGATACTGACCAGTTCCTGTTTTGAATAGTTATTACCTAATCCTGTGTTGCCGAACTATAGGTGACATGTCAAATTGTGTTATATCAATATTTGCGGTATGGGCGTTGCATGCATGAGACTATATTAGAATCATGTCAACATCACTGCCAATATTCATATCACATAACCTGCTTTCAATAACACTAAAGACTACTGGTTTTAATTATACTGAAAAGGGGTCCAGGCTGTCCTCAAGCGTCGGCTTGGGGAGATGGCAGAAAACAAAATGGCTATTTACACTCTGCTCAAGATTTATTTCTACTTTATTCGATTTTAGATAAAACTTACAGCATAAACAAAGTTCGGAGGAAAGATTTCAAATTAAACCACAACCTTCAAAACATGGTTATTAACTTATCGACCTAACTCCATTAGTAGCTCCAATATTTAGTTACAACAATAAGAACTCCCATTAGTCTGTTTTAGTTTCAAACTATATCACAGCAACATGATTTTCCTCTTTGGGCGAAATCCTATCGCAGTGATCCGCGACGTTATGAAATGACCCCTTAGATCTTAATGCACTTGGCCCGACGGAAAAGTAATAATGTATTGATGGAAATGTTTCCAACGATGAATTGTGATCACAAGCTTTAAACTTATACAAGCTCACCCCCCCCCCCTTAAATCCAGGGTAGTCTTCCGAGATGTGGCCCCTGACCTACGGTTCTTATTTCGGCAAGGGTTCCGGCCTGGGTAGACAGGTTCAATCAAGACACCTGTTTTTGATAATACGTTGTTTTGAACTGATTAATTAAAAAAACAAGAAATCGCGATTGCCATCTTGCTGTATTTGTTTTGGCACTTTTACAAGTGTCACAATTTACAGGCAACCAGTTCCAGGCAATCTCAAAGAAGAGAATCCATTCACATTTGAATCTTCACAAGATTTTCTCGGGAATCGTAAGACATTGTTGGATTTTTTTCATTTGCTACCAAAGTGGTCCTGTAGCATGCACTGCAGTTGGTTGCCTCCAAGTTGCCTGTAAAAGTTGGCTCGTGTGAACAAGACCCTTAGTTCTCAATGTAAAATACACTCTTGGGAATGATCTAAGAACCACTCAAGATTATGACTCTAGTTTCAAACGATTAGAGTGAATTTTATTAAGAAAGTCCCTTCGAAGAAATCATGGGGTATTCCAAGAAGGCGTTTCTTGACAATGATTGAGTTCTAAGACCAAATTAAGTAGGATTTGAAACTTTGCATGGTGGAAATACGATATGGAAAGGTCTGCGGTAACACCACGATGACTATCTCTACATGAGTTGGGTGGTTCTGAAAAGAACCGTTGGTTTCAACTCGAAGTTTCGATCAGTTTGCTCTGATCGTCTTCTGGATAAATTACTTTGAAATGTTTGCCTAGACAGGGTAAGAGCCTTTTAAATCAATGGGGAGGGGATTCGGAGTTTTAATTTGGGCTAATCTCCGTCTAATCTAAAACACATGCCATCTTATTCTTAGAGAGAGCCATAATTAACTGTCTGAGGTCTTCAAATACTTTTTTTATGAAGCATAGGATCGCGTGAAGTCTAGAGGGTTTCCATTAATATAAAAAATAGAAACATCGTATTGTTTTTGTCCCCAACCAGTTCGGATCTCACAACTGAACGTATAGTTCCCATGTTGACACTACTACCTCCGTTGTCCTCGCAAGTTGTGTTTTATGTGGAAGACATTCCTGTATTAATTGAAGATTAACTATCTTGGCCTCCAGACGACCTTGGTAGTGTGTCCTCAGATGAAGTTATTCAATTATTGGCAGGCAGAGTCAGATGAAACATGTCTAAGCACTGGATGCCAGGCTATTATTATATCATGGTGCGATGAATGGAACAGTTTTCAACAGAAGTAATAATGTGTTCTCCAAATAATAGAACAACCGTCGGAATTTGTCAGAACCAATTTCAAGACCTTTGAACCAGTAACACCACCCCCATTCCATCCACACATGTTCCCAGCAAAACCCATCAGCAGCCACTCTGCGCCATCCAGCACAGCATACAACATGTTCGAGGTTACCTACAATTAATATCAAAAATGACAATTTGCCAGTCATCTGCGAGTACATGTGAAACCATGGAGAAACCCAAGTGGTAGATGTTGTAGAATGTTCGACCAATTAGCATCAAATGATCCCGGTAAAACTTTCTCTTTATGTCAAAGATCCGTCTAATAGCTTCAAACTGCCGAGCTCGGATTCACTCCAACCATAATGTTCGAGAAACAGAAGCCCTCCCATTAAAAAAAAGTCAAATTCTCACGAACAACTAGACAATGTAATGGTAGTTTACGTTCATGTGATCTCATGGCATTGTTTCGGACAACTCAGTCCAATCCTTATTCTATTTCCCGTACCACATTCGTCAGAGCCGGCGCCGGGGGCGCTGCGCTAGTCGGCCGTGCTCAAGTGCTGGACCATCAAGCAGTCGACACCAAATTCGAGCAATTCTTTTTCTTTGGGCCTCTCTTAGCCCAGTTTAAATCACGGCTTAAATGGTAAAGAAGTTCATCAATAGCTCAGTAATTACAGCTGATAGGAAAACTCTTAACACGTGCAAAGATTAGCCAATTTCACTGAGTGGACTAGCCTGGTATTTGTAAGCACATTTTTTGGTGCTTACCAAATCGGTGCGGCTACCAGGGATCTTCCACAACAACCAATATCAGTATATGTGATCAGAGCCATGCACTTTCGCTTACCACGTTTTCTTTGTTAAGTGTGAGCTTCCCTTGTTGATATCAGTTTTGTGGATCAAGGCAGCGGTGAAGTTTGCGGAAAACTGTTTTGGAACCATCTGATACAGAATTGATACTCGAGTCACGATCTTGTACTTTGAAGGAGGTACACAAACGCAAAGTTCGTCTAGGTACGACTACGATTGGTGTTTCTTTTTAAAGGCACTGGACACAATTGGTAATTACTCAAATTATTTGTTAACATAAAAACTTACTTGGTAACGAGCATTGGACAGTTGTTGATTAAAAAAATTAAAAAAATTAATGCAACAAGGGTGTATTTTGGTGTTTCGATTAGTATGCTCTGATTGTGTTCTGATCGTCTTCCTTCTGAAGACGATCAGAGCATACTGATCGAAACATTGAGTTGTCAACCAACAGTCCCTCTATAGGCTAAGAAACACTACTCAAAAGATATTTACATGTGGTGCTATTGTAAACCTTACCTGATAATACACAATTCGAAAGAATTTCTATTTCTACTGTGAAACCTTGTCATATTGAATCGTTTCTTTAATCCCAAAGTATTTTTTGACAGTTTTTTAAATGGCATTGTCTAGATCCTGTTCACTAGGTCGACAACAAAATAATTATATGTAATTCATTGCTGTATGCACGTCCGAAAACCCTTTAATCAAAAAGCACCTTTATATAGCCGGGTTGTGAAAGAGCAAACTGGGCGGTTCCCAGTTTGCATTCAAATATCTGTTTATCTTTTCACTTGTGAGTGAACACCACTCAAGTGTAAAGTTCTTGCAAATAAATTAAGTTTGCATCAATTTTGCATAACAACTAAAGAACTGTACGTGTACAATGATCTGAGTCTAGTTTTGGGTATGTGTTAAAAATATAAATATGTGAACATTTGTGTAGATTAAAAGAGTTTATAATGGATTTTGTAGTCATGAAATGATAATTATGTTACCCCAGTGCGGTACAAGTTGAGCTGTACCGTAAACCAGAGGGGGAGGGGAAGAAGCCCACCCTTTCATTGAACCCTTACCCCCTACCCCTATCTGCGTACCATTGCTCTCTATCACCCCCATTGCTCCCTATCACCCCCATCCATGCCCCCATCCCGTCAACAAAATGCACAAAATGGTTCGCTACATTAATAGTACCCCAATCATGTATTTGCCACCCCCCCCCCAACCCACAACCAGTGTATGGTTACACCATAGAGCTAAGACCAAGCTCTGGTTACACCACCGATGGTGGTTCCCCTTCCCCCAAACGATCGTCTCCCGGGCCTGGGGCACCAAGCAACCCCATCATCCAACACGACCAGATAAGAATCCTTATATAAACGGTTTAGCGTTACATCTATGAGTGTTTTTGTCATATCAATACTGGTAGTCAATAAATGAGTCAATCCGCATTGAACCAGTGGAATGGGCATTCACACTGCCTATTGTTACAACCGTTGCACAATAGGTTGAAATATTGGTCTTAAAGAGACACTCTTTACCTTATCTTTAAAGGTGCACTGGTCTTAAAGGGGCACCCTTAATCTTAGCAATGTTATCTTTAATATGTTTCCTTAAAGAGGGCACTAGTAAATAATAAATAATTAAAGCCTGTGAATAAAAACCTGAAAGTTTTCACTACACAATTTAGAGTAGCAAATTCAACCTTATAATTGGGACAATTGGAATCACATGTAAAAATCTACCTCCATGATCAAACGAAGAGTACAACAAACATTATGCATGGTGCTGTTGAAAAAAAAAACGAACGGATAGTTAACCTAAAGTTAAGACAAACTTTTCATTGTGATTATTTATTAAGTGGAGTTTGAACGGATTTATCTTCATGTTTGTTGGTTTAACTATCACAATGAACATTATCATGATATTGATAACATGACAAACAATGGATTATGTATTTCGAAAAACATTTTTGGCGACGTATGATGTAACAATTGTTACGATAACGATCAAATATTAATTTGTATCTTATTCCAGAAATTGTCCACGCTTGATAACTCAAGTTGGAGTATTGTCTATTTATTATTTGTTTACCTTTTTCTTTTTCCGAACATCCCATGTAAATATCATAACAGGACATAGTTATAGATATGACAATTCTGCCCATATTGACCATGTGAAAACCCAATACTGTATATAGTATAACACCACGACACAAACTGGTAAAGCATCAGAAGAATTTTGCTCGCGAGAAGGGAAAACAAAACAAAAAAGTTAGGTCCGCCTTGTTTTTGTTTTTTTAACGCGGGCTTATTAATACCTTTCCATGAAATTTGTTATAAAATGCTTTTTATTTTAAGCAACTGATTGGGCTCAGAATAAACAATGCAGGCTCGACAGTGCCATTAATATGTTTGTCTGTGAGCAAATACTTATCCTCTCATACAATTGATTGGGCTCAGAATAAACAATGCAGGCTCGACAGTGCCATTAATATGTTTGTCTGTGAGCAAATACTTATCCTCTCATACAATTGACCTTGCGTATAAGAGTGGTTGTTACACAATACTATCAACTTGTGGTTTATTACAATAACAGTTAAACACAATTCAACGATGGTTCGAAATTGTGTCTGGTAAAATAATGTTTGATTTTTCATTTATTTTATTCTAAACAATTTGTTATGTGAGTGATATATTTTTCTTACTCATATTTGACCCTTTTTCCTGCTGAAACATTTGTGTTGGTAAATACAAACTAGAAAGGACCAGCGCACATTCAAAGAGATGTGTCATTCCATATTACCAATGCAACCTCAACCTTTGGTCGATGGTGTTTAATCACACGTGCTCGATGAGTGATTATAATAATTATGAATATTAACAATACTATTGTGCACAACAACTGTATTGCACAACATGTCACTCATCTATCCTAACCCCGCCCACTTCACAGAAGGTCACCCTCTGATTGGTCCAAAGTGATGATGTAATGTGCTGGTTATAGGCTGACCACCTGACGTCAGAACAGCCGGTGGTATGGTTGGTATAAGTTGGATTGCACAGAGTGTTCTGGTAGTCATTACCATACTCCCCTTCACTCCTAGGGATCCTCCACACACCTACGGCGGTTTGTCTGGTGAGCCGTCGCAAGGTCTTTCCCTTGGGGGCTAAGGTTGCCGTGTCTCAAATTTCTCTCCGGGGTAGCCCCCTCGTAGCCTGTGCCGAACACACGACCAGACCGCAGCGCACAAACCACGAGAGGAGAGAGGAAGAAACAGACCAGTCATTTATTTGACAGACGAGACTCAGCAGCCGTCATTTCGAGCAGTAACACAGCAAGCTGACCTCGCTTAGGTCACAAGTAGACCGAGGAGCGCGGCTGATGAGCAGCAAGTTCCCCCGGTGCTAGCTCGGCGTGTTGTGTGACACCACACTCATTCGGAAGCCGTCTGGCTCTATCCAGTGATGGCAAACGCCGACCAGGCCAGCTGTAATTTGGAGACGGATGCGGCTCTAGCCATGGAATACATCCAGGATTTCGATTTGCTACCGTTGGCTCTAGCTGAGGTAAAGCGCGAGGACCAGGCTAACTCACCGGGAAGTTCATGCCTTCTACAGTGCCATACCGATACCTCGACTGTGTCTACGAGCAGCAACATCGGTAAGGCAAGTGTAGGAAGACGACGCACCCCGCCAACCAGTCTGCCCAACCTCGGCACGGGATCCCTGACTCCGTTAGTTGAGTCCCCGTGCGTTAATGTACCCCATTCACCGGACGACCTGGCACTTATACCAAGTCCCGTTGACATGGAGTACAAACCGAGCCTCGATGAGCTGTATTGGATGTCTAGCATTCAATCCCTCACCACCATCAACAATCTACAGCTGATGTCCCCGGTCTATGATACGGGTGAGATGTCGGCACTATGCCCTTCCGATCCTGACTACGACAAATATTCGGACTGTTCCGAGACGCAGGCCCGCGATGATGACGACGATGAAGATGAAGAAGATGATGATAGTAATTCATCCGCTGCAGACTCGGACAGTACCGACCCAGGCGCTCCCGCCGTGACTAAACCTACTAAAGACATTTTCACTCTGTACCGTGATGACGAGTTAGTTCGCTTAACTGTAAGAGAACTCAACCGCCAACTTCGCGGCTACAAGAAAGAAGACGTTATAAAGCTCAAGCAGAAAAGAAGAACACTCAAAAACCGCGGCTACGCACAGTGCTGCCGTACGAAGCGACTCAAACAACGGCTTGACTTGGAGCACAGTCAACTCTACCTACACACGGAGGTGAACCGACTCAAGAATGAGCTGGAACGAGTCCAGAAAGAGAGAGATAAATACCGGAAAGAGCTTGAACTCTTCAAGACAGCCCGCCTGAGGACGAGCAGTCTGCCAAGTAGCCCAGAGTCGCCTGAGTACTACATGTAAACTCTTGACTTGAAAACTAAAAACACCTTGCAGCTATCAACCTTAGTCAGCTTTATAGTTGGAGTTGTTCCAATTATTAAAACAGTACTAAAGTGTTTGACAACGGACTGAGAACTCTCGCCCAAAGGTCTGACAAAATATCTTTATCATCTAACTGAGGTAAAATAATGTCATTTCCATGTTTCTATCTGGAGGAGTAAACGAAGTAAATGAAGAATTATGCAAATTAGCTTCAATGGCATTATCTGTGACGAAAGGTTGAGTGGAGTTATCGATTACGAATGTACAAAACAAACACAAGGGGGGGGGAATATTCTTTAAAATGACAACTGTTTAAATGAAGTAATCCGAGGAACCGGAAACAAGAATGAAGAATGTTTATCAATATAACTGGAAATAGACCGATTCGAAGTGAGGTAACTGCCATTGAAGCTGATATCAAAATGTATTGACTGATCAGAAAGCCCACCATTACAATTTATATTATTTACTTTCAGTCAGTTGTACTGCAGATGTTCTCAGTAAAACAACACAACTTGAATTTGACCAAATTCGTTTAAACAACATTATACGAAAGATCACATACTGTACATTGCACACATATTAAACTTTAGTCTGTAGTGGGAGAGTGTTTTGTTGGGTCGGAGTGGGTGGGGGGGGGGGTCAATTAATGACCAACAACTTTATTGAAGAATAATTTCGGATAAATTGTAGGCTTTGAATCTGTCAAAAAAGTGTGCTAAATTTAAATGTTGAGATGATGTAACTTCAGGGTGGGGTAAAACCGACGAATGTTTGTTATGTGTGCAGTGTTGATGTTATGGTCAAATGCTTGTTTGCTTAAACGTTCTTTATAAAAAACTTGCCGATTTTGTTATATGTGAAGAGAAGAGAAAAAAAATAGAAAAAAGTATTATATTTTTGTATCGAATACTCGGACTGAAAAAGTCCTGTACGTTTAGACGAGTATAACTGGAAACTTAACCAATCGTGTCAGTCGGAACAACGGGTAACTGTGGAAACGAAACAAGTAAACAAGAAGAAGTCGTATGCAAACAAAAAAATAAAAAGAATAAGAACGCAATACGCAAAGAACAAGCAAGAAACAAGACGAAATAACAAGAAAAAAACTTTAAACCTATAAAAAGATAAAAATAAAAACAACATGCAGTTACATTGAAACGTGAATTCGTTAAAAAAAATGCATGTTGAAAAAAAATATGAAAAAAGTAAAAAACAAATATATATATTATTATATATTACAAAAAAACACCGGAGCAAAGCTTGAATCTTGAATATTGTGGAGGTATTAAAGGTCAAGCAGGAGCTCCGGTCATCGATGACGTCAGAGTGAGGAAAGAGTGAAGACAATTTTTGTTCTCGTAAGACAAAATACCATTTTGTTTGAGAGCAACATGTGCTAAAAACTATTATATAATATCCCATGTGATTTATACAGCTATTCAATTGGTCATTCACCATGTTTTCCCTACCCGATTTAAGATTTGTAATTTGAAACGGTATTGTTTAGAACAGTCGACGTTTCACACTCACACACAAATACAAGGACCAAAAGCAAAAACGCACAAGTGAGCGCTTGTGTTTCTGTGCTAGAAACTTCGCGAAAAAAAATCCGAAAACTTATGAAGTTTTTCTGAAAAAATAAAGAATCTGAGAAAAAAAAAAGAGTGGTAACCAGAATTAAAACATGGAGAATCACATGGGATAAGCTTTTTGTGCAAACCATGTTCATGGCTAAGTGACATTTACCCTATCATGTCCCAACGGTAAAAGCGTTGCTAGCAACGCACTACCATAAAAAACATGTTTGACACAACACCATGAACCATCGGAACCTATTTTTTATATATTAGAAACAGATGTTGTATGTATTTTTCCGGGCACGTATGTGAAAGTTGTGGTCAACGATTAGCCTGTGATTATTGAATGTTTAAGAACCATAACTGGATTTATTTTTTTATAGAAGAAAATTACTTTGTATGGCATTCCAATACGGTACGATTAGGGAGGGAACACTAAGGTTTATACAATGCACTTACTGCTGCCTTGCATCAAGGACATTCCATTGGGTTTCTTGGATTCAGTTGTTCGCAGAAACAATGCATCCAGATGCCAAACTTTAATTACATGTAAATAAAACTATGTCAAAATGTTTCTTAAAGCCACTCGACACTTTTGGTTATTACTCAAAATAATTGTCAGCAAAAAAGTGACTTGGTATCGAGCAATGGAGAACTGTTGATAGTATAAAACATTGTGAGGAACGGCTCCCCCTGAAGTAACGTATAGTTTTTGAGAGAGAGGTCATTTCTCACTCAAATGCCTTCAGGCCTGAAGCCTTTTTTATTCGCCACTTGAAAGCACACTTGTGCACGAGTGTGTTTTTCTGTCATTATTCTCTTGCAACTTTGATGACCAACTGAGTCAAAAGATTTTGTTATTCTGAGAAACACAATGTGACAATACTGTTCTTTGACAATTACCAAAGGTGTCCAGTGGCCTCAAAAGGGAATGTCGAACTGATATATTTTATACTGATGGGAATTGTTTTTCCAATTTTTGATACGTAATTTGATATTTAAAAAAACGCAAAGAAAACTTGGATTTTTGTTTACAGGCACCAACTAAATTTGTTGACCACCATTTTCGCACACGTTCCCTGTGACTACAGCTTTATCCATTACATATTCAATATGCTTTGGGGAAAAAAGCCAAAATGTAAAAGAAATTGTTTACTAAAGTGGCGAGATGTTTTATTTTTATGATTTTTTGATAAAAATACGGTATTTTGAGAGGCAGAATGCATGACAATGACTACGTCGATGTTGACAAACAAAAATGATCTGATGCAATTTAATTTCCACATGGATGAGGTTTGGGTGTAAATTTGACAGTTTGGACAATCTGGAGAACTTTTACCAGTGTTGTGCAACACTTATTATGAGCCAGTCGGTTGCAAATCCACGGTGAGGGAAAAGGGCCGGCACAGTGGTATTGATTTTCAAGAAGAAGGTGGGGAACATGTCCCCCTCCGCTCTCGCCATCTCACTCAACGCAGAGACAACGCTTTATAAATTGAAAAAGGCATTGAAGATGTGTTACATCTTTTCAAAACTTGGGTGGGGGACAGCAATAGAATGAACTTTCTGAAAAGGTGTACATACTTAAGTTCACAAGCGTGGTTTAGTGAGAAGGGAGGGCTGTGCCATTTGCCGCTCCTGACCCCCTGGATAGGTGCCAAAATGTAACCTGACAAAATGTATAAATTCAGTGGAGTGACGGTGATGTCATCAGTAGACCTTTGTTACGCTGCTGGGCTTTCCTCCCATAGTTAATACGTGTGTTGAAACCGAGGCAAGCACTGTAATAGGCCGGCCCATTTCGGTGTATTGATTATGAAGCGCTGAAATTGCAATGGCGCAAAGGGGAACTAGACAAGATGGCTGCAGCGCTATCAAGGTCTACACTGTGGCATGAAATTATTATTAGAGAAAAAAATAACATTTTAAGTCTCAATTGACAACAATTTGTTTATACATATCGCGACATTCCGTATCTCACAAGCAGTTTGTATTCCATGCTTGGCTAGTTTTTTAAATCAATGGAGCTGAAACTGATTTCAATTAGACAAATTTACGTGAGCCTTTGGAAAAGGACCTTGCCATTTGACCTCACAAAAAAGGTCAAATTGTAACCTCACAAAAGGTCAAATTATTGTGACGTCGTAGTCTGTACTAAGTGCGTGACTTGATCGTTTGAATCTTAAAGGCAGGAGTCTGGTTTACGACCTAATTGTCTCCATTACAATTTTACTGATGATTTTGACTGTAAATTTTCTGTAAAGAAGTTACACAATAATAAGAATCAGTTTTGTTAGAAGTTAGAGTAGATTTAGATTTAGAACATACTAAAAAAAAGTAGAACGGAGGAGAGAAAAGGAGATAGTTGCTGGTTTTTCGCATCATCTTAATGAGTAAAACAAAAGTTAACTTTAATTAATGGTGTTTCAAGTGTGAATTATGAATTCAGTGTTTCTTTCCTATTGAAGCTTGTAATATTTCGAAGAAACAAATTATGTGCTGCAATGCTTTGTCTTTGTTTTAAGCAATTTAAGCCCAAATTTATGATGCAGCTACTTGACTTAACACCAGGAGAATAAACTGAGTGTGCAGTCTTCAGGAATTAAAAAAACATTTGCATTTCATTTTGTTATTAGTAAATATTGTGTTTTTTACGTGTAGGTAAATTGATTTAAAAACTGTCAAGTGTTTAGCCTTTTTGTCAAGGCGTCCGTGGCTTGGACAGCTTTGTAGAGCGACTGGAATGGGAGACCACTCTTGAGAGTCGCGTTGCGAATGCCCGACGCTCAGTGCGTGGTCTCCCCTTCCAGTCGCTTGGGATCGCGGCTCTATATGAAGCTGTCCGAGCAACGAAGACCTTGACAAAAGGCTACCCAATCTTTAGTTCAAGTATTACGCAAATATATCATAATACACCATTACCACGTTGCCGCCATCTTGGTCATGTTCACTGCGTCCAATAACAGTAATGATTCATTGTACAAAAAACAACCAGACAATTTCTCCTCCGAGCCTCGGTTTGGATAACATTGATTTGAGTGGGAGAAAATCAAGATGGCCGTACCATGATAAGATTCTGTTGGTGTGGTCCCTAATCACCGTAAGGGAAAATGAACGTGAAATCAAATGTCCTTACGGGACCTGGATGCAGGTCAATCTGACCCGACATTTCTCAGAGTGTGTGAAGATGAGAACATAATGTGAGACCAAGTCGATACCCGGCTCGTAAAGGGCAAGGGAACTAAGGCACTTTCTTCTTGGTAAAGGGCACCTTCTGGGGGAAATTGTAAATTTGTACCACCCTGCAATTCAAGGGCACGAAGGCAATGACCAGGGGCCTTCGTTGCCTCCGTGAAGTATCAGGCCTGCCAAATCTAATAGTGCTGTACGCAACAGTTTCCCTCCGACCACCACCACCAACCACACCCACCTAAAAGAGACTCAACGGCTAGGGTCTCAAACCAATGCAACATTATCTGATTGTTTACGGCAGACTTTTTAACATGTCAAAAGTTTAATGGTTCCCCATGCGGTGAGGATATCCACTTTATTTGAGTCTAACTCACAGCAATGGATTTGACCCCTACCCCCAGTCAATCATTCCTCCATGCCTGTAATTTCATTTTTCTATTACCCCCTAAAATTGGGGATCTCTGTCAAAGTTTTTATTATTATTTCTATTTTTTCTCTTGGGGGTTCAATAGTTCAATGTCATACCAAGGAAAGCGTGACATGTATAGGAATATGTAATAACTGGTAATAGTCAATGCTTTACGCGGCAGGTTATATCAAGTGGGGCTAAACTTTGGCACTTCTTTGGTAAAAATGGTTTCTAAAAAGCATCTGGTATAAAACAAAAGAATTAAATACATTTATAAGAACAAGTGCAGATACACAAAATGATGTTTCCATTGCACTGTGTCTTACTATTGCAATCATTTTAATTAAAAGTTCACACAAGTTTATCTCGTTTACCAAATTAGTAATATGTTTGTTAAAGTACCTTGTATTTTATCAAATTCCATGAAATCCACTGAAACATTGATTGGAGCATGCAGCAAGCCTTTGGTAAGGCTGGAACATTTTGTCTGCATATCGAATATTTGGAGGTCATGGTGTTCAGGTCATGTCAAATGACGTAATTTTGCAGGCAACTAGGAATTATCAAAGAACATGGAGGAGAAAAGAAAACTCTTTTTTTCTTCTCGTAAACAGAAAGACGCTATTTCAAAACTTTATTTATTGTGCTGGTGTGAACTGTTCCTTCTGCAAAAAAAAAAGTGCAGCTGGTTGCCTCAATTGTGCCTGTTAAATTTGTGACCGTTCTTGGTCTAAGTGGAATATTATGTCTGACATCGGTGGTCGACTTTAGTACTCTGGGCTCCGGTAAAAGTTACAAGCAACCAGTTCCAGTCAATCTCCAAGAAGGAAAACAATTCCACGTTTATTGCACAACATTTTAATTGTTTGTTGTACCAACGAAGTGTTTTCTTTTGCATGCAATGCAGTTACTAGTTGGTCGTCTCCTAGTGACTTTGCATGCAATGCAGTTACTAGTTGGTCGTCTCCTAGTGACTTTGCATGCAATGCAGTTACTAGTTGGTCGTCCCCTAGTGACTTTGCATGCAATGCAGTTACTAGTTGGTCGTCTCCTAGTGACTTTGCATGCAATGCAGTTACTAGTTGGTCGTCTCCTAGTGACTTTGCATGCAATGCAGTTACTAGTTGGTCGTCTCCTAGTGACTTTGCATGCAATGCAGTTACTAGTTGGTCGTCTCCTAGTGACTTTGCATGCAATGCAGTTACTAGTTGGTCGTCTCCTAGTGACTTTGCATGCAATGCAGTTACTAGTTGGTCGTCTCCTAGTGGACAAGTACAATTTGCCCTGTGTGACAAGGCCCTTTTCGAAATCACGATATAGGCTTGAGAGGCTCTGGCTTTGGATCCGGACGCTCGATTGAAGCCCCATAAGGAAACACACAAGTTTTCTAAAATAACTGACGAAGCCTAAGAAAAAACCCAAGCTCAAACCATAGTTTCTCAAAGGGACTTGGGAAGAATTAAGGCGTAATAAGTGGGTGAAATCCTCCGTCAGAGCATTTTACTCCCGTCAGATGACGGGGTGGCAGGCAAATAGTCTGGTCCTATTCGTACATTGAGCATCAGCGTTACTACCACACAATCCACACAGGACACTAAACCAAGATGGCTGAAGTGTTGATTCCAAGGGTCCCTAATCACCGAGGTCCTCCAACTAGGTCAACATGTAATTACATTACACTCTCTGATCAGGCGTTCCATTCACTTGCGAAATTCACCCAAAATGGTTTAAGCTGAGAAAGGATTAACTGCAATTACAGGTGGTGCCCCTGTGTATCTGGTGACCTGCGTGACCCCTGACCCTAGAGATGATAAGGGGACAAAATGTGTCTATAATGAAACACGACATGTGTTAAAAAAATTGCAGAAATGGGAACATTTCTGAGAGCATTTTAACGACATGAGATGTGGGCTGGATGCGTGCTGGATAAGGGTTGGTCGTGGGCTGGATGTGGGCTGGATACGGGCTGGATGCATGCTGGATGCGTGCTGGATACGGGCTGGATGCGTTCTGGATAAGGGTTGGATGTGGGCTGGATGTGGGCTGGATACGGGCTGGATGCATGCTGGATACGGAGGGCGTGTATCTTGGCTGCAGATTAAAAACAACCATCCTTATTTATAGCCCCTGCTCCATGCTTTAGTTTCCCCAATTGCATACAGTAAAAAGTTAAATAATTTAAAGAGATTTTCCATACGTTTGAATAAAGACTAATTGATCCATGAGGTTGATTTCATTAAGATAGTCCTAACTTAGGACTAGTCCTAGGACTCTTTGTGAGTTATTAAAAACCTAAGGGGAATCTTAAGGTAAGACGAGATACTCAAACACAGCTACATCAACATTGTGTACTTTTCACAATCGTCTGGAATGAATGTTCTCTGCCCATGGTCGAACCCCTCCTCTTCCCGTCCTTCAAACAATTTCATCAACATACCCACACCAGGTCCAGTCGTTAGGAGGTGTCACTATCTCTGCGCCACCCCCTCCTTGTCTTTCAAACATAGTTATCCGTGGTCCTTTCTCTATTTGTATATCAACATATCCACAGGTTCAGTTATTCATCATTGTGACAGGGGGTGTGGTTTTGGAGTTCGTCTGAACTGGGGGTCTTCAGAGGCCCCACCCACCTCCACCCCAATAATCCATCACCCTCATATGGGCAGGACAACTGACAACAAACCATATCACACCATACGAATGAAGGGTGGGGCCACGGTTTGAAGTCTCCCAGAAAATACTGAACCTTTCAAGGGTTAGTTCGGTATCCACCAGGGTTACCCAACTGTCTCTACAGCCCCTTGCGATATCCCAGACATGTTTTGAAACAATTTGAGTGACAGAGTGATTTTGTCCTCGAAAACATGAATCATTCAGGGTGCCCTTAACATCATACGGGGACTTTTATTTGGAGTAGAACCTACTCGCCGTCAATGCAAGATAACCCCAGTGGACCTTCAGCAAGAAATTGCTGGGGAACCAAGAAGCTTCATGAGGATACCAAGTAAAGTACGATCTGTACACGCAATCTGGAATCCTGATTTATACGGATTCGCCTGGGAGCTGGCATACATCAGCCGGCCTAAGATGGGGTCACTTTAAGTCCCGTATGAGAATCACTCCAACAGCTGGTGGAAATATGGGATTCCGCTTCATGGATGGTGCATTCAATAAAACATTCCTCAGGTGTCTACGGCCTTGCTGTGTTCACCTTGATATGATTGTACGTAAGCAAACGGTTAAGGGTGGGGAAAAATACTGTAGTAAACGGATGGGTTGTCATTGAATGCAATAACATGTCACGATCAGAGGGGAAAACAATATTTGAGAATAATGGGCTATGCAGACGTGACTGTCGGCAAACTGGCTATTGGGGTGTTTGTTTGTTTGTTTGTTTGTTTGTTTGTTTGTTTGTTTGTTTGTTTGTTTGTTTTTTTGTCTGTATGTCTGTCTGTCTGTCTGTCTGTCTGTCTGTCTGTCTGTCTGTCTGTCTGTCTGTCTGTCTGTCTGTCTGTCTGTCTGTCTGTCTGTCTGTCTGTCTGTTGTCTGTCTGTGGTCTACCACAGGGTGGAAAACGATGAGATGCAATTGGAAGTAACATCGAACGCCAATGGCTCAACTGCAAATAGTTGCAAATCACATTAATGAAAAAACATACTACCTACGTAGAGGGAAACAATTAGTCTGATCCCCTTTTGAGTGAAATTAGAGTCTGATTCAGTATCGAAAACAGGGCATATGCCAAAGACAGGGAACGTGACTGAAGTGATGGTCCACAATGCATGGCCGAAATTGCATGGCCTTTTCCCCATTTACGAGCAGTCAGGACCAACACATAACCTCCTGGTCACTGCCAAATCGTTGATACCCAAAATGTACTACCCAGATAGGACGAGCTCACTAAAGTAGGTCACTTTGGTGACCTTAGTACCACTGGAACATGAGACAAACAAACCATTTAAAATACCGCCACAGTCTTCGTCAAATCACCATGTGCAATAACCATCATTTGATTCTCCTCGACGTACAAAACAAAAAAGGGGCGGGGAAATTATTTAGTTGGTTTGATGTTTGTTTGGGGGTGTTGTGGTGTTTGTTTGTTTGTTTTACTTCCATTTGTACACCAACAAAAATACAGAAATATTGATTACAAGTTAATAAGTAGTTATAAACTAAATTTATAAATGAGAGTCGCAACAAGAGGAGGTAACCCTTCTGTATTAGAGCACCCAAACTACTGTAGAATGCTGCACTGGTTTAACAAATGACAAGTGGGCCTACAGCATGAAAGTAAGTTTAAGAAACCCTCAATTGCACATTTTTGGAGCAAGAGAAATTACACATGTTTAAGAACAAAATTAATTTGAACTTGACTCCCACAAACTCAACATGACCGCATCAAGGGAAATCACAAGTCTAGAGCATCTGCTTACAACACGTTCAAGTGTATTTATAGGCTCAACAAAAAAGGGAGAAAAGTTGACAATCGCAAGTTCTATAAAGTTCAAACCACAATGTTGGGAGTAAATTGCCGTACACTTTCAATATTGAAAACACGTGGAGGTTTTAACGTAATGTGAGTTTGGGTCACTTGATGTGATCTGAAGGAAACCACAGTGTGTTTCAACTCAAACAGTTCAGGTCTAACTAAAATGAACAAACTCCAAAAAAGAGAGGAGTGGAGCTGTTAATCAGAAAGGGGTGTGGGGTTCCGGTTTTGGGTTTTGTTGTTGTTGTTGTTGTTGTTGTTGTTAATGGTTTTTTTTTTTTTGGGGGGGGAGGGTATTTGAAGGGTATTTTTCACCGTTGGGATGCATGGGTGTTTTGTTTTAATATGTTGTTTTAAAAAAAAAATGTTTTCGGTCTTTGACAGATCTGCCGATATCCCACGACACCATTCATCCCGCAACTACAACAAAAAGACGGCTCGATGTTCCTTCGGATACATTCTATGAAAGCAGTGAAGAAAAAACAAACACATAAAGGATTAATTTGTCAATGTTACTTGGTGCTTACCAAACAGAAAACGCCCTCCCCAAACCCGCTTTCCCAACACACTTATCCAGTTTAAATCTTTGACAATAAGACCAAATACACAAATAGCCTTCGCCCTAAGACAACTCATCCGCACACGTTGGATCCGTTAAAAAAAATAATGCAAATTCAACATTTTAAAAGAGCTCTAACTCAGCGTCCATAGAGCAGCGAACACTGATGTAGTTGCATAGATCGACGCAATCATGTGCAGCACACCTGGCCCAACTTAAACTGACAAATCAAATTGCTTCATTCACGTGACTCTGGCTGGAAGTACCACTCAATGAAAACATTGCGTTTAATGACGTAGTTAATCAATTCTAGATTTCATTCCCGGTTTCCTGGGGCATCCACATTATTTGTGACAGCTATGCTACTACACTAGACTACACATTCGTCCTGCGCAGAAAGGGGGGGGGGGGGAATTCACCTTTTTTTATAGGCGTTTATATACAGTACAGTTGTTTCTTTGAAATTTTGGTGCTGCAGAAAAATCTGCAACGTAATATTACAAGCTCTGATCATAGAGCTAGGACAGGAAACACAGCACGGGCCCAAACCTGTGTGTGTGTGTATGAGGAGAAATTCAACATTAGACGGCTCTACAGATCGCCATGTTTTCTCCTGATTGCTTCTCTTCACACAGGAGGATAAATGACTGCCTGTGCGACGAGTTAGGAATAAATATGTGGGCATATTATTTGTTTTTATCCTTGCACTGATTATGTACTCACTATTTTCCCATGTTCTGTGAAGGAGAATAAACCCACAGGCAACCGGGTGGGATTCGAACCCAACATGTATTACCACTAGAACACCGAGCTAGCACAGTTGCTAGGGGCGGTTCGAATTCTATGTGAGCAGTTTCTTATTCCGTAAAACTGGTTTTGCTTTCACTTCGAGATCATGCGAACAATTCTCATGATTAAGTTATTGGTGAAATACCCACTGACAATCTACTTATAGGAATATGGGTACAATTTCAACGATAGTGTATTTGGGTAAATCAGACCAACTGTAACTATCCCGATTCAATTCCTATCCCCTGCTGGTTTTGTGTTTGTTTTGCACAAAACAACGTCATGCTGAACCCAGTAGATCTTAAACCTGAAACTGAGAGTTATTGACGAATGGTCGAATTCATTCTGTATTTGTCCCTCAACAACACCAACAAGATGGTGACCCCCATTCTTTATGACGGACATCTTATACAGGAGAGTTTCCCCTTCAGCCTCGGTTTGATTACATAGAATAGCATGGAGGAATTTACAATGATAAAACAGCCAAAAGGGTGACAACAAAGTGATACAGCATTGTGAAGGGTCTCAGAAAATGTTCAACTTTGATCGTCGGCCCACTTTCATGAAGCCTGTTTACACAAAAACTTGCTGAGGAAAAAAATATTACTTTCAGAAACTAGTTACAACCAAAAAGTCCACAAAGTTTGCATTATTGTGACTGCTGCCCAACCCATGTTCAGTTCTGCTTAGCATAGAAAGGTGCTAAGCAGTATTTTCTGCTTAACTGCGATGCCATTGGGTCTCACTTCGCTGTTATAATAAACTGAACATGCAGGAGCTACAAAAACAATCAGCATGATATTATTATCAATGTGCCCTTGGGAGTGTTTACTAATATTTATGAAATCGCACTGTGTGAGTTACAACAGTAGCACGTTCTTATTCATGGTAGGGGAGGGATAGCTTTAAAGGCACTGTGTGAGTTACAACAGTAGCACGTTCTTATTCATGGTAGGGGAGGGACAGCTTTAAAGGCACTGTGTGAGTTACAACAGTAGCACGTTCTTATTCATGGTAGGGGAAGGGATAGCTTTAAAGGCGCTGGACACTTTTGGTAGCTGTCAAGGACCAGTATTCTCACTCGGTGTATCCCAACATTTGCGTAAAAATAACAAACTTGTGAAAATTTTGCCTCAATTGGTCATCGAAGTTGCAAGAGGAGAAAGAAAGAAAAAAAACACTAGTTGCACAAATTTGTTTGATTTCAGATGCATAATAAAAGGCTTCAGTCCTGAAGTCTTTTAATATTTGAGTGAGAAATTATAATACCTCTTTCTCAAAAACTATGTTACTTCAGAGGGAGGCGTTTCTCACAATTTAATATACAATCAACAGCTCTCCATTGCTTGTTATCAAGTAAGTTTTTATGCTAACAACTATTTTGAGTAATTACACATAGTGTCCAGTGCCTTTATGAACACCGAAAAGCACCGCGTCGCTTGTGAGAGAATCCACTTTTATGTCTAAAGCTATTCAGTTTTTAACAAAAAAAAGAATCATAAAAAAAAAATCATTTCAAAATGCACTAAAATAAATACACGTTTTCGAGTAAACAATATTAGGTGTGTTAAATGTTTCATTATTTATTAAAGTTATATGGCGGTTTGGTGCAGGAATAGAACGATATATTGAACAATAGAGCAAGACAGTTCTCTAAAGAACAAACTCTACCTGGCAGGTAGAAATACACACATGGTGTTACACAAACCAAATATGATACCTCACAATACAACACCTCAAATCCCATACAGAACCATTATTGTTACGACGTTTAGTGTACCATTTAGTTTCACAACGCGTAGCCAACACAAACCTACAGGCAGATAATTCTGCTTTCTGAATCAGTTCAATATCGGATGTTCCACACCTGTTGATGTTTATAAACAAAAATAATAAACAAATAATAATAATAATAAGCAAAACCCATCCTCCAGTAATATTTACAATTTCCTGATTGGCTTGTGTCATTATGCAAATGATGTTGATAGCACGAGGCATGTTCGTGATTTGGTCCATTATTTGTCCACTCATCAAACCGTTGTGTTAACAGCTGTTGTATACCACCGGATGTTAGTGTTCTACAAATTATTTTATTTACTTATTATAAGCATTTAGAAATTAATATCAGTCATAATTGACAAAGGTGTATTATTTAATCCAAAAGCTGTGTATACGACTCTGCTTAAAACAATGATGGATTAATTGGTGGATTATTTAATGAATTGATGGAAAATGATGATTAATTGAGGGTATCACTCACCCATTTCGAAATGTACATTATGTTGTGATCAGGTTTCATTTTTTTTTTTTTTTTTTTTACAAATAGATATAAAAACATGTAGTGTAAGTTGTTTTGTATTTCTTAAACTACTGATGCTATATGGACAATGTTGTGGTTAACAACGCAGAGATTTGCAGTGCAGACAACACACTATTTAAAGTCACCTGGAAATATATATTTTTTTCTTTCAAACATAAGAGTATATGCTTACGAACAATAAAACAATTTTTTTAGTAATTGTTTGTCACGATTTATATGTTTAAAAAATATATAAAGTTGTTTGGGGGCTGACTCCGCCTACCCCTTTTGTGACGTCAATCGAGGCAGACTTTGCCTGCAATGCGTATAGTAAACACACGTGCAAAGTACATGTACGTCCAAGTCGTGAGTTGGTACATTTCAAAAAGTGTTTTTCTGCATTCAGCAGCAATACACCTGGTCGGCATTGCCGGAAAAAAACAAAAAAAATCTTTTTTGAAACGTACAAACTCACGACTTGGTCCGTACATGTACTTTGCAATTGTGTTTACTCTACGCATTACAGGCAAAGTCTGCCTCGATTGACGTCACGAACAGCGCCCTCTCGGGTCGGGGTCTACTCTTAAATTTGTAAATAACATAAGAACTGATTTTTTAAAACCTTAGTTAACTGTTTATTCACATTCCACACATATAACAAACGCTTTATTTTGAAAAAATACCACTTCCAGGTGACTTTAAGCTTTTTTTAAATATATTTTTTATTACAGTGTTTCCCCAATGGCGCTATCAACAGAAAGGAAAGCAAGGAAATTATATAAACCAGTTTAACTTTGTGTTATTTTGGTTCACTTAAACAATTCTTAAAGACGCTTTCATCAACAACTCTTTGTACAGTCCGTACCAATTTACACAATCTTTACAAACTGCCGGGTACAATTTCAGTACAACTTTACAGTTAGAAGTTGCTAAGCACATACGAATCTTGCTCAAGTGCCATCTTATGTATTCACTGTGAATTTATCAATTTCAGCTTAGCGTCAATTTGCTAAGCACAATGTACTAACAGTTTTTAAACAAATTCATGAAGTTTGGGCATAATCATTACTTGTCGCAAACCACCAACGAAACTGCATTACAACACTACTTTTATATAAACATTATGTATTTAGAACAAACCAAGAAACGTGTGTAACCGTTTCAAAGAAACGTGACTAGTTACTTCCAAAACAATTCCCGCATGCTATTTTTATGATCTTAAACTTGGCATTTAGACAGAAATGAACTCTTCCCAAAGCTAATGCTGTACTTATATCCATAACAACATCATGTGAAAGAAACATGATCAATTTCCAGGTATTAGGAAACGAAGGATGTTCTTGAGTATAGAGGACACGGGGGTAAACAGGCCAAGTTCAGGCGTTCATGGTCGGTGGTATCACTCCACAATCCCGTCAAGAGAGTCAGGCACGACAGACAATGGGAGACGATGCTGGCACACCACCCGTATCTTAAAGGGAAGGTATTCGTTTGGTAATCACTCTAAAAAGGCATTGGGCACTGTTGGTTATTACTCAAAATAATTGTAGGGATACAAACTTACTTGGTAACGAGCAATTGAGAGCTGTGGATAGTTTAATACATTGTGAGAAAAGGAATTTGCTAAGCAGAATTTTCTGCTAAACAGCTTTATTAAATTGGCCCCAGGTTTAAAACGGTGAGTTTTGCAGCTGATGGCAAAATTTGCTTTCGCGAGAAGACTATATTCTTTGCGGCCAGTCCACTCTTGGTATTGGGCTACAAGAAGAACAAGTATTGAATGAGAAAAGAACTCGAGGAGCTGAAGGTAGGAATTGATGTTCCTCTTTCAGTCTAGATTGAAGGATGGAGGGAAACGTACATGCCCAGGTAAAGGAGTTCCAAAGAGATGCAGTACGTGTATGTGGAGCAGTATAGCTGTTGGAATGGCTAATTGTTCTCTATCTCAGCAAATCATGAGTGTATGGGTGAAAACTCGTCTGAATGGCTTATTGTTCTCTATCTCAGCAAATCATGAGTGTATGGGTGAAAACTCGTCGGAAAGTGAAGAACCTATAAAGACGGTAAAAATGTGATCCTGGCTTCCTGTAATTAGCCTTTAATAAAGACTCTGCTATAGGGTTGAAAGGCCAGGCCATTAACCAGACTATTTTAAACTATGACTGATTCAATCAGTAATTTCTCTACATCAAGTTTATTTATATCGGCTGTCGCATGACGACCATTTCGCCTCGTTCAAAGCTCCCGTGATTGGTCTAACTCTTTGGATGCTTGGAAACCGGTTAAACGTGACGTCATTAGTGACGTCATCTGTCACCTCCCCGCTTCGATCCAAACCGATGGTGACTTTCCACGGCCCTTTAAAATTATCCCAGAAACCTAGAGACGCGTAGGAATGTGACTAAGGCTGACGGGTGTCGTCTATCTAAGCTCGTCTCACGTCGAGATCCCTGTGTGTCAAAATGGATCAACAAAACACAGAGTCAATTGAATTAAACTGGTATGGAAATAGTGGACAGCCGTAGGGAACCTTGACGTCTCGCTAGTCCTAAGAGCAATTTGTTTTCTGTACATCAAAATTGCCACTGTCATAGCGCTTTTCAAATAGCCCTTTCGAAGTAAGTATGGTGGCGATATAAGCGTCGCTGTGTGGAAAATTCTGTTCTTCTTAATCGATTCAAAAAAGGGAAGCAAAAAGGGAAGCGAAATTCTTGATTTTTTTGGAGGATGGCAATTCTGAAGTGCAGAAAAAAAATGCAGATATTAGACAGGGGCTCCCGAGTGTTTAGATTCCTCACAGTTTGAAACAGGAAAGATTTCGTCTTTTAGTGGTGCATGCGCTGAGTGGATGGGTGGTTTTTGATGAACACACTACGGGAAAAGGGGCCTTACTTCTTGCGGTTGACTTGACGGGGCTTCTGTGGAAATTCACGGGGCGATTAGATTTGACTCAGAGACGGGCAATTACATGGGAAGATTGGTGTAGTGTGTACCACAGAAACAAAGCTTGGCGGTGTGCAGGTGTCTTAATCATTGTTTTTCGAAGCATAATAACCGATGGATTGGTGGATAATTATGTAGTTATAGGGGGATATGGACCGGACGATGGCGTCCAGCGAATCACCGGGCGACACCAACCAGGACGCCGGCTGCTCAAGGGGGAAATATGTCCCTCATCGCGCTCAACCATGTGACGAACTAGGACACATCACTTCGCAGATATCAACAAAAACCAATTTCAGTAACTGATTGTGTATTTGCATCCGAAACATAAAAGCCTCAAACAATTATTGATTTGCCCAATGAAAGAAGTGGTCATTTAATCATCCACTATCGACGCATCGTGGTCACCATAAGCAGACATCTAGAACAAAATGTCAAAGGTCAAGAATCAAGCTCGACCCCACGTTCAACTCTGCTCCTCCCAGTTGGGAGATCGAGGTTACAGACCTTTATTCGCGCCATTGCCATTGCCAATGCGGTACCCTGTACATATACTCAGTAAAAGGTCTCAATTTGGGTTCAAACAAACTTAATACGGAAGAAAAAGGATCTATAGTCGCGTGTTCATTTTGTCTGACGACGATCGGAGTATGTTTAAGCATGGTTGTTTTCTCGTCAGTTAAGTCTTCTGAAATCCTCATTGAAGTTATCCAACGATCTGGCCTAATATTAAGACAAAAACAGTATTTAGCGCCAAACGAACGTAGCCGGTGTCGCATGCAATTATGTCCTCTATGCAATACTATCCGGCGGACATTATTGCATATGCAATAATGTCCGCCGGACGGTTTTGCATATGCAATCGTGTCTGCCCGGACGCTGCTGCATATGCAATCGTGTCCGCCCGGACGCTGCTGCATAATGCAAGTAGGTCCGCCCGGACACATTTGCATTTGCAGTTGTGTCCGCCCCCGTGCAAAACTGTCCTTGCAGTGAATTAAACGCCATAGGTCGACGGAATACGTTCGCCATTTTTTTTACAAGCCAAGTGCATGTCATGAATGACATGGGAAATGTTCGGCCGTTGGGTATTCGCCTTAATCATAAAATACATTAATATTAATGCTGCATATAGTACGTAGGTTCAGTGCATGCACGCTCATGGGTTTTTGCATAGCCCCGGACACGATTGCATATGCAAAAGTGTCCGGGTCGGACAGTATTGCATGGCGGACACAATGGCATCTGACACCGGCACAAAGATACACACTAGATTTGTTTCTTACCACACAGATAATAAGGCGGGTTTTTAAAACCGTTTTGCAAAATGTGGGACTCCACCTTGGCCGCACCTCTACACATCCATGTTAACATTACCAAAAGAGTTTAACAAGAGTACAGCACGTGCTAATATAAAAACAGGCGCCAAACGGCGTTGTAGAACACCCCAAAAGTGCAACGGGTTGACGGGTGGGACAGGGACCATGTACAATGGCGGGTCATTCGGTAAAATAGACGGCACAATGTGAAGGTGAGAGCACGCTGGGAGGCAAGGAGTACGGCAAATAAGCTGGTTCAAGTCTGATGATTGGATGTAAGTGACGGCAGAAATCCCCACCAGGTGCCAATTTTATTTACGGGAAGCTGCTAAGCGGTTGGCATTTTTGGTTATTTCCTCCTAGTTAACATTATGAAATCGTAGGTGGTGTGAGATAATCCCAAGCCCTGAACTCATCACACAAAGGTGGTCCATTCTCAACAGACAAACCATATATAAAGGCTGTGATTAGAAGTGAATCATTCATGCACATATTGCATTGTATCAATTATAGATAAACAAAAATGGCCGCAGTGGTTCAAGAAATATAAGTCCATGGCCGATAATTTTCTTCACACAATAATTATTGGGGAATTTGTTTTTCTCTCTTCCGTCATTTGGGGGAATTTCAAAGAGCTGCTTAAAAGCAGAAATACTGTCTGATTAAAAATAATTGCTCACCAAAAATAAGCAGAATACAAGTCACAGACACACTGTTTGAGATGGTATATTGGTTGATAACTTGTTCTAGTAAGCATAATTATATTGTGCTTAGCTACCGTTTGTGCTTAAGCAGCTCTATGAAATTAGACCCTGGACACACCATAGAGCCTTGCTCTGTTGCCATAACCGTGTTCCATTTACTGTATATACCAAAACACTATCGAAATCTGATTTACGGCAACAAATTCGCTAAGCACGTTTGTGAAACCAGATCCACAGCTATGCTACAATGGGGTTTGTTTCACTTTTTGAGTACATGGATACCCTTCCAAATTGATCAGCGATAAAATAGGCCAAGCAGCTAAACAAACACCTCTTGATACCGAATACTGTAACATGCATTGCTGGATTACTGTGGTGCAATGGGGTCGAGAAAGGAGCCACGCAGTACGGGTAAAGTGTCTCTCAATTTGTCCCGGAAGAAAAACGAGAACGGTCCCCTGGCCTTGTCGAGGCGGACCTCATACTAAATTGGTGATTACATGAACATTGGGCCGAAAGGCTCTGAGTTAAAACTAAACCCTCTATATTGGAAATCTAGGCCCAGTTTCATAGAGCCGCTGCATCTTCAAAATTGCTAAGCACAATAAAAGTATGCTTACCAGATTCAAGTTACCAGCAAAAATACCATTCTATGACTCTATGAGTAGGCCCTACAAAGTGTAACTGGTATCCTGCTTAGATTTGCTAAGCAGTATTTTTTTCTCCTTAAGCAGCTCTATGAAATTGGCCCTAGGGTTGGTTGGAAGAGTTTGCCTTAATAGGTGCGATTACTGAAGTGTGTTCAAGCCTACCTGGACTAGTCTTGATTTGGACTTGGCTAAGACTAAGAGTATATATAGGGTGAGGAGTTAAGGTTGTGTCACCCCCTGTGGACAGGGCTAAAATACACGCAGGCCACATAGGCCACGCCCCCCCCCATTCCCTGGGCTTGGCCTTGGTGCCCCTTCAAAGGTTTTCCATCGACTTTAAGATGTTCCAATAGAAATTCAAGGCCTGGCGTTAAACTGATGGCATTACCACATTTGGATAGCCCCCATGAGTTTAAGATTTCAAGGACTTTATACGAATAGTGTCCTCAATGCTACAGTAGAAGTAGTACAAGTAGTTAATTATAAAAAAAACATGTTCCTTATATCTGGAAAAAAAATCTTAAAAATCTTATTTCAGATACAAGTCTGAAATGTCTCATCCCATGTGTAGGCGCTCTTTTAACTCTACCAAACTTTTGAAGATGGAATGCACTTTCACAAGTTGAAACTTAGGACAAGCTGTGAGAGACGTGTCCCCAGTGCCTAGACAAGCTGTGAGAGACGTGTCCCCAGACGTGCCCCAGTGCCTAATCTTTAGGCAGTTTATTATTAGCCCAAAACCAAAACCTGAATAGAAAATGATTCGCCGCAGAAACGAGAGGGTTCAGAAATACTGGAAATCGAAACGAAAGTAGGGTATCAGCTTTCCCGATCTCGTGGCTCGAATTAGTCGAACATCACTCGCAACATCAAGTGAGCTCAGAAACATGGGTTATAAATCAAAAGAATAATTGACTTCAACACATTATGGACCACTAAAAAAAAACCCTATGAAACGGGACCTGGTGAAGCAACATTCCAATCCGCAACTTCTGTGTCGAGGTGTTCCGTCCAGTAAAACCACACGAGACCACAGGGCACTCTGGATTCCAAACCTGACATAACATTATATAGCCTAAAATCTGGTGGATTAAAGGCATTGCAACCACTATGATAAATCCTATCTCGAGTTAGGGCGTTCGTCCTAACTTAGGATGGGTTCAATGAGTTCCAACGTCTATAACTCGTCATAAGTCCTAAGATTAAACTGATTTATCAAGAACTTGATGAAATCGACGGCTGGACACCTTTGGTAATATTGTCAAAGACCAGTTTTCTCACTTGGCGTATCCAACACATGAATAAAATAATAAATCTATGAAAATGTTGACTCAAGTAGGCATCGAAGTTGCAAAAGAAAAAAGAAAAAACGAAAAAAAAACACCCTTTTTGCACATAATTATGTGTGGTTTTAGATGCCTAAAAGGGCATTAATATTTGAGTGAGAAATTATCTAACTTAAAAAAAAAACTACGTTACTTCAGAGGGAGCCGTTTTTCACAAGTTTGTATACTATCAACAGCTCTCCATTGCTCATTACTTAACATTTTTTTTATGCTAACAATTATGTTGAGTAATTACCAAAGTGTCCAGTGCCTTTAAAAAGTCAAGTTTTAACCATTAATGAACAGATTTGGACGGGCTCTCTCATGGGTGTTGCCAGAACCATACTGCACCGGGCTCTCACTCACCAGGCCAGGGGTGAGTTTGGGTGGATGTGAAGAGCTGAATTCGGCCAAAGGTATCAGTATGGTGTACCCATGTTTCTACTCTGGCATCGAGGCTATATTCGTGCTCTCCTATGGGGAGTAATTAAGTCCCAAAGTGTTATTCCAGAGCGGGCTGAACTTCACCTAGATTCTTTGGGTTGAGGGAAAGTAGGACGAGGGACTATTGTTTATGAGCCTGGAGTGACCCATATTACATCGCGATTGCTTAAACCAGAAACGGGTAAAAGAAAACCGCAGACTAAAATCTCTGGATCAAGTTTCAAAGTGACCCAAAGGGACCATCACTGAAAAAATCGTCTGATCAAATCTTCATCTGATACAATTATAATTTGGAAAGGCAATATTAATCGTACAGCTGATTTTCTTTTTGATAAATTAATATTTTCCAAACACATAAACTGAAAATGAATGATGAAGTGGTAGCCAAAGAACTTGTGTCTCGCAAGTCCATCTAAGGTAGTTCCAATTAGTTTGTTGTCATACTTATTACGAAAGTTGTAACCGACTATGGACCTTCGATGTCGCCTTGAATTCCGAAGCCAGACCCCTGACAGGGTACAAGCGTGTGACCGTGTTCAAAGAGTTTTACATTGGTATCGCTTTCAGCATGGGACAAGATGGGCTAACGGTATCTCAAAGTGGACTCGGTTTTTAATATTTCATCTTCAATTTGTATTTCAGTTGTTTCTTTCTTTCGTCTGCAATGTTTCTTTTAAAGACAAAGTATACCTTTGGTTTGTTCAATCGTTCGATTGTTTTAACCGTATCTAAATGTAGGGTTATACAACAAAACTATATAGCATTTGAAAACGTGGTCGCGTTTTTGAGATACCGCCGAAAGTCCAGAGCGAATTATGTCCACGCATATTCTGAGGTTAACGACAGAATTGCTTCTTAGATGTAAACTTGTTGGCATACCAATTTATATCTTCAACATAACCCTACTACTTCAAGTGCACTGATTTTCAATATCGTAAGCTGCTATATAGGCTTTTATACCAAAAGTTGTATTGTAAAAAACAAGGCTATAAAAGCCACTCTTGATAAGGGGTTACACGAGGAAACCATTGTATATAGTGGTACATGTATAGGATCCAAAGTAGCAAAGTTCATGGTTGCGGGATGCAATCGCACAACTAGATCGCAGGGCGGCGGGGGGGGGGGGGGGGGGGGTACCTCGGCCGGGGAAATGGGAAATGAGTCACGGATTGATAGGGGTTTGTCCCTAGTGGAGTCAACATCGCTACTTGCATCCCGGGGTGAGGTCGTCCAACACTGGTTTTACGTTTAAGATGAGCCCCTTTAACTCCTTTGCACAACATACCGTTGTATGACAGAGGCTTCATCCCCGTTGTACTTGCAGAGGCTTCTCCTGCCGTATAAGCCCGTTCGCCAGCTAAGGTCCAGTGATGCCAACTTGCTTGCCGTTCCACCTTCCAGGTTGAAAACTTATGGGGATAGAAGTTTCTCGGTTGCAGCCCCCCCGCCTGTGGAACGGCTTGCCTCTCACCCTTAGATCACAACCAGACATTTCTTCATTCAAATCCAATCTCAAAACTTACCTCTTCAGTCAAGCCTACCATTAATTTTTCCCTTGGTCATATTTTAGCGCAGTGAATAGTTTTCTAGATACCAGCGCTTTATAAGATTTATTATTGTTATTATTATTATTAGCTACGAGAAGAAAAACTTACGGAGTCCCAGCAGAAACATTACGTTAGTAACGATTTACGCGCGAAGAAATACTTTGAGTGCTTTACTTTGTGCGCTATAAATAATTTCGTTCCCTCGAAATAAAGGTATCGTTCGTATATTCGTACGCTCTAAACCATTCATTTCATGCGCTCGAAACACACTATTGACGTCAAGTTAGTGTGAACTATCTAATAGGCCTATATTTTGTGATATTGAATTATCATTTTAAGGCGAGGTGAAGTTGTAAGAAATAAATCGTTTTCATTATACATTACTACTCTTGTCGATTGGATATAAAGAAATTAACGACAACGAGCTTTCCCCGATAGCACATAACTGGTATAGGCACTGTGTCGTAAGTTCTTGTTATCGGTACCCTGTAAATAGTAACCAATTACGAAGCAAATGTTACCATTGCTGAAGTACGATGCACTGTTAAGAGCCCTTTAGCACAGAGTAAGGAATGACTGCCTTATGCAGGGGAACAGTAAACGAGTTATTTAATGAGAACTAAAACGCAATGAAACAAACCATCGCACCGAGCATGCTATAACGACAGCTGCGAGCCGAATCTAGTTTAAGCTAACCATCATTGCAGGAACAAAATAGAAAAGGATTTTAAAAGGTTCCCCATACATTTCATGAAAGTTTGATATGAATATTATCAGGATTTTGTTTATGTTACTTTAAAATTTGTTTTAATTTGTTTTAATTTTGTTTTAATTCTTTGTATTTATTTATTGATTTATTAATATAGTTTTGTTGTTAATATTTATTGATATAAATTGTTTTAGATGGGGTTCAAGACAACACAAGTCAAGCTGTTTTATAGGTGATTCCACCTGTTGCAGTTGAAATATGGTCGAAACAATGAATGAGACAGTTGTCATGGCAGCTGATATTCTTCAAAGTTAGGCTGTGATTTGTCGACAGCTTTTGCATGGCGAGAATACACTCTTTCAAATCGCTCCACATCAATATAGGTCCACGGTCATCTCGTGCCACAGTCAATATACCACAAAACAGCCGTTGACAGTTTGAATGACAACACGTGTGTTGTACAAACTGACATTTACTTGATATGAATTGAATGATATCAGCCTTCGTCACTTACGACGCCATTTTTTTTTTTTTTAATCATACGACGCTGGGTGACAACGTCATCCATCAACTAAACCGTCGCACTATAAGAGCAGCCACCACAAACACAACAACAAAACCACAATAATCCAGGGGATTCTGAGACAAGATTTGTCAAACTTCTCTAACGCTTGAAAATAGTTAATGGTCTGACGTTTCGACCCTAGCAGAGACTTTCTCGAAGGCCGTAGCAGAGTCTTTAGCCTTTGAGAAAGACTGAGGTCGAAACGTCAGGCCTATAACTGATGTTTCGCATTTATACCAAAGGTCCTTTTGGTCGGTAAGCAGTTTGAAACATCTATTTTTGTTTTCTCTTCTTAAGGTTGAAAGGCTTTTGTCGTTATTATTTGTGATAATCTTTGGGATATCGTCCCGCTGACAGAAACATATGTGTAACTTTCTAATTGCAAAACAAGGAGGAAATGGCCGATTACACATTTTGTACAGTGTTTTTCGGTTTTCTATTGCACTGTTTTGAAAAGAAAAGAGGAAATCAGCTGATCAGCTGAAAAGTTGAATGCCTGCCGAGGTGTTAATAGGAGAATGAATGGTCACAAAAGGTAGATGAGTGCGAATTCATTTTAAATACCAATAATATATGACCACGCGTGGTTCTGGTTGCTAAGTGAATAATCATGTAGGTTCAATCAACTGACTTTAAAACGGATCCTAAACGATACCAACAACTCAGGTAGGATTTCTACACTTGACCTTGTCTTAAAGGCAGTGATATTTTTGGTAATGTTGTCAAAGGCAAGTACATGTAACCTCACTTGGTTGAATGGTGTATATCAACATGTGCATGAAATAACAAACCTGTGAAAATTTTGATTCAAGTGGTCATCGAAATTGCAAGAAAATAATGGAAACAGTCGACCCGTATCGCATAGATATGTGTTTTCATAGATGCATAATAGAGCTTTTCTAAGACTAAAATTTTGATGTAAAAATTACCTATTTCTGTACCACTAAATTACTTCAAATGGGGTCGTTTCTAACAATGTCTTAAAATATCAACAGCTCTGCAGTGCTCTTCCCAAGTAAGTATGTATGGTCATTAACTTGTGAAGGAAAGTACACCATGCCTTTAATGGAAAATAAAGTATTGGAATAGCATCTTAAAATGTTCCATCTGGGAGCATATAAAGCAATGTTTTATTGGTCATTTCAACGACAGAAGAAAATATTAATCAGAAGTCGACCACTCACAACAGGTGGTTCGCTTTTAGTCCTACTCTAAAAGTGACCTTGTCAGGCCATCGGATGTGACCATACATCATCCATGGCTCGGGGCCACTGGGGGAAACCAGCCGACCAATTAGATCGTTGACAGAAAATAGTTTGTTTTTGTCCTTGGGATATGACATTGCTTGAAATGAGACTGATGGTATGGAATTGTTTGCCTGGGGAGAGAGGATATGTTGGCCAATCAGAGCGCAGATCTGGAATTGTTGAAGGTGCACTCGTTATAATATGTATGTAGCCCATGGTCTGTGACTCTGCCAAAATAGGAGTACATGTATAGTGCGGTATTGTTTGTTTTAGGAAGAGGGGGCAGCTAGCCACTCATATCATAGTTCAAAACTTATTAAAGCAGCACTCCAATAACTGAAGGAGCATTACGTTGTTTCAGTCATTGGTCTGTGTATTTTCCAAATGAAATTAAACATGAATTGTGGACAGAAGCGGTCAGGAGCACGTGGATCAATGAAGATTTGAAATTCACGCATGCTCAGAGAACCAGTAGATCTACTGCCACCAAGTGCCCCTTCTTAGGCCATAGATTCAAGGTGATTAAAGGAGCACGCTAATGAAATTTATTATAGACCTGACCTTGGTTCAAGGTGACTTCACATGGGAATGGAGGTATGGGCTGCCCTGTGTTAATGGGAGAAAGCAGTTGGTCTAACGGATCAGAATTTCAAGGTTAAATTTGATCTCGCCATAAATAAGAAATCAAGTAGGCTCTAAATGGTTTGCATCGGGTTCACATCATTCCATATTAACGGCCGTTGCTCAATCTGTTGGGAGTTACTTCTGGATCTGGATAAACATTCTCAAGAGAAGATGGTGGAGAAATTAAAAAAATATATTTGTGGGAGGAAAACCCTAGAGAATTATTCCAGTAAAAACCCACGCAGTCAAGTAGGGACTGAAAACCCATCCACATAGTGCCCCGGTGGGATTCGAACCTGGGCCCCAGAGGTGGAAGGCGGGGCAAGGTTACAGCAACCTGAGTGCCTTACTACGTAAGAGCTATAAACCAAAAATAACTTTTCCAAAATCGACAATTCATTTACCAGGTTTACGTCGGGAGAATTTCACCGACTCATTCAATATTAACGACCGTTGGTAAAAAAAAAACTGCCGTGATTCTAAACCAGAAAACAACTGCTCCACAAAAATCTTTACAAAATTACGATTCTTTTATCAGGAACACAACTTCAAACAAAATGCTCCATAAATATCACTTGTATGAAAATGTTGATATATTCCCAAGATCAAAGATTAAGGTCACACAAGAGATGTCTTGAGTTCTTGGTCCCACTGTGGAGAGGCTTTACTTTTGTTTTATTTAATAGCATAGCAGAATGTTTTTTTTTGTAAACAGACTTCGAGAAAGACTCTGCTAGGGTCCAAACGTCAGGCCTTTAACTATTTTTTTGCAATAGTTTATCTTGTTCACATAGATATCAAGGGAGTATACTTAGACATGGCGGCTCAAAGGGTAAAATTCAATGGGGTTTATAATACGTGAAGCCGGGGGGCATATGTATCTTGGGACCCACCATCGACCCCTGTGGGCAACCTTTTACGGGCGCATACGTCTTCTTCACTGAATTCATCACAATGTCCCCTCGATCTAAAACCTCGATTTTGCATCTCAATCATCGATGTTTTTTGAAGGCATTTATGGACACTATATTGGTGCTGTTTTTAGATTAAAACATTGTGAGAAACAGTTTACTCTGAAGTAACGCAGTTTTTAAGAAAGATGTAATTTCTCACTCAAACATTAAAAGACTTCAGCCTGAAGCCTTTTATTAGGCATTTGAAAGCACACAAACTTGTGCAACAATGGCGTTTTTCCAGTATTATCTCGAAACTTCGATGACCAAGTGAGTTTAAATTGGTTAGTTTGTTCATATGTTGAGAACACCAAGTGAGAAGACTGGTCTTTGACAATTACCCAACGCGTCCAGTGCCTTAGAGTGAAACAACTTGACATTATTTGAATCAAGGTTGAATATTTCTAGGATCAGCTGATGAATGCGCCCCACCGGGAACGAGGTAGTGGCATCAAGGCTAAGATTACCTTTTTTCACATTGGGGGTGATCTGGGGGTGCTCGATCCATCATAGAAGATGTTAAGCACCTCCTAGGGCCATGGGAAGATGGAGGTTAATATATGGGGCAATGATTCCTGTTGGTGTTAAAAAGGGCAAACACCATTTACATCAGGTACATGTTGGGAACAATTTGAGGCGCACTAAGGAGTCAGTGGTAAATCAATTTCAAATCTCCGGGTGTGCAATCATTTTGTATTTCCTTCACTATACAGCAACTTTATAAAAAGGGGGTAAATTTAGAGTATTGTTTCACGGCTTACTCATTGGACAAAAATGGTACAACTTGGCCGCAAACCAACTTACAATGTGACGTTCACGCTACAAAATCGGCACGTCAATCTTAATGTTGGTAAAACGTAAAGCTCGTCTCACAAAACTGCGCTAGTTGTACTAGCAGCACAGATGGTAAAGCACATTATGCCTTAAATGAAAAGGGAACATGGGTTTTTCGCTAAAAGGGAATTTCATTTGTAAAGGCACACATTTCCTTTAAAGCGCAATAACTTCCTTTATAAAGACACAATTCCATTGAAAGGGCACACCCACTTAAAAGACTTCCTATCAAAAGACACACAAAGGTCAAGATTTACTTTAAATACCACAAAACATGTAATGACAAACACAAAATTAAGTTTAAAAATGGCTTTTGTTTCGGGAGAGTAAAAAAAGACCTATTTTATGTTGCAGCTATTCCCAGGGGTTTCCCCAATCACTCATTTAACAAAAACAGTCTGGTACCTTTTTATGTCACGCTCCTGGGAACGGTCAGTGCCAAAGATACACCCGGGAACTATAAAAGATGACCACAGTCTGGTAAACGTGTTTAGTTTCCGTTGTTGCAAGTGAGCCCTATAGGAGGGGAGGTATCTCACAGAACCCTTGTTCTCAGCCTCGCTACCCATAGGCAGAGCGCCGTATCGAAACCCCTCGTAAGGCATTCAGGGGGTAGATGGCGCAGCGAGATCGTACACCACTGGGAACGAGGCTGTATTGCTCTTGAACCGACCTCAATTTTCTCTGCACTCCGAAATAATTGCCACTGTCGTTAATGCTTATCAAAGAGGGATCCTTTAAATCAACCCAAAGTAGGTAATCCTTAAAACAAAACTCAGGAGGATGGCAATTCTAAACAGTGGAAGAAGAAAATGAGATCCGCACGGCTAGGTGAAAAAAGAACAGAACAAGGAAACAGCTGTTGAAGTGAAAACTTTTGACAATTACAGTCAACTTACCGGCGGTCTTGACCAACACTGAATCGGTGCCGACTTTGACCTCTGCGCGCTGCACTTGTTGCCGTTAACTCAACACTGTGCGGTCCATGAATGTCAGGGTTATTCCTCGGTTTCTTTAATGACACCTTTGAGTCTCGACCTTAAAGCTCAGCGGGCTCCGATGCCAACCGCAACTGGGCTCACCACTGGGGCGTGATGGGGGAGAATTGTTTCAATGTGACGACCTGTCAGGAATAAAAACACAAATATACATAATTGAACAAATGAAAATTAAATATGATGAGATACATTTATGAATATTCTCCGTCATCCAGAATATATAATATTGGTATATTGGTATTTAATCAAGTCAACTGGCATACTATGCTATCGTCACAAATAAATAGCAAGTCCATTTGATTTGAGTAAATTCTAGACCAATGAAACGTGGTGATATTTCAACATAGTGGAGATGGAAAGTAATTATTAATGTGGTCATAAAGGTATTATGATGCAATTATGATTAATAATAACCGAACGGTTTTAATATTAGTTATTGACTTTAAACACCAAACGTATCACTGGCATAACTGAAGAAGATGATATTTTCGAAGTTAAATTTATTTTGGGTTATCGTATTACAAAACTATTGTCTATTTATTTTAAATTTTTAATGTTTTGGGACGAGCAGATTTGAATAAATCAGTAATGATAATATCACCGTCTACAGCCATTTTGTTTCCAAAGTTCAACCAAACCGAGGCTTTACGGGCTAATAGTCAGACCCCTTGTGTGTGTTGACGTAAATCGAGAGCAAGTATACATTGCATACTAATTGAAGAGGGTCAGACAAAATGGTATCGCCATCGAGTCATTAAATAAATGTGGAATGAAACTGCAAAAACAATTTTAATTTTTTTTTTTTCGAGAGAGAATAAGATTTTTTTTAAATATCAGTTCTGTTGCAAGGGTTTATTTCGCGTTTACAACTAAAGGACATTCCAACTCCGTGGTACTGTAGGAGGTGCCCCCTCCACTATACCTCCATGCCGTGGATCTGCCACCATTACGGGACACTTTCACAATACTTCCCCGCCCCAAAACATACTCTCCATGACCCCGGAACTCTAAGAAACATATTTTTAGTCATGGCTATTTATGGGAAATTCCAAGACCCGAACGAAGAGTCGAAGCCAATGTATCGGAATCAGCAGGTGTGACTCCACCAATTTATTTCACCAATTTATTGAACTCTGATGCGATTAAGGATTCAGTGATAACTTGGGATTAATAAAATCCCTAATTTGAGTCCTTTCCCACCTGAATATTTCCTCTGAATGAGTTCGTTTATTTCTCAGCCATATGGCGTAGGATGCAGGTGTTTGTTATGGGAACCTTTATTGGAATATTATTACCGAACAGAGAATGGGTGAATTCCGCGTAATTGGTTTCGACGGTCAGAGACGGGCTACGAGTTCACCAAGGAAGCAAGGTTACGGCGGCAAATCGTTTTGAAAACTAAAGGCGAACTTAAGATTAGCTATCATGTTTATACCACAAGGAAGAATCTTTAAGATTCGTGCTATATCTCGTGAACTTTCTGTTGTTGTCCTGGTTCTTAAAAGTAGCTAGCGATGGAGCAACTTGACGGTTCCATAGAAAATGACGATGGTTTCAGGAGAAAGCTTTGCGTTGGCACAATAAGACGCGCATAATAAGCGTATACAGTCTGACCAGCAAAGCTTGTGACATTTCTAATTTTTCGGACACTACAATAAGCATTAAAATAAAACAAGAAGAGGCCGTCCAAGGAAAGGCAAAAGTAAACAAACCGTCATCAACAAGATCTGCCCTCCCAGACCTTGCTCGTAAAAAGGGTAACCATTTATATACTCTACATACAATAGAAACATAAAATTTAAGTGACAACTAAAACTCGAGTGAGAGAGCCCAAATTATTGTCTTCACAAACACTAAATTTCTAGTTTTTCTTGGAAATCTACACAACACTGTTTTCAACCGAAGTACACATCTGAAATACATTTCTGTGTTTGTTTTCCTGCGGACCAAACACCGTGTGACCATCACCAGAGGTCAGTATGGGTGGGTGGTAGGACAGATGGCTTTCATGGGCCTCTAATTGCAACAATTTCCGTTCAAAATACAAAACAAGTTTCAATTATTTGGCTGTGAACTTATAATAGCTCCAAAGTACACAAGAAAAAGTAGTAGCGAAAACATATTATCATTGAGGATTGGGAAAAGTTTAGGTAGTTAGGGGTGGAAGGTGATGACCAGGGCAACTCTCTTGGTAGAAACTTTTGTTGCTCCTGTGTTGGTCAACAGAGTACGCCGAGGTACGCTGAGGGCCCTGTTGGTGGCAAGTGGGACCCTGCGTTCGCTCTGACCACTATATAAACAAGGTGTTTGAAGGTATCTGTGGAACGTAATACGTAAGGCTTGACTGGCAATTGCCTTCTTCTAGTGACTAGGGTGGCAACAGTTGGAGAGAAGGTACTGGTGGGTGTCGGTGTGTTTACTGTATGCATCCGTAACAATGCCATTAGGGGAGTCTGTAATGGTTACATCAAGAAAATTCAGTAGTGCGAACTTTATGGTGGGGTGAATTTTTTTTTTAGTTTAGATGGTCAATGAACTCATCAAAGCAGTCTTTCCCCCACACCAGATGGGGAAAGTGTCATCAATAAATCTCCACAAAACTAGTGGGCGGTTGGGGGCAGAGGACAGCTCCTCAAAGTCAGCTATGAAAAAATAGGTAAGCATGAGGTGGGTGGGTGGGTGATTGGGGGGGGGGGGGTGGGTGTGCTGTAGAGGTTAAAAAGCGACCATGACAGTGTCTTGTTTGTAATTTCTGTTGTGACTTTTAGGTTATAATAATTTCACAAATCTTGCATTTCATAACGTTGTCATTTCATTAAAGAAAAGTGTTTTGATGCAGGTAGTTTGTTCCTTACAATCACGCCTATCCCGCGAAGGTCAAGATTCGAAGGACATGATTACAGTATTAACACCACAAACCATAATGAGGAAACCTGCCCAGTGAATGACCGTCGTCACGATTCTCTGGCCCTTTTCGAAACCACGGCTTCGGCTCCGGATTCGGCTCAGGCTAGCTTGGCCCGCGGTTGTTTGACAATTCGTGCTTTGCGTACGCGCTCAGGGCTTCAGACGAGAGGACGGAGCCTGAAGCCGAATCCAAATCCGAAGCCTTGGTTTCGAAAAGGGCCATAATTTGTCTTCAAGATTTGTTTGTTTCTTCGGAAGGGGGCAAGATGGTGGTTAAGACAAATGGCGACAGTGTGGGTGTAGTGTTAACCCAAACTCGTGGCGCCTCAAAAAGCTCCAAAATGCATTATAAATGTGCATGTTTATAACAACTATATATAACTGCGAGCCCTGGAAAAAATGGAGCGGGCTTCTGAGGTCGTTGACATCTTTATGCCATAATACAAATTAATAATACCCATACTCTCCTACGGGCTGGAATAAATATCCTTTATTAATTCCTGATATTACATTTAATATAATTCTAAGAAGTTTGAAACGGAGAAAGGGGCTAAGAAAGGCTCATTCTATCAACACCTTAACCGCTAATGATCTACAGACTTCCTTTGGTCAGCCTTCACTATTACGTGGGTGTGATGTTTACGAGCGCAAAATACCACGAAAACTAGTTTCAAATGAACCAACAGGGACCTAGGAACGGGTAGTGGTACGAGAGCCCAGTGACTGACAGTAGCCTACGTCACACATGGCCCTTGCAGTTCTCGATAATGGACCATGTATCCTAACAAAAACCCGTTTAGGGAATTGCTTCAAACCAAGCAATAATATCGGTCGAAATGGTGATGGTTGCTTCCGAAAAGGTCAAATTATTGCTTCATCATTTTCAAAGCTATGCAGCTTCGTAGTGGAGCAAGTTTAGAGGGCTGGGCCGATCGTGAAGCCCACACCATAAACAAAGGCCCATTCTGGGGATTGATTCAAACCATCTAATGCATGTAGATATTGGTGAAAGTTGCCTCAGACAAGGTCAAATTATGGCTCCATTTTTTGGGATCACGTTCGTGAAAATTTCTTTCCACGGAGAATGAACGTCAAAATGTGATCCGTGCACTCACTTCGACAACAGACACATAAAAGTCAGTCCATCGAGACGCAATCATCTATCAACCTATTGATGACGTGTACGGTTATACTACGAGTCAGAAGTATCAACTGCACGTTTTAAACAAACTGCTCATCGTAAAACCAATAAAATATAATTTCAGACATCAGGTCTGATACTTCACGGAGACAACGAAGGCGATTGCCCCCATGCCCCCTGGTGCCATTGAAAAGCTGCACTAGAAATCTGCAATTTCCTCGTGCCCTCAATCAAGGAGATAATGCACTGGTGTCCTTCCCCTTCAACAAAAACGAAGCATACAGGCCTGAGAAATGCATTTCCAACCACCACGAGAGTGTGGGTTCGAATCCCACAGGAGTAGTTTGGTACCTGCCATGCGAGATTTCTATTACAGTGATTGCTTTAGCTATGGGCACCAGAATGGCACCGCATACTCCTAATGAGTTGAAATAGTTTCATGAAGGACAGCAACAGCTAATTGCCAATGTGGCATGGAGTCCATCATTACACGGTTGCGGGTTTGAATCCCAAACAGAATGCCGACATCAAATAATTATAGGACTGTTAACTGTGCGTACTGAAAATGTGTCAAAGTGTTAAATCACTGAAACTACGATTGTGTGATTGAAAAGATGATCTCGTCAGTTTGGGGGCGTGCACTCAATACCCCTCGATGCCGACTCGCCCCAAAGGGGGATCCAGCCATACGTTAAATATTAACATAAAAGACGGCACTTTGTTTCTGGGGTGCAATTTCAGCAACTCTTTCCTCAGTTCTGTGTCTCACTTCCGTCCATTTATTCCACATTAGAAACATGAACTTCCCAAGTTCAAATTACACATCAATAATGTAAAACAGCCGTGTGCTGATATTTTGAATCCCGTATTAAGATCTTGAAATAAAAAAAATATAAATAACAAATTACATAACTCCATGTTCGCTGCATGTGTTGATCCATTCATGTTCGCCACCGAAAGGTTAAAACGATGTTACCGGGGAGGTCATGAGCAAGAAGAGTGACACGACACGGGGGCAATTCGTTATAATCACGGGGCAGTTCAAGGACAGTACCATCAGACAAGGAGGGTTCCCATGGGGTCGAGGTTGAAGCCTTTTTTCATAAGAGGGGTGGGTTCAGCGGGGTTCTCTACGGGATAGAATGAGCCTGTTGAAGTAGGAGGATGACACGGAGAAGCGCAAAGCCAAGGGAACGAATGATTTTACAATTATATGGAATGGTTTTGCGGTAACACCATGTAATGACTATCTCTAATGAGTTGGGTTGGTTCTGAAAAGAACCGTTGGTTTCAACTCGACGTTTCGATCAGTATGCTCTGATCGTCTTCTGGAGAAAGCTTTTACAATATTATTAGTGAACAAAATGTTGTTCTCGTGACTTATACATGAAATTGCTTCATGATGTTAGGCCGATGTGTATATAAAGGTTGACTGCCATTATGTGACAGCACTATATGCATGCAAGTGATAGCCCACAGACATACATGGTGCATGAAACGAAATGAAACTTTGTATTCGGTATGACCCGGTTGGTGATGTATAACGTCGTTAACGAGTTTGCTCCGGTGGCTGCGCGTGATTTATCGAGATTTCAGACATTTTGAATTTGATATGAAATAACCACAGAAGCATCGGTGTGTGTCTCCACTCATGCTACGAAATAATGTGTACCACATAACACATCACTACGAGAAAGTGTATACATCATTGAAGACTGGTGTTGGCGTATAGTGGCGCAGTCCGTGCCTTTGCGTCAGAGGACCAGGGTTCGAATCCCACATTTCGAATCTTGACTGCAGCTTTGCGGTGGTTTTAAAGTCATTTTCATGCAAAAAATGGTACCATGCAGTGACTTTATAACTTGGTTTTCTTTTAACGTTAAGCTATATATTTATTGTTATATTTCGCAAATAAATCTCCGTCATTCGATTGGTGGAACACGCGTTACGTGTCCTTATTTTGCCATACACCCCAAAATTAATTAAGGGAGTTCTATATTGATAAATATAGGACGGCTGAACAGTTTGGACGCTTCGCAGCTGCACTTCGCGCGTATTGGAGATTTTACCTCGAGTATCCTATGTATTGATTGAGTTGGACCATATTGACGCGCGCGTTAGCTTGAACGCCGAAGGCGCTTTAGCAAACCGGTTATAAAACAGCTCCATTTATATTGCTTTATCCCGTTTAATCTTGTTGAAAAAAAACCTATAGATATTAATATAAATGGGGATATAGCTTCGCCAACTAGAAACACCCTCAAGATCCCAGTCAGGGACTTAGTAACCATCAAAACAAAACGACAAAATCAAACTGACTTGGTTCCCGTACGGGTCGATTTTAGTCTCTGTCGAAATAACAATCGTGAACCAGACTGTAACAACAACCACCGCCTCTCTCTATTCCCAATTGGGACCCGCGTTTAATCTGGAACCCATTTTACAAAAAAACCGGTTCAACACTCGGGGCACTCTGAACTGCACCTGGCATCGCATGTGGTTGGCCTACCCTTTAATATATTTTGTCTCAACAATAAATTCGATATTTTGTTTCACTCCTCTTTCATGAAATCTGCAAAAATAAAAGCTCGAGTCCCCCTTACTTAATAATTGTTCACCTCTCACTCCAGCTCTAGAGCCATGTCCCCGTAGACGAAACGATTGCACATGATTTTTTGTTTCAAAAATAATAATCGAAAGGTCGAGTGGACTCACGTCCATTTGAGGCAACAAAACGTGGGTTTTTTTTTTAGTTGCTATTTTTCGGTTAAGAACATTGATTTGGCGCGAAAGCGTTGAGAAAATAAACCAAGCCCGACGACTGCTTCATGACCATGTTATTATAATTAAACTGTCGCTCTTCTTTTTGGTTTCAAAGAAGCTTGTCCACCAGGGTTTCCTGACTAACTTTTTTTTAAAGTTGAAGATTAAGAACATTGATTTGTTACGAAAGCGTTAAAAAAATAAACCGAACCCGATGACTGTTTCATGATCGGACGAAAAAGGGGTTGGAGGTCGTCAGCCCTGGATTTTAAATTTTCGCTCCTTAGTTCAAAAGAAGCTTGTCGACTACTAGGTCTCAAGAGAACTTTCCTCGATCTTAAGTTTCCGGTATTTCGTCTTCCTTCTACTACCTCCATGCTAATAGCCCTTGGGTTTCAGTTAAAATATGCCTACTTCATTTCAAAATGTCAGTATAATCTTCATATTTATCTTGCCTTCGAAATAAAATAAATAAAAAATATGACTTCACTTTAGTAATTCACCAGACGACATCAGCTGATGAAAACCATCTCATAATAGGAAAGTTGAACTAGAAAAGTTTGTGAAGACTTCTCAAAGATGACGTATTCGATGCAGGTGATAGCCAGCCGAGATCACTGGTACCCTTAATCCCATAACACGACTCGTTGGAAGGGTCCAGGGTGGAGGAGATCTGAGCCAAGGGGAAACATCAACCCCCTGATGGTAGACGGGTATATTTACAGCTACATGCATCGGTCACGTTCGTGCCCAGACTTTCCAGGGCCACTAATACTATAGGGTCAAGCCGTTTTAGTCTCTTGGGGGACGGGGGATACTTTCCTCTGGTCTGGTGCCGACTACTTACTTGGGTAATTCTTCATTGTCAGAGGTCTTGGTGCCCAACGGGTGTAAAGCCACATCAATCGTCTAGACCATCTTCGGAACTCTTTTAGAAACAACCCATAGTGAGTGGTTTTATGCGTACGTTTGTTCCATAAAGGTCTGATTTTACATAAGAAGATAAGTTTGTTTACAATATTAGTTCAAAAATTCTGATTGAAATTGAGTGCTGTTGTCTTGTCCATACTGTTTCCACATAAGATAAGTTAGCCCATCCATTCGTCTTCTTTAAAAATAGTTTCTTCGTCTTTAACATAGTTTGTTCGGGGTAAACTTGACATTTTTGAGCGTTTTTTTTTTTATTTTTTTTTATTTGTATGGTTCAATGAACCCTCGCCTACTATAAAATAGTAGTTGATTAATGAATGAATAACTATCCAGATAACTATTACTCTGTATATAAAAATGTCGCCAATATGGCGTGGTACCATTGCGCACAAAATAATTTTCAAACCGTTCGAAAAGCACGTGCAACGCATTTCAAATTCAGATGCAGTTCCTCTGTTTTTTTTTATTGTAAATATAAAACCTACTACATTTCCAATATCAAAATAGCCTCGTCTAATGCTACAAGCCAAGTTCAACCAGGCTGGACAGAGCTGATTTTCGACCGCGGGCCGGGTCTAAGGGTGTGTGCTTCACTGCAGCGTTGACTTGAAATAACCGTTCATTCACCACACGCGTTCGTTGTCGCTCACGCCGCGGGAGTTCAGTGAACGGGTTACCCGGTGTAGCGAGGCGGCCGTGGCTCGCTTGCTTTGCTCCTGGGCAGCATAATGACGTCGCCGCGGCGGTGATGGCGAAACAATCCCCTTCAGGTGTCGGTCAGACTGATCCTCACCTGAAAAAGAAAAGAGAAATCCACCGACCCTTTTTTCGTTCTCTCTCTTGAGGTAGTCTTATATTACATTCCTCATTCGCTCCTTTACCCAATACCGTGTGTGACACACCTGTTCTTTATAAGAGGCACCCCAAGGGTACGGCGCTATCTTCAGATTGACATTACCAGGGCGGTTGGTGAACTAAATACAGATTCCAATAAGTATGTTTCCTCTATACCAATATTCAGACCTGAATCGTGTTGTGGTGTCTGATGCTCAGGCTAGGGTGGTGAACTAAATACAAATTCGAATTAATGTTTTCTCCACCATTTATCAGACTTGAGTTGTGCTGTGGTGTTAACTTGCACATGGATGCGGCCGTCTTCTTCATGTTGTGGTATAGAATGGTCTGATTGGATTTTAATAATGTATGTGTGAAGAAGAACAACGTATAATAGAGAACAACTTTTGTTTACATTGCTCAAACACCACTCGAACTTGTCCTTCGCAATTGACAAAATTTGGCTGTTCAATGGTCGATATCTATCAATCACTATAATAAATTGACAGTTTAACAAAACTGCAATCAATTATTAGACTTAATCGCTACATTGCGGCCATGTTTATTTGGTACCGAACCAATTCGACAGAGACGTGCGCGAAACATTACCCAACATTCATTACGGCCTCGATTTTGATACGCCCGCGAAAATAGAGAAGAAGAAAAAACGAACCCACGATCTAGGATCAAGTGCGCCACAATACAGAGATGTTTTATCAAGGGACCAAAGACCTTTTTTTTTTAAATCGTATTTTACGTAGATCCAGAGTTCGGGTTCGGTTAGACCGGTCCCTTACGTTCCACTGCGAATCTCCATTAGAAATGATGCGAGGTCAAAGGTGATTGGACGTGGGCTCAACGGAAGATATCTGGCGTAACTCAGGGGCCTCGAAATGTGACGTTAGATGTTCAGGCTTTGGTTCGGTTCCCCACCTGGACGTCCGTAGAGTTCAACGTACAAAGGAATCACTTTATTTTGTTATAGTGTCTGCTCGTTTTTTAAACTAATGTTGAGCAACATCTATGTTCTTTACTCCCCATCTCGTGGCTGGCGCAGACAAGTTCGTCAGACTCAGTGCCTGTACTGTAACCCCAACAAACACGAGAGTGTCACAGGATGTTCCGCTTTCTGCGACTGTACTTGTAGATCATAGTGACTAGCACTCACAGAATATATATAATTGGGGGGGGGGGCGCAGACATGCAACTTTTTAATTGCAAAAAAAAAGAGAGGAAGTGGCCGATCACACTAAACTTTTGTACAGTGTTTTTCATTCATTTACTGTTTTGGAAAGAAAAAAGGGAACATCAGCTGAAGATTTGCATGCCTGGGTCCGCGCCGCCTGTTCAACCATGGAAGGTGTGTATTCTTATTTATCAATGGTTCAGCCGAGTAAACCGTAAGGCCCTGAATTGGTACCGACGTACGAGCCCTCCGACCACCATGTCCTCAGATTAACACCAAATTTGTCCACCAGCCTTAGCTAATAACCGGTCATTCGCAACAACTATATTAAATAACCAAGCAGGAAATGATCTTTATTTCCACTAAAAGTACAACTCCAAAAACATCGGTTTACTATCCAATTACTGCCGCATACAGTTCTATAAATTATGTCCGGTGTCTGACAGTAAATAAACTGTAGAATTGACCTTCGTTTTAAGTTCTTAACCCCGCCAGTCTAGGCAACTAAAGTCTTATAAATCAATTTATCTTCAAGCCAGCGTGCACGAGTTGAAGCTTACGGTGAAATCCGGTCTTTTTTTAAGGACACCAATGTAAGTTTTTTTTATTTTCAATACAATGAGAGTAAATATCCCTTGCAATATTTAGTGATCGTTTGCCAAGTTGACATTAAAAACAACATACAAACGAATCCCGGAATTTTCAGTTTAACCTGGGGCTTAAACAGCCGTCGTGTATTAAACACAACTATTCTCGAATATAGAAGCTACTTTCTCCCACGATATACATATTACTCCGCCCATTGAAACGTAACACTCTTTGCTTATTTATGGAACCATTACAAAATATTGACGTAGGGCCTATACGCAAGTTTACATCACTGGCCTTAAAGATCGTACAGAGCAATGACGTGTTATATTTACACACATACTTTAAACTTCTTCCTACGCAACGAACATTTCGAGTTCCAACCGTGACCATAATGCAGTCCGTATTTATTCAATTAGTCATGTGTCGATCAACTTCGATACTTTTTATTTTTTGTATAGCTGTGCTCGTCCGCATTTCGAACATCAAAACCTTTCTCAATCTCAGCGAAGTATACATTGAATTACAAGTCAGATTGAACCGAACTTTAACGTACACCTCGAAACCAAACAACGACCACGAAGCGATTTTTATTCCGTTTGTACAAACATGAGAACTTATCGCACATTTTGTTTTCAAAACTCATTTATGAAAATCGACGAATCCTCGCCAATCGATTGTTTTTGTGAGCTCGTCCCTATAGCCAAATCCATTAATTTAAGTTGCTCTATTCTGTCTGGTAAAAAGTCGAACACGGCCTAATGATTTCGATGTCGCTCTCCTCGAACAGTTTGTAGTTTGATCGACCGGATAGAAAACTGAAGATTATTAACGGCTTTGTTACTCCAACATTCGAACACATTTTGTGTTATCTCGGTATCGTTTTTCGTACTTCTTTTTAAAAACCCGAAATTTACCGCAAGCAACGGCCGAAGATTGAGAGGAAAAGTAGACATCGATATAGGGTTGCGGAAGTTTTCTAGTCGTTCGTTTGTGTTTCTACTTGTTTTCATTTTAATTAATTTTAGTTTATTTTTCGATTAGATCACCGCTAAGAACGATTTTGCTTTTGTCGACTTTAGTCAGCATTTCTCGATTTTTTTTTTCAGGTCGGTTACAAACGAACCATCCAAATTCGAGTCGTGTCTACGAACGGTCTGGTTAGAAAGTAACTCGATCTAAAACGTGAACTGTATTACATTTTAAATGTACATGTATAGACAATAAGTTAATTGAGCCAGTGAAGTTGTAAAAGCTAGAGGAGCCGACGTTTCGATCCATGGTTATCACACTGCAACTGAGTAACTCCAAACATTGCGTCATCTTGTTTGGGTTAAATTGTTCTTGTCGATGCATAGAGTGCGACACTCCTCACGAAACGAAACTCACGTGAAGTAACAAAATTCACAATACTGTACTAACATATTTTGAAGGTCTAGCAATATCAATATCCCCAATTCTGTTTTTAACAATTTGGGGGAGGGGGTGGGGGTAAAGATGGGAACATATTAAACAGTATGGACATCTGGTTTGTTTAAGTTTCTCATTACCACGACTCTACAAGTTTATTGTTGACCACAATAGGAATTTTACATAGTCTCCGTTGCGGTTTACTGCATAAAGTGATTATTGTGTACATAAACAATTATTTGTTTGTTAACAATTCCGAAGCATCAATACAAAGTAGACTTTTGAAAAAGTAATACAAGGAGATTACCTTAACTACACAATGAACTGTGCAGAGAAATCTACCAAACAGTTAAGATACATGCATTAGTTTAGGATTTATAAAGAATGGACCAATGATGGAACCTTGCAGAACTGAAAGGATTTTTAGCTTCTTCTTATTGAGTATTCTGCCTATCATGCATATCAAAATAATGAGCAAATTATATGAGCGGATTAAACTAAGCCTACAGGTCAATAACTAAACTACTTCTAACTTGAAATGTTTACTTTGATAAACGATCACAATATTCACAGCTTTTGTAAAAGTACAAAATGTTCCTAAAACACGAGTCGTGCTGGTGTGTAAAAACTCACTAAACGATTAGCCGTCTGCAATAGTTGGTTTAACTGGTTATTCGATTAACAACAAATCGCCATCATTGGTGCTCAATTTTGTATCCAGAATTAATTTACTTTTAGGTCAACAAACCGGAATAGCCGATGACAGTACTAACATCTCATCCCATCCACATGTACACGCTTTCAAGCTGCTAATTGTTTTGCAAAACGAACCCGGGTGTTCCACATGTCATTTTCGAACAGGAAATCTTAACTTTAAACACTTATTTAAAAATTACACACTGATCACAATTTTTTAACAGATGAATTGTTATAAATTTTACCTCAATATGAATAACAGTGGCTTTTAATGATTTTCTTTAAACATCCACTTCAGAAGAATAGTTTTCAAAGCTGTATGTAAAAAAAAGAACAATGAATGAACACTATACACTAAATAATTGCCAGCTACTTTTAAAAATAAACCATAAGAAAGATTAGGTGTTTGCAGTTTACAATGATCAAGGGAAGTATGAATTTCCAACAAAGTCTATAAAGATTATTCAATCACAGATGATTTTAGAACATTCCTCACCAATAATTGTGCTCAGAAAAATACTGCAGCTAAAGTTTCTTTGTGGAGACCCGGTAAACCTTTGTCATGCTTTCACCATCCTTGTCAGATTCCCTGCTCACATTCTAAAAGGCGCATGCTGATTCCAATCACACATAAGCGGGACCAGACTAATTGTTTTATCCTGCCTCGGTTTGGGAATTTATTTTATAAGGAAAGAAACAAGAAGGCTGCAACATGGTAAAGATGTACTTGAGTCAAAGGAATGAAAAGATGACACCATTCTCTGATAAGTTATAGTTCTACAAAGAATGGGTGTCAAGAGTAAACACTTATTTACACATCAACTTCAATAAGACAGTTCATACAATCTACAAGATACTTGATCAGATGTGGCGAGGGTAGCTACAGGCCTGTATGCTTCATTTTTGATGGTGTAGAGGCATCAAGGCATTTTCTCCTTGGTAAAGGGCACCCTATGTGGAAAGTTAAAATTTCTACTGGAGCATTTCAAGGGCACCAAGGCAATGGCCCGAGGGGGCATGTAGGCAATCACCCTCCATTGCCTCTGTGAAGTATCAGGCCTGGTAACTAACTGCCAAAAGTTTGATCTGCTGAATCCAGGTGCTCTCAGATATCATGATGGATGCAGGAAGGCATCGGCTGTCTATGTACCTGGGGGTCCGGGCTGGTTCTGCCAGCGGTAAGACTGCTGGGGTTTAGAGTTACCCCCTTTTGCCTGATTCTGATTCTGTTGATAAGAGGTTGACTGCTTCTGTTGCTGAGACATAGATTGATTAGGAGGCCAGCCAGCACCACCTTGCATCATAGCATTGCCACCCGCCGCACCAGCACCCATGTTTGCGGATGGCATGGTCTGACCAACATTTGGTTGAGAGCCCATCGCTCGAGGTCCCATACCCTGACCTTGCATCTGGGGATGTTGCTGCTGTGGTTGTCCCTGCTGCTGTTGGTACTGGGCCTGCTGCTGCAGGTACTGGGCCTGCTGCTGCTGATACTGAGCATACTGAGCTTGCTGCTGAGCATATTGCTGAGCATATAACTGCTGCTGCTGCAGCTGTTGCTGCAGCTGCTGGGGACTCTGAGCAGGATTTTGGGGTGTTTTCTTCTGTTGAGCCTGTTGTGCGATGTGGGCCTGAACTGCTAAAACAGCCTGCTGCTGCATCTGTGGGTTTGGTTGCAGGTTCGGTTGCAGGTTCGATTGCAGGTTCGGTTGCAGGTTCGGTTGCTGGTTCGGTTGCTGGTTCTGCTGCGTGTTCTGCTGCGTGTTCTGCTGCTGTTTCTGCTGTTGTTGCTGAAGAGTCTGAAGAGCTGCTGTCTGTGCTGCCCTCAACTGAGCCTCAATATGTTCTTTATTAGGACCAGTAGGCTTTCTACCACTAACTGCATTCTTAAGGTCAAGAATGGCGTTGTTACTAGCCTGGGTTTTACTCATGGTGTTGATGCTATTTGTCATGTTACTAGAAGTAGCTAGCTGCTTCAGCATTGTGGGACCAGATTGGATAAGGTTATCTAACGCCTTCTGAACATTCGGACTGTCTAGGTTAATGTTTTTGTTTGTTGCTGCTGGGGGAGCCTTGCTAGCTGCGGGGGCACTACTCATCGTAGAGAGACTTCCACCGTAGGAAAATGGAAGGGGGGTACCAGCCACAGGACGAGGGGGAGGGGGTGGTGGTGCACTTGGGGATTGGTTAAATCCGATCTTGGGCGCACTAGGCATGCTACTCATTATCGGGGCGGTCTTAGCGGATGTGGTTGAGGCTGAGCCGCCAGGACCAGGGTGAATGATACTCAGGATCTTGGCCGATAGTTCGTTATGTTTAGTGTCTACCGGGGCTTGTTGTACTGGGTTGTCAATCACTGTAAAACAACAGAGACGAAAAATTGTTGCAATGAACATCTGAAGAGAAGGATTCTTTGTTTTGTTTGTCCAGCTGTTTTTTCCCATGAGGAGACGTGCGTATCCATGTCTTTAAATAAATGTTCTTCTATGAGGTATGAGGCAATGGCTCTGTAAATAGATTGTTCTTATTTTGGAAATTGTTTTACTCAATAGGATTGTCAGGTAAAATGACTGTTGACAAGGTTACTAGATCATTTGAAAAAATATTACAACAATTTTTGATAATCATTCTGTAAAATAATCTGCAGTAGCTTTCAGGAAACGTGTCACAAAGTCACAGTCGCCGAGCATTGAAACTCAATAAGTACAATGTTAAGAAACAATACACGATCATGTCAAGGTTTGAAATGTTGACACATGATCAAGAGGAATATTCTGGAAGCAAAATGAACAAAGGAAATGATTTGTTCCATGCCCCTGTCACAGGGACAAAACTTTTTACTAGATGATTCAAATTTGTGAGATTGGTCATCGATCATTCGACGTTATAGTCATACTCACTCTGTTTAGGCTGGTTGCTCTGCATCTGGACAGGGTCAGTTTCAACACCTTGCTCAACGGCCATTTTCCTCCGTACAGCCTGTAAGTGACCGATCACCCGATCCATCTCTTGTATGGTCAGCTGCTTACGATCAGCCAACAGGTTGATCAACTGCGGAATGGTCAGTTCCACGTTTGGAATGACCATGGCAGCGGGCGACGTCTGACCGGAGGCCGGGGTAGCCGCAGAGGATAGAGGGGGCTGGATACGTGGTTGGGTCGGTTCGCTGGGAAGAGGGGGCAGGGTGTGTGGGGCAAGAGCTGTGTGTGTGGACGCTACAGGGAGCGCCGATTTGGGGGGCAGTTTGGCTGGAGCAGAACGATCTTGAAGATAATTTGTGTAGTTTCGTTCGACTAGCGACAGTGCATCTTCTAGTGGCATATTTCTGTGTTCTGATTTACATACAAGGAAGAAAATGAAACAACACTGTTAATCTGAACAAATTGACAAATTTTGTTATACCTATTATTCAAATACAAACTACAACGCATTTATAAGTAATTTTGCAGACTTATAAGCCAAATTGAAATAATAATAGACCATTACAAAACAGTTTTGTTTTCTATAACAAAGTATGACACCTTCACATACCAAAAATAATTGATATGCATTTTATTTTCATTTCAATAGAGTATTTAAAACTAAAGAAGTGTATTTTAAATAATGCATGCACTTAAATGCAGTTACACAAATAAATAAATCAACAAATATGTCTCAACATTATTCATTTTCTCCATTCTTTTTTGCGATTGTACTTTGGTAGATATTTGTAATGAAAAACCACAAAGATGATAAACCATGCATGTAAAGACAGATGTTTGAAAACATGATGCATAATATAATGGTAAGAAAAACATGTTAAGATCAGTTAAATGGAGAAAAGAAAATCTGCATGATCTCTCTTCGGCTGCTGCAGGATAAAAGATGACAAGTCTACAAATGTTACAATAAAATGGGAAGAAACAAAGTATAAACATACACGTATCCGATTCATAAAATATTTGCTGTGTTAAAAAAAATATGAAATTTGACAAACACAATTTTAAAGACAGAATAAGAATGATTTGATAATGTTGCATTTAATTGCATCATACAGCGACAAGATACACAATGTGGGACTGAAACACAGCCAAATATGATTTTATTTTTCAACAACAATGCTTCGTTCAAATTATACACTCATTATTGTAAAGTCCTAAAGTGCGAATATTTTTTTCTTCTTATTCAAACAACTAAAGTATTAATAACATTAAACAGTTATGTGAGACGGAAACACAATACGCCTTAGGTCAATTTATTAGAAAGATTAAAGGAACACGTTGCCTTGGATCGCTCGAGTTGGTCTTTGAAAAGCATTTGTAACCGTTTGTTATAAAATGCATATGGGTAGAAAGATGTTGTAAAAGTAGAATACAATGATCCACACAAACATGGCTCTAAATTGCACGGTTTTCTTTTTACCTCGTCGACTAACACGGTCAGCCATTTATGGGAGTCAAATTTTTGACTCCCATAAATGGCCGACCGTGTTAGTTCGCATAGTAAAAGGAAAACCACCTAATTTTGAGGCAAATATGTGTGGATCATTGTATTCTACTTTTAAAACATCTTTCCAACCATATGCATTTTATAAAAAACGGTTACAAACCCTTTTTATAGACCAACTCATCCGATCCCAGGCAACGTGTTCCTTTGAACATCAACATGAAACCATGTCAACATTTTAATCAGTTCAACTGGTGTTAATTTCCAATAACGAAAAAGCTCCTATTTCAAATAAAAGTGTTAGCAAACTCTAAGTTGATGTACGTCAGCTGTGGAAACAAAAGTAGCTTGTCTGCGCTAGTAATTATTAGAAGGAAAAACACTTTTTCATTAAATATTTTTATGTCATCTGCTCTGCTTTTTGGGGGCTGAAATAGAAATGAAATTATTTTCTGGGAGAGAAGACAAATTAAATTGTTAAGAAGCAAAATTTGAGGATAAAAAGAACAGAAAAGAGATTAAAGTGGGAAGAAATACAAATGGACATTGAGGTAGAAAACATAACTCTATAAGTTTATCCCCCACAATCAAAGAAACAAACAAAGAAACAAACAAAGAAACAAACAAAAAAACAAACAATAAAACAAACAGACACATCAACAGGTGTCAAAGGGCAAATTCAAATACTGAAAATCTAAAGTTTATTTCAAAATTAACTGCTGCTCCGGTGACCTGAAAACAATATTTGTGAAGAGGAAAAGTGAAATGTATTTGTGTGTGTGGAACAACAAATATTAGTTTAAATATCATGAAGATCTACCAATTTAATTTAAATTTAGAGATGAACGAATATTTAAAATCACTGCAAATTCTAAGCAACAGAACATGACAAACTTCTGTTGCTCGATTGAGAGAGCTTTGAACTTAACTCCACTCATAACAGTTGAATAATTAACTACTATTTCACAACCATTCACAACCACAAAATTTCCTCACACTTCGCTTTTTGATGCCACATTGAAAATGTAAATCTATACATTTGTGCGGCTAATTCACGCTGTTCGATTTTTGCAACATACAGATTTTTAGACGTAAAAAAAATAATTAAAATTTGATGTCACACTACAGGTTTAAAGCATATAACATTCAAGGACATTTGCCAATAAAATATTTTTTTGTAACCTCCAAACTAAACCACACTTCAATATTTTGGTGGATTGTTAGATTTTACAAAGCTTACCGGCAGCCGGGCAGAGTGACCTAAGAGTCTCCAGTTCACATCCAGCTTCACTTACTTCTCATAAAGAAGAAAGACTTGATCCCAACTTAAAATCGCTTCTAAAGAAAAGACACATCTCACCTTCTTCTACCAAAAATGAAGTTTTGATCTTCAAAATTACATAAATAAGTAGTCAATTTTACTGACACATCTTTAGCCTCTGAAGCAAAGAAAAGTAATACTTTATTGGTTTTTGAATTTTGTTAATATAATTTATACTTTTAAAAGTGCAATTTTATTCGGGTTTTTTTCTCGGATACTCTAAATAAACTGAAATATAAAGTAAAGTAAAAAAAAAAAAAAAAAAAAAAAAAAACTGGGAACAAAAGTATCGAAATAAATTGCGGCCAGGTTTTTAAAACTTACCCTGTGGGCTCCCGTGCAGGATGTTGAGAGTGACAGATCGATGTACTTCATTCTGAGAGGTAAGAATGATAGCGTAGAGAACCTTGCGTCTAGTCACGTCCTCCAGGGCTTGCGGCAGTGAAGCCTCAACAGAGATAAGGAGCAGACCTGTGTTAAGGGCTATCCCCTTCAGACGGCGCTCTACCAAATCAGCGTAGTCCCTGGTTGCAAACAGATAAAGCCAGTGGTCACACTTAGGCTGTGTCTGAATAGACCGATTCATTAGGCTCCGCTAACAGCGCACGTGTGAGCAAGAACATGTGAGCCTCTCCAATGCCATTCTACACAACTCTGCCACGCGCAAAGCATAGGCGCATGCATGTCGGACCTTCATTTGTCAGACTTTTGGTTGCACAATGGGTTGTGATGGTCAATACGCAATTGATCAGTCTATAGGCGGCTACAGCTACGCTACTGCTGGATTTCAGCATCATCTTGCGTTGAAGTATAGGTAGCCTTAGCAACAACCTTAGCAACAGCCATAGCCGTAGCCGCCAATTCAGTTACAGCCTGACCCTTTAGAGATGATGCCTTTCTAAATCAAAACCTCATTATTTTTCAGAGTACTTGGCACATCGTCTAACACTTATTGTCTGGAATTCACACAGAGAAATTGGCCTTTGTTGCCCCTGATGTTGGCCTTAGTGTTGCTTCAAAAAGATTCCCATATTCTTTGATTTTTCAACGGAAGTGCCCTTTGCAAAATGAAAAATGCCTAGCCCCCTCAAAGTATAAGTTCCTGTCCTGTTATTAGTGACTGTTCTCATGTTTGGTTGCCAATTTGACTGTTCTCATGTTTGGTTGCCAAGTTGACCAATTATTGGTTTGTTCTCTTGCCTGGAAAGTTATGATAAAGATACCGGAGGGCGCCAAAATTCAAAACATAAGAGTCTAAAAGAAACCGCAGCACACCCTGATGTCTGCCACTGGGCCTTGTGCACTTATACTGTACTTTTTTTCCTTTTTGTCTAGATATCCTTTTTTGTTTAGCTTTCCTTTTATCTTGTTGACTTGGTGTTAAAAACACCTGCAATTCAGCTTTTGGCTGCCATAAAATATTTTGAATGAATAAACCACCAATGGATAAGTGAATGAATGGTTTGTTTTCTGGCCAGGCAAGTTATGATAAAGAGAGTGCTACAGTTTCGAAACACCAAGTCCAAAAGATACCGAGACAATGACTTTACTACTGCTACTTACCGGAGGTGCTTTCCCAGTAAGAGTATCTCACAGTCAATCGGTTTATCATCTAGTGGCAGGGGGGCACTGGCAGGTCCAGGAGACGCCAGACGAGGGGCTGGTTCAGAGGAGCGACCATGGAGTGGTGGTCTCCTGTCATAATGGTCCCTCAAATCTTTCTCTCGCTCTGGAATATCACGCCTTGGTCGTTCAAGAGAATCTCGTCTGGGAAATGAAACAAGATCAAGAAGAATTATATTTATTGAGTTTGTTTACCAACTGGTTGAATGTTTTTAAGAATATTTACTGCCGATGTTATAATTCTGGTTCTTATTTGTTAATTTGTCCATAATGCCATGATCAGTGCCCTAGAGCATGTCTACATGATGAGGGCACTATTGAAAGAAACTGTCTCTACCTGTCTCTATCCAACCTATCTCTGTCTCTATCCAACCTATCTCTCTCCCTCTCCCTCTCTGGCAGCCTCTCTCTGTCTCGGAATGCAATATCTCGTCTGTAATCATCCTCCGGTAACAAGCGATCTTCGTAACGATCTCTGCTTGGTGGTAAGCGTTCATCGTAATACCGATCTCGTTTCCTGGTTTGGACAAGGAAAGATACATCTAGTTACATTTAAGAAAAGCAAAGTCAATTTATTTCTGTTGCATTGTATGGACACATTGCTTTCAGATGGGGTGAAAGAGTTTTGGATGGAATACTTTGGAGTCTTTTTACGAGAATTCCAATTCACTCACCTTAGATCTCTTTCATACGGGTCACTCAAGGGATCATCGTATCGATCAAGATATCGATCGCTGTAGCGGTCACGAAGAGGCGAGCGTTCTCTCGGCCGTGAGGGAGTGAGATCCCTGTCACCGTATCGACCCATTTCCCTGGAAAAATTAATAAATCACATTTTTTAAACAGATTGAAAAACTTATGTTGAAACAAATTTAAGGTATGATATTTGACCCTAGGAAAACAATAGGATCCATTTTTTAGCACAATCCTCAAACATCTCTCATCCAAAGCTCAAATGTCATAGAGCTGGGTGAGCATTAAATGTAACAAAACCACTACTGGGCAAAAATGTGCAGGATATAATAGTCTAGTAATTTTAGCTGGTAACCTTAAACTGGTAAGCATATTTGCTTTGCTACCTTTGTGCTTCAGCATCGTTATGTTATTGGAACCGGGAGGCTTTACAAAAAGTGTATTAAGAGCAAGTGCCCTAGTTAAGATGTATGTGTGGCTATTAAACGGCAAAAACATAAGTTCCCACTCGTACGTGTCCTCAGAAAAACATGAAACAGTCTTTCGCAAACTAAACACAAACCTCACTTTTGAAACAGAATTCTTAAAAACCCCAGACAGTTTCGCTATTCCTATTAGTGGAGAGCACGTCATGTGGGGGTGTTTAAACGGCTGATAAAGACATAACTGGAGCTGTTAAAGACCGACTGGCTTTGTGTGTTGGGCAATAACTTACCTACGCGGAATGCAATATGTATTTTGAACACACACATATGCACAACACAACGCGTAGCAAAGATAACTTCAAGACAGTTTTTGGAAACGTACAATCTCAAAACTTTGAGACAGATTGTCACAAATTGACTATACAGTTGAACATTTTTGTTTGCTTTTAAACAAAAGGGAATTTATAAAGAGGAATAAAAGAGTAGTGACTAGTTCTTAAACAGCCGTTTAAACCTTTGCAGGGTACTGTACTGAGCACTGTATATCGCAAAGCAATAATAAAGCATCCTTTATTGAATGATGCCAACAAAATACCACTACAAACAAATTTGTTGCTCCTGAAACCTCAAAGAAATATTTGTTACCTGTCCATAGTGTCATACGGATCTTTCTCTCGTCCTCCTCCATTGTAGTTACCATCAGAATTGATCGCTTTACCAAATCGTGATTTGTTGGTCAATGAAACCCCTGCAAACAAATCAATTTTCAAGATGAATATTTTCATACAACTCATTGAAAGACTTGGAATAGTGTTCCTGATAAAGATCAGAGCATACTGATCGAAACGCTGAGTCCTTTTCAAAACCACTAAACTTGTATTGTAATCTCCTATTCCCGCGGTACTAAGCACATTTCTTAATCAGAATATAAACAAAATCAACAGCATGTGCAAAATGTCCTATCATTATTATTATTGTGCAAATATTATTTTCCACTTTAAATAATCTGATTAAATTCTTCAACAATGTTTTATTCACTTCTAAAAGACCATTGTAGCAATTCAGGCAAAAACATTCCAAGGGAAGTTTTCACCATTATCATCATTATACAAATGTGTTTGTCTCTGAACGTCTGTGAACATCTGTTTATCTCCATTTATTTATCTTTTATTATTTATTTTGTTTTTTCAAAGTCCCACCTCAAGTTTGTTGATACATTCATTTTCGTTTTGCTATTCTAGTTTTACTTGTTGCTGCACCTTCATGTTTTTCACTACATTTCAAATCTCTACTCATTTGAATCCACACTTTGTGCTACATTGACTTACATAATTTTCTACCCTCAAACAGAGATCCATTTTCATTCAATATTGCTCTGTCTGCCTCTTCCTCAGTGCCTAGCTGTACAAAGGCAAATCCTTTTCTTACACACACCTCTGAAAAGATTGTTTGTAAAGATAAGATAAGATAAGAACTCTATTATCCTACACTGGGGAATTAAAAAACTGGCCTTGATCTAACAGTATCAACAAAAAAACAAAAAATTGTAAAACAATACACAGACAGATAAAAATATTAATTAGAATATCAGGTATGTATAGAAATATGTTTCTTGCATGGATTAAAAATTATGCACAGCAATATTTATATATTATTTATATACAAGGTAAAATGTACACAACATTGGTCCATAAAACACAGCAGACTTTAAAGACCATTGTAAAAACGGATTGCAGTAGGGACAAAGGAGTTGTTGTAGCGTTGTGTCCTAATTCTACGTTGCAAAAGGCGATCCTCCCGCTAAGCTTGGGCGATATCGATTTATTTTATTCACGATATATCGCCGACATTATATCGCGATATTCGATATAATCGCGATTAATTAAATTTGACATCATCAGTCTTCAAACTCCAAGTAAAAGTTGTAGAAGAGACAGTCATAGCATAAGAGAGGTGTTCTAATGACCTATTCTTCTGGTTTTACTCCAAACCTATGGGGTGCAACATGTCTCAGCTAGCAAATACGCTTGTTTGTATGTGTGTTTGTTTGTTAAGATGACCTCCTAATAAGCTTGGGCGATATCACGATATTATCGAATATCGCGATATTAATTTGGAAACGATTTCGATATCGGATGGATTTGGTTTTAATCGAAATATCGAGACATCATGCACCCCATAGGTTTGGAGTAAAACCAGAAGAATAGGTCATTAGAACACCTCTCTTATGCTATGAATTTCTCTTCTACAACTTTCACTTGGAGTTTGAAGACTGATGATGTCAAATTGAATTAATCGCGATTATATCGAATATCGCGATATATTATCGGCGATATATCGTGAATAAAATATATCGATATCGCCCAAGCTTACCTCCTAATAAGAAAACTTGGCAATGCTCCCACTTCATAAAATATAAAAAAAGAAATTTCCGATTCAGGTTCATGTACAATAAAGTTTTATTGCAATGTATTGTATGACTAAGTACTCACCGTAGACTCGCCCATACTTTCCAAACCTCGCCTTCAGTCTATCTTCAGTGACGTCAAAGGGTAGTTGAGACACATGAAGACGAGCAGTAATTGGTAAGATCTCAGCAGCCATTATTGTACCATGTCACTGGATAATAAATAAAGGGAAAACAAATTTCAAAATTGAATTTAACATCAAACAAGAAAACTAGCTGCTCCACTGCTCACCAACTAAATTGATGGATGCAAGACAGATCACCTGTGACACAACTCCTCCGTCTGACCAATCGACAGTAAGACAACTTGATGGATTGCACGTTCAGCTAAAAATTTGTCTTGTAAGTTCACGCAAACATTTCAGCTTTACAGGATTTGACAGGAAAATTGTTGATAGGTGGAGGTAGGACAGTCATTCGCACATCGACTTGCCTTGGCACTCCGACTGTTGAGTTGTCTCACTGTGACTCTGGTGACTTGTCAAGCTGAGCTGAGTTGTCATGGTTGTAAAATTGTTATTTGACCGGTCGAGTTTGTCTGACCGTTTAAGTTTTTAGCTGTTCGACAGACTCGACTAGACGATTGATACAGTTGCGATAATGTAACCCTCCTCCCGACAGCCGCAGGCCGGAGGTGGCGGCCGTCGGGAGGAGGGTTACGTTATCGCAACTAACGATTTGTCTGAACCCAAAATTGACCATTCCCTATGATTTAGTGTAATCAAAATTGTGGAAATATTTCCGCATCCTGCAAGCACAGTTTTTTTTTTTATAAAATAATTAGTATCAAAATAATTAACTTTATAAAAAATACAGTCATACTGTAGGGCCACCTATCTGCCTAACTGAAAAAGTGGTGACAAAAATCTTTCCAATTTATTTTGTTATTTATTTTAATATTAGCCTACCTCACTTTTCAGCCCTAGGTACTTAGAAGTAGAAGTAGACTCTGAGTCTGACTTTATTTATTAAAGGCTAAATTTTACGGATAACTTTCTGTATGGCGCCTCCACTTTTTCACTCATTTTTACAAAAAGGGTTATCTAATTGAGAGGAAAGCATGGTAAGTAAAGTTAGATTGATTCCCGGATGATTCCCCTATCAATCATGCCTATCTCAGTACTATCACATCTGTATTTTTTATTTATTTCATTTTGAATGAAAAAGTGGTGACGCCATACAGAAACTTTTCCAATTTTACAACTAATAATAATATAGGCTATACTATTCATTAACTTTTAGTTTTAAATAAGACTTGTCTGGAATTGCAAGTCATTAACAGTCTTCTAAGTAACATTAAATTAAGTAGGCCCCTATTAATTAACAACAGAAAAGTCAAAACGACACACATACACGACGAACAACGAGTCTGATTTTGACCACAAAAATACTTCATGTCCTTTTCTCTGACCTCCACAAAATTAGATTTAGACAAAATGTGTGTAAGCTTTTAAGGTAAAATATACAAATTAAATAAACGTACCGTTTTTCACTGTGAATAAAAAAGTTGTTTCTTTGCTTTGATTTTGAAGGATTCCCTTTTTTCTGCACATGGGATGCCGCGTTCGCTTCAGTTTCAGAATGAGCGTCAATGTCTGATTTCTGGGAACGTTAATAATGTATATTAAAAAACGTGTGTACATCGTGTACAAGTGCGACCACGTATAATTGAGCTCGAGGTTGATGGTAAGATGGAAGAGAAGGGTACCAGTCTAGATTTTGGAAAATTTCCGTAGCACACGAAACACTTGATTAGTCTAAACCTTGACGTCTTTTTCATACACCAACTCAACCTGTATTTTAATTTGTGTTCTTCAAATCTGAATGCTGCAGATTTTCTCGATTTCGAGTAATTTCCGGTGAAATATTCCACACTTTTTCGTAAAAAATAGAACCAACAAACTAGCATTGATGATGAAAATGCCCGTGGAGCAAGTTCAAACTGAAGGTATGCTATTTAGTATTTCTTGTCGTCAGTTCTGACAGCGACATAAATATTGTCACATTGAGTGATTGACTCGACTTTTTGTGTGTGTATTTTGTTTAAGTAAATAAAGGGGAGGGGTCGGGTCATTGGTTGCCGGTGGGGTGGATTTATTCATGATGGGTTCCACTTAGTAGATGTCCTCCATCCATGTTTGAGATAGTTTATGCACACTATATCTTGACCTCAGTATTTATTTGGTATACAAATAAAGCTAACTAAATCTTTTTAAAAAGACATGTAGTTTGTACAATACAACCATGATTTTATTATATATTTTTAAAATTAATTAATTCAACAATCTGTTATAAAAAATGTATCATGGCTGACTGACAGTGACATAGGGTTTGTAATTGTTGTATTTATTTGCTCATATCATAGATTTGAGGGCATTTGAGCGGAGACTAACTGAATACATAGAGAAACAGCGCCCTCAATCATGGTGCTGGAGAGGTAAGAACTAAAAATACAGTGGAAATTATGCAAATTCATGTCTTGCCGTTACCTATGATTCAATCATATTTTTCTACACTGTTTTTGTAATTTTCTAATTATGGTATCCTTTACATTTTGCCTTGAAATATTGCAAATATCTAAAGAAGAGACGGAGGCTGGGTACAGACCTATGTATGGTGGGAAAGAGGATGAAATGTTGATCCCAAAACTGTGATCTACAGTTATGACAGCTTCATATTTAACATTTAATAAATACGGGATGTTGTGGTAAGTGTCTACGCTTAGTAACAAGTTGACATGTTCCTTTGTATTTTTAGTGGTCCTAATCCTAATTGCTACAATAACAGCTCTTGGCGCCTGGTGTTGGCTTCTAGACAAGGAAACATCACAAGTAAGATTCTGTTCTTTAATCAGTAAACCAAGTTATCTTAAATACTAACGGCTTTTAGTAAACCGATGTTATCATTTCTGGAAAAGATGCCAAATCCGAATGATTGAAAAAGTGGTGGTCATATTTGGTATATTTTCCTTAATAAGATTTCTCTCAGAAAATAAAAAAACAAAACAAATCTAACTGTTGAGTGTTCATTAACAAACAACTCTACTCTCCTAAAAAGGGCCCGGTACTTCGTGGAGGCATCAAAAGCAATTGCCTCCATACCCCCTGGGCGTGCTTTAGTGCCCTTGAAATGCTCCAGTAGAAATTTACAATTTCCTTAAAGGGTGCCATTTACCAAGGAGAAAGAAGCATATGGGCCTGACCTGCTTAAAAACATTATTTAATGGCATGTAGATGTTTGAATGACTTTGTCAAAACAATGTTCTAAATCCCCCCTTTCTTTTTAACAGGTGTCTTTTGTTCAGTCTCTCTACAACCATCCGTACTTTGCAATCAGCGGACTTTGTTTAATATTGTTATTCCTATGTGGAATACACAAACGAGTTGTTGCACCAGCTATGTATCCTTTGCTATTAAGCTTTCCAGGAATAGATTGAACGTGGTCAGTCCAATTCTGTATTAACTGAAAAATAGTATTTTAAGGATCTGTATACGTTTGGTAATGACTCTAAAAATTAATGTCAATAAAAACTTACTAGGTTAGTATGAAGTACAGCAGCTTTGGGTGCTTTGAGAAAAAGATATCACTGGTTATCCTTAAAAAAAATTGAATCTTAGAAGCATTACTGCAGTAACATTTCTCAGATTGTGTATTCAAATTGCAGACTTTTCTTCCTGCATGGACAAACTGCTCTAGATTTTCTGCAATATCTCAAAAACGCTACAACATGTACCACCTTTTGAAATGATTTTTTCACTGGTTAGTTTTATGGTATAAACAGTATTTACAACTGTATAGGCTTCTATAGGCAATCAACCAAATTGAAGATAATGGCTTACCTCATGGTGAACTTAACAACTAAAGTAAAACTAAAGTTCAATCTTTTTGTTACAAAAACTTAACTAATAAATTATCACAGTATCACAGCCAGATGTCGCTCTGTACTTGCAGACTTCAATATGTCATGCGATGATGTAAGTATGATATCATATGAAACCAATCAAAAATCATTTTAAAAACTATTTTAAATTTTATTGCAGTATGTTATATTGATTTTCAAGGATAAATACTTGATATTTTTTAAATTGTCTTAGTTTTACCCAGTTACAGGTTTGGTAAGGTTATGAGATAATGGTTAATCACAAAACACATGAACATTGTCTGGAACTATTTTGCTAGCTCTACCAGTCTTGTGTAAACCCTTCCAACATAAAGAAATTTTTTGAGTGAGAATTTTTGCAAGATGCTGCTTAAACTCCGTTATACTCCGACATTCAAATAATAACAAGGGCGGACTTTCTTTTGCTTTTGATTCACAGACAGGAAAACTTATACTTAAGCCACGATCAATGTGACATCGACTATGCCTGCTCTCACTAATGGAGGAACATTAATGAAATAAGATTCAGAGAATCATCGCCCCGTTTCATACATAAGGTCTAGTGCCAACTAGAGGAATTGCTTCCAGCTAGCATCTGAGACATGGATGATGAAGACAGGCCTGGAATTTCATCTTTGAAGGAGGAAGGCCACAATCTTTCAAAGAATGCTCTCGTTTGCATATAATATTACAAGGTCTTTAAAAACATTTCAAGGGAAACCAGACCTAGGCCAACACCAGGGCAATTAGATTATGATGGATTCTGTGCCCTTGAAATTCCAGGCTTGTAAGAGAGTCTTAAAAACTATGAAATGAACCAAGGCAACAAAAATCAACACGGTACACTTTGTTTGATGATAAAGACTTCTAATTTATTGTTTGACACAGCTGGGCATTTTAGGTTCAAAACGCAACAAAAAGCAGAAAGAGTTAGTCAAACCTCTCCCAAAACCCCTTTCCACCCTTTTATATAATGTTCAAGTGAACATAATTGTTATAAGTGCATCTTGTCATTCTGTATCATGTAATGATTACATTTTAACTCAATTAATTTGTATAGATGATAAAATGAAATAAATGATGAATTTATTATACATTATGGGTAAACAAGACCAATATTATTTATGTTTGTGTTCATTTTGGGTATTGGCCAACAGTAATGACAATTGAACTGATTTTGTAATCATAAATATGGGAGCAAGTCCAGGATTCCAGCATACCATGGCTGATTATCGGATGTGGCTTTTACACAGCCAAGGTTTCGGACTATTTATTATAAAAAACAAAAAACTAAAAATCCTGGTGTATTTTATGGAAAAGTTTGTTGTCTTTACCTCATTTAGTCAGAAATTTATTGTGGCAACGGTGTTCTCAACAAAACAAATTATTCTGGAAGTTCCGAAAAGTTTTGAAAAACAATACCAGCGCAGAGGCGAGGTAACAATTTTTTTTTATAGATATCCACGGAAGTGGTCAACAGCTCTGTGGCATTGAGGCTTAAGGTTATGTCTCACGAGGCAATGTACAGGCAACTAGTTCCAGACAATCTCCAAGAAGAGAATCCATTCTGTCACATTTAAATATTCACAGATTTATCTTGAGGATTGTAAGACATTGTTTGAAAATTTACTCGTGTGCTACCAACGTGCACTCGCAGCCAGCACTGCAGTTTGTTGCCTCAACTTTACCTGTAAAAGTTGCTACATGTGACAAAGCCCTTTTACTGCTCTGCTCCACAACCTCAGGCCATAGCTCTGTGTCACGCCAAACTGTATTTAACTTGGGTTGTTAAGCTCCACTCACAGATAGATGGATGGCGGACTTCAGTTCTGCATGCCATTTCTAAACAACGATTTGGATCAGGATCTCTTCCAGTGTAATCAGCTTCTTTGTTCTGCCCAAGAGCTGACAGTCCCTATTATCCATTATAAACCAACCCCCCAAAGGGTGTGTATGATTATCTCCATGCAAAGAATGGGTGGTTTACCTACTGCAGTGAACAGGTACACTGGACATTGTCTAGTACCAAATCACCAAAACTCATGGCAAACCATGATTTTCATTATGGTGAAGCGGGGATAGTTCGGGTTCAAAAGGATGAAGCTCTTCTGGATGTCAAGTGTCACCTCGTTGAGCTTTGTACTGCTCCATCTCTTCAGGGAACATCTTGTTCAACTCTGTTATCAAACTCTTCTTGAATTTCTACAAAAAAAAAAGATACAGCAATGAAAATACTCATTTTAAAATCTTCCTTAATTTCTACCAGAAAAGAAAGACAAATGAAAATATCAACTCATTGTAAAAGCTCATCTTCATTCTAAAAATAGACATGCAACTTTGTAACTACCACCAAAAAAAAGAATATCAGCCAATCCACTGAAAGGAGGCATGCCAGTAAAATGATAATAAAGCTTTTTATACAGATAATTTACTCATTTATTATGCGCAAGTTTCATAAATAATATGTTCAGATCTACATTACAATAGCATTTTGACAGCAGTGAACGATTTCCCTTGTATAGCAGAGCAAAATGCTATGCAAAATGTGTCAGTTGCTAATCAAAAATCATCACTTGCTAAATATTAGCATTCAGTATGCACATAATCTGTTCAGTCGAAATACCTTGCTATGCAAAAATGCGGGATGAAATCATTCCCTGGACAGTACTTTTTGCTCTTACAAAGAAATGGCTAATCAATTGCAGTTTTCTTCACAGTTAATGACACCTCTATGACGAGAGTTTAATTTCTACTGGAACATATCAAGGTGCATCAAGGCAACACTTAGCGGCGTAGAGGCTGTTGCCTTTATGAATTAAAATACTTACTGAGAACGTTTCAATTTTGCCCTTGACTTGTTCGTTTTTGATGACAGCTTTCTCCATACAGTCTTTCGTGTACAGCTGAGGATTTCGGCCCTGGTCTATGTAGCTGAAAACAAATTACAAAATAAAGTTTCCACAACTTAAAGGGTTTGGATACTTTTTTGTTTCACACAAAACACAAACGTCCACAGATTTACGTTAAATTTACACGGTTCAAGATAATAATAGAAAGTTTCTCTTAAGATCCAACTTGCTAAAGTGCTGTAGTTTTTAAAGGATTTGGGTACTTTTTGCAACACGAAACATGTCTACAGATTTATATTAAACTTACACAGTTTGAAGATAATGATAGTAGAGGTGCTGTAGTTTTTGAGAAATGAGTAAAACAATGTCATGAAAAAAATAGGTTTTTACATGATGAAATAATTGGTGTCTCATGATCACTAAGACGAAAATTATTTTCATGACATTGTTTTACTCATTTCTCAAAAACTACAGCACCTCTACAAGTAATATTTTCAGGGAAGCTTTCTACTACCATTATCTTCAAACTGTGTAAGTTTAGTGTAAATATGTGGACATTGTGTTTTGTGTCCTACAAAAAGTACCTAGACCATTTAAGAAATGATTAGAATAATTTCAAAAAATTATTTTTTGTCTCAGTGTTGAAAAAAAGAACTAATGACTTACTCAAACACCTCCAGAGGGACTTGAACATCTTGTACCTGCGCCTTTGTCTTTTCAATTTCCAAAAGGCCCGTAACGAGGGTGTGTCTGCAGAAAATGAATAATGCCATTAGTAATAAGAGAAGTGACAGTTAAAACAATAACATACAACAGGATAACTACAAGGCTCACTCTTAGCACTACACTAACCTAGCATACATTGTCTATTAAAAAGTGCTTACACCACTTCTCAACTTGCCATTTGGAAACCCTGTGCAACCTACTTGTATTAATGGTTATGCACCTTATGATCCAACACCTCTATATGTTTTCCCAACCCTAATCCAACCCCTAATTTTTTTACAAGGGCAGATTTGAAAATAGAAAACCAAACTACCTACACAGTATAACATTTCAACTGTTTTAATTTGAAGAATTTGAAGTTTTTCCTCGTATTGTGTTCTGGGGAAGTTTTATTCTCAACTTAAACAGATTTGAATTTTTGTTAACAGAGCACAGTGGCTTAAGACCCAGACATCAGGTCCGATTTTTTTTCTGAGATAACTACATATCTTCGGTGACTTGAACAAGAAGAACTAATTTGTTGAAGAATTTTTATTTTTTTGAAATTTATTACCCTGTTTTTTTAAGGAATTGTAGTTCGTATATAGTGACATACGTTTATAATCAGCAAAAATCACAAACCCTTATGTTAAAAAAAATACCTGGGTAGGCATATAAAAATTGTTTGAGAAAAAAAATATTGTTTTTAAATTACCTGTATAAGTGACCTTTCACACTGTAGAAAATTAAATAGGGACCGAAGTTTTGATGATACGGCAAAAATGCTTTGAAATCTTCGACTAAAATGTCAAAAATAATACTTATAAAAAAAAAATACCGCCACACATTTTTAAAATAAGCCATTAAGGGCCTGGACGAAATGCTAAAAATATGTAATAGATTAGTAAAGTAACCATTCGTTGTGGCTAGAAATTCACGGTAAATTAGCGAAAATGAGTTTTTACTCCTGAAAATGAGAATTTTCAAAAAAGCAATTGTCTACATCGCAAAATTAAGGAAAATAAACAAAAATCAAAACGTTGGATATTTTCCCAATCGGCCACCAACGGCCAACATATTTTTTGTATTTGTTTCCATAAAATGATAGAGTGACTACTTAGCTTTGAAAATAAAATAGCGCCGAAATCCCGCAAGATCGCCTTCACTCCCAAAAACTAAGTTTTCAGAACGCTGTTTGTAACCAAAAACATCGTGTACATTAACATTACACACAGAAAATATAGCGCCCTCTGTTGACTTCAAAACCACATCATAAAAATTGTCACAATAATTCATGAATCACGACACGGATCGATAAATTGTGGATTATTTTAAAGGACAACCTCGTTTTATCTACCTAAAGATGACATTGAGACATGCTTGAGATATTATAAAGGTATTTTGACCGATTATAAAGGTATTTTGACCGATTATTGTACAGAAACTTGTCGATGTCGGTGTCACATAGTGTGCAGAGTGAACATTTGAACAAAACACAATATTGTCGGACTGGTCCAGTCATAAGTTTACGATGTAAAATCACCGGTTTTAGTCCTGCAGTCCAGTGCAATTTTCAAGCCTAGTACTTTCAACAGGCAACACTTTGGTGCAACCTAAACTGCTCAGAGTTGAGTCATATACCCCTCTCATAAAGCAAAACCATACAGGGACCCTAAGGTCATGGGCACGTTTGTAAGCACAAACAACAAATACTGACAATCGATTTGCCTCCTTAAGCCACCCTGAGTGAGGGTGCTGTTTGGCCTCAGTAAGGAGCTTTTTGAGAGTGTAACATCATATGCAAGGGGTCTACCAGAACTTAAAAAACCACAACAATAATTTTGATGACTGATGTACTCTTACAGTTTCTGATTGAGTGTTATTTGTCCCTGAGGCTGAAAGTCACTGACGATGATTCCCAACTGACGAGTATTCTCAATGAAACGTTCAAGACTCTCAACTAGTGGATCAAACTTCTCAGATGCCATGTTGATTATTACCAGGATCTCTGTTGATAACAAAGTATACAAAAAATTACAAATTTGACAGCAAGAGCTCAGGAACTGAAATATCTAAATTGTTTCCTTTCAAACACTCTTTCTTGATGTAAATGTTTAAACTTGCACTAGACCCAGTAAACTGGGGCGCTGTACTCTTTTTCTATTTGTCATTATCAGTCAAAGTATGAACATTTTTGGGGGAAAAAGGAGTACAGCCCCCCAGTTACAGTGTCGAACATACTTGCACTAATAATAAACATTACCCCGTTACTACTTTAGTCTTTATTATATAAACAATGAATATGGCTCCCACATACGTTCACTTCAGTTCAGACGTATTTAAATGGAATTTGAAGGTGGTCTTCTTTCTTGTTCATCACTTTAAAAACATCACACTTGGTCTGGACAATTTAATCATTTGTAAGCCCTTTTTTTTTTTACAATAAATCCATAAATGTAACGATTAAGATGAAGAATATATGTGATATTTATAAATAAAAGATGGACAACTTTCTGTATTCTGACACTTTTTCACTAACGAGCGTATACAAAAAAAGGTATGGGGTTCAAATAGCGCACACCTTTTTTTGACAAACCTCATCTGCTCATGGTTCTAGAAGTATAAAAAAAAGGCCAATAATATCTAATTTTATGGTAAAATTACACAGGCCTAGCATATTTTAATTCTATTTCGGGAAAAGTTTCCGTATGTACGGCGCCACCACTTTTTAATTCGATATGAAATAATGGAGATCCGAAATTATCTAATTTACCTCAATGAGATATCCCTTTTCGTAAAAATAAGTGAAAAAGTGGTAGTGGTGGCGCCGTACGGAAAGTTATCCCTATAGATTTCCTACCAAGTCAAAGTACACTGACAACAGTTTTGGTTTACTAACACTACTGACTACTACTGTACTAATACTACTAGGCTACACAGAAACTTCTCCCTTTAATTAGGCTTTCCTTTACTTTTATATATTTTACTTTTATTTTAGACTCGTAGTCGTATATAGATGGTGGGCAAACAAAAAGAGAGAGAGCTAGCCGGAACGAGAGCCACGTACAACAACCCAAACAAGGTCAGGTTACAGTAGGCTTAAACTTGCCTTTTTAACTTAAAGGAACACGTTGCCTTGGATCGGACGAGTTGGTCTATAAAAAAGCGTTTGTAACCGTTTGTTATGAAATGCATATGGGTAGAAAGATAATTTAAAGGTAGAATACAATGATCCACACAAGTTAGTTGCGATAACGTAACCCTCCTGCCGACGGCGTAGCCGGAGGGTTACGAGTCACTCCCATTCGATGCAGGGCGAAATATTTTAGTCAACTGATTTGCTCATTTTTTACCACTTTAAAAAATGACACAAATTCTATGAACACGAACTTAATCCTCAATGTCTAATGAATAACATTCAAAAACACAATTGAGAAAATATTTTGAAAAAAAGGACAAAAACTTACCAGATTCCGGGAGCGTAACAGTCACAAATTTGAACCTGTCGCTGGTTACCATGCGCTGACCCCAAGCGCTGAACCAAACCGCAGGTACCAGCCAATTGAATTGACTACCTGCCGACCGAGCCGCAGCCAAGTTTGACTAAACCATTCTGTAAAAGGGGTGTTACAAGGGGTGCTGCAGTGCTTTAAGTGAGTGAACAGCGGGCAAAGTAAATGGACAGCGCACACGCACTGTCGCGCTGCCTTATAACACCCCTTTAACAGAATGGTTTAGTCCAACAGCAATGAACATCGGGAAGTCACAAAATGGCGACTGTTTCGTTCCGGGATCTGGTAAGTTTTTGTACTTTATTTCAAAATACTTTCTCAATGGTGTTTTGAATGTTATTCATTAGATATTGAGGATTAAGGTCGTGTTCATAGTCATAGAATTTATGTCATGATTTTCGAAAGGGGTAAAAATTGAGCAAATCTGTTGACTAGCTGTCGAAATTGTTCGTGTTTGACCATTTCGCCCTGCATCGAATGGGAGTGACTCGTAACCCTCCGGCTCCGCCGTTGGCAGGAGGGTTACGTTATCGCAACTACACACAAGTTTGCCTCGAAATTGCGTGGTTTTCCTTTTACTGTGCGAACAAAATCGGTCGGCCATTTATGGGAGTAACAAATTTGACTCCCATAATAATATGGCCGACCGTGTTAGTCGACGAGGTAAAAGGAAAATCGTGCAATTTCGAGGCATGTTTGTGTGGATCATTGTATTCTACTTTTACAGCATCTTTCTACCCATATGCATATTATAACAAACGCTTTTCAAAGACCAACTCGACCGATCCAAGGCAACGTGTTCCTTTAATCGAAATACTAAATATTTTCACGAAAAGGGTGCAATGAATATCGCATGAGATTTTCCGTTATTAACCCACAACCACCAACAAAAATACTATGCTTTCGTTACTTTTACTTATCCATATTAACGGAATAATTCAGTCAAAAGGTAGATTAAGATGTCTCTTAAACTTACCAATATCTGTAAATATTACATGCCTTCGAAAAATCACCTTTTAACAACCTTTTCCCGAAGCAACGAAGTGAATATTGTTCACAGTGTTAACCTCAGACGGCGATGGTCAACGATGCTGCTCGTTGCGTTACTTCACTAACCAGCATGTACACGACGCCGGATACCAGCGATTCCATTAATGTGGTTTTTTTTTTTGGGGGGGGGCCCACCCCCCCCCCAAAAAAAACCAAAACACAAAATAATTATTGTAAAATTTTACGCTTGACCAATACCGACAGGAAAATCAAAATGGGGAATTTAACACAGTAACAACATATTAAAAGGCATGGCCAGAACCTTTTCAGGTTGGGGCTGGGAAAACCATATTCCTACTTTATCAAGCATACAATGGAAGCTTCTTGATCGACCGAGTTCCATTTCCCCACAATAAGAGCAAACCATCACCTTTGGTTCTTTTTTGGATTTCTGATATTTCGACTATAACTTTTAATGGATGGTAAATTAAAATTAGATTGTGATGGAAAAAAATAATAAAAGTTGAGCAACTCAAAGAAATGAGTTATGTATAACGGTTGGCAATCTCTTGTTCCAAAGAATTGGTCATTTAAAAAGAAAAGATTGACTTTTATTTAAATAAATAAATAAATAAATAAATAAATAAATAAATAAACAAATAAATAAATAAATAAATATTTAAATAAATAAATAAAGAAGTAAATATATAAACAAACAATTGCTATTAATTTATTTAAATTTCTGCATTATTTCCTGTTACTCAAATTTGTTATATAACAGTATTTTTTTGAGACTCTTATTAGTTTGTTTTATTTGATGTGTTGTCGGGTACACCTATTAACAAATATTGTAAATAAACAAATTAATAAATGAAGAAAGGACATTTAAAAGGACATTTAATTTGTGAAACAATAGGTTTAGATTTGTCTTGAAATAGTTATACTTTTGTTTTTTGGGAGTGACTTCTGAAGTAAAATAGTCTATTCCTTGTGTATAAAACATCATATAGCTAGATCAGTAACAAAATACAATATTTAAACAACTCACATAGTTATTCTGACTTTATTTTGATAGGATTTCGTAATTCAAAAAGTTGGCTGTCAAAAAGTAACAAAGACATTAGCTCTGTCCTGAGCCAATTGTGGCTTGATCACCAGGCCAGTGCTTAATGGAAATCCGATTTCATTAGAAATATAAACTGTGAATAACACCCGTGTCTGAATTAGCGGCTATACAGCTACAGCTAGAATTACGCATCAATGCACTAAAGTACATGTATAGGACATCATTAGCAGCAGTCGTAGCCGTAACTGTATAGCCACCAATTCAGATTTTGTCTATTTCTATTCCCTCAGACAGGCTGCCAGTCCAACTCCATTTGCACTCCTGGGTGGAGAGAAGCAATTAAGATAAACTGCCTTGCTTAAGAACACATGGGTCATGACTGACTAGGCCATAGGATTCAAACCCACATTCTGTGCAGGAAAGAGTTAGAGCCAACCGACCAAGAATGCTCAGCATGACACCCCAAGGCTGGTATAGGATGCGGTTGTTCAACAAAAGTCTGATCTAACAAAACTTAGCCAACAATGCAAACTTTTTCCTGAAAACCAAATTTCCCTCAAAGTCAAGTCCATTAAAACCCAAATGAGTGACCAATCAGAGCAGTCAAGTAGTTCAAAGTGTGCCTCAAAGAGTGCCTCAATAATGAACCAGGCCCAATTTCATGGCTCTAGCCTACTAAACTTAAGCCAAAATCAGCGCATTTGGATGCAGGGAATGCTTACCTGGTACATCAAGCGTATTTGCAGAAATTCAGCGCCCCGCAAGTGGAGAATGGTGATCGTAAGCACAGAAGCAGCGGTAAGCAGAGCCATGAAAGTTGGGCCTTGGCTATTTAGTGTATACAAGTATCCTTAACAATGTTTTTATTTTTGCAAAACAGTACAAATTATTTAAACGCACTATAATTTGTGAAAACAAAAGATCACACATGAAAGGGAACTTTCTAATTTCCAAGTGTGCTTAAAAGATGAACAAAGAAAACAATTGCACAAAAAGGGTTAAAATGAATAAAATCTGAATGAAAAGTTTTGAAGATACAAATATCAAGATGGTCATTAGTACAATATTCTATTTTTGAAATTTGTCTCACTGCAGATGGAGCTGAAGTAGTTTAAACTTTTGTAAACAAAAAAAAGTCACTTTCACTTGTTGTTACAAGGACACTTTTGTCGACTAGAGATCGATATTGCCTGGTGCCCAACACATGTTGTGAAGCACGAGTACCAGTTAATATCAACAGCTAGTCAATGAATGTGCAAACTTGGCCATGTCTAGTGGTTAACTAAAAGTAAAAACTTTTTTAACTTTTGGATAAAAGGAAAATTCCAGCAGTTTTTCACAATTATAAATGTTATGTTATATTTTAGGAAATACAAGTAGGATCCTGTTTAAAAACTTGTACAGCATTGTAAAAAGACAAAAATACGGACTATGAAAATTTCACTCCACATACACTCTCCCTTTAAATTACAGGCTGTGTTAAAACATAGTTTGTGTTAAAACATAGTTCTAAAACTTTTTTTAAAAAGCAATTAACATGAAAAATATAGGCATGGTTTGGTAAATAAATAGGCTCTCATTCGTTAACTTTACATGAAGTTAGATTAGTAATAATAGAGTAATCAGTTAAAATTGTTATCAAATGTACAGAAGATGCTCTACAATTAATTGTTTGTTTTCATTATAAAAGTTATTTCAGCTGCATTTTTAAAATTTAATTACAATAAAAATCACAATTATTCGGAAGAAATCAATTTAGATTTTGTAAATTTTGTTCTTTAGAGTAGTGTAAGTTGAAAAGATCAGAGTGATATGAAGACAGTTGGAAGGAATTGTTTCAAAAATTAGATAATATAAATGATGAAGAAGACATATTTCAAGAACTCAAAGGTAACCATGTGGATGATATCATGAGACATTCTACATTTCATGTACGAATAGAAGTAAAACAAACACCATATATTAGAAGTAGGCTTTTTGTACAAAACACAAACTCTTATAATGTATTACTGTTACAAGTATTATCAAGGGCAATGACAACCTGACAAACGTTTAGTTTGTTTTGAAACTCAGTTGATTTGTGTTCAACTGCACAGTTTTTCCTTTGCAAGACATGAAGTGATTATTTGCTTTTCTAACTGTACGTTGATGCTTGACAAGAACTGCATACTCAGTACTTTGCCCCAGAGAGCCATAGAGAATAACAGATATGCCACAAGTATATTTATGTGGGATTTGAACCCACAACTCCTATATTCTAGAGTAGATGTCTTACCACTTGACCAGCAATTCAAATCCCATACATCAGCATCGGGTTCCATACCTTGGATGATTTAGATTGGCTGGGGTTTGAATCCTACCCAAGTAGTATGCCTATGAATTTGTTTTACAAAAAGACTATGGAAAGCACTGAATGTACTATGCTCAGCACACATCAGTGTATATAGGGTAAAAATATATATATATAAAAATAGTATATTTTTATCACCACTGCAATGTGAAGTTGTGTTTCTTTCTTAAAGGGTTGTTTCTAACTCAACAAAATAATGATAAATCAAAATAATCAAATAGTGATAAAAACATATGTTGGCATGGAAAGACTAAACTAGTGAAAAAAGGAAACACTCAACGCTTAACTCTTTAGATACCATAGCGATCACAAATGGCTTGCACCAAAATGCCCATAGCTGCCGCAAACGGCCGCAAAATTTGACCTACTTCCTCTCAAAGCAGAGGGTCAAAGAAAAGGTATTGAACCAAATTAGCATTTTCCAATTTGTCCATGTTAGCATAGACTCTACAATTCTATAACAAAGCTATGTATATCTGATTCAATAACAAATTTTCCAGACAATATTCCCCCCAAGTATAAGAGAGCCCCCGCCCCAAAAACTCTATGAATAAGGCGTAGGGTGATGGTTATACAGAAATAATGGTCTCTAAAGGGTTGAAGGCAGTGGACACTATTGGTAATTACTCAAAATAATTATTAGCATAAAACTTTTCTTGGTAACAAGTAATGGGGAGAGGTTGATAGTATAAAACATTGTAAGAGACGACTCCCTCTGAAGTGACGCAGTTTTCAAGCAAGAAGTAATTTTCCACAAATTTGATTTCGAGACCTCAGATTTAGAACTTGAGGTCTCGAAATCAAGCATCTGAAAGCACACAACTTCGTGTGACAAGGGTGTTTTTTTCTTTCATAGTTATCTCGCAACTTCGACGACCAATTGAGCTGAAATTTTCCCAGGTTGGTTTTTTATCCATGTGTTGAGATACACCAAGTGAGAAGATGCTGTTACTTTAGAGGGAGCCGTTTCTCACAATGTTTTATACTATCAACCTCTCCCCATAACTCGTTACCAAGTAAGGTTTTATGCCGACAATTATTTTGAGTAATTACCAATAGAGTCCACTGCCTTTAACACATGAGGCGTAGGGGAAACACAAATAACATTGTTTATCCTGCTGCAAATTTAAAATATAAAAGACAAACAGATCAAAAATTTACCTTAGAATTAAAAAAAGGAAGATTCAAGCCCACAATTTTGTTCTTAAATGTAACAAGGCTTGCCATAATCTCAATGGGCTCACCTTACTTTGAATACAACAATGTAAAAATAAAATTAAAATAAAATTGGAAGTAAAAAAACCCACACAGCATTTATAACTGAATGTCCTACCTAGGGTTAGACTGGAAGTGCTGCTTTCAATGATGGATGGATTTGCCACGTGAAATATGAACACAAGAGTAAATGGGAGACTTTGGAACGCTAGGTGGCAGCAGACTTACCAGGTAAATGTCCATTGTTAACGTATTTCTGAGCATGCGCACATTACCGAGAACAATAGATTTTACCTGGTAAGTCTGCTGCCACCAAGCGTCCCGAAAGTCCCCTATTGTATGAAAGTTATGCTGGACTTTTCGCCTGTGAAGACATAAGATACTTTGGTTGCTCTGTAACACTTGCGAACTATCATTTGAGCATTACTTCATCAGAATAGCACAAGACGACTAAAACTCATTTTGGGGGAAAGGCTGCATCTTGCAATCTTGAAAAAAAAAAGACTTCTCGGGACACTAGGTGGCAGCAGACATAAAAGGTTAAGCCATTGTGCTGAAAAAATGTCTTTGTGTTCTAAACATTGTCAACAATAGAAATTTACCTGGTAAGTCTGCATCCACCATGGTTCCAAAGAGTCACATTGGTTCTGTGCAAGAAGGCTATATTTTAAATGGGTTGTTTTATGTGCTCACTGAAAAATTAAAAGGAAGATTCAATCTTGCTGAGGCTGTAATACAAATGTGTGTTTCTAATGTGCTTTTTTGCAGAGGCAAGTTTGCCTCTTAATGCCCATTAAAGTCATGGAAAACTGAGATAGTACAGTGGTTTTATAATGCAGCAATTCTTGTTGTACTGAAGCAAAGAATTGTTCACTTCAGGTTACAGCCGATGACCTAAATGGGTCTTCATCTTTATCCATGTGCTCTTCTTTAAAATGTTGATTCAACTGGCAACGAGACTGACCCATGTGACTGCATAACTGGCATTTCATTGGCTGTTCATCTCGTCGCTGATGCCTGTACATCTTCTTTGGCTCGGCCGTGTGGTAGTCACAGCCCCAACAACACAACACGGTGCGGCCAGATTCCCGCAGAATCTGGCGGCTACATTCAAGCGTAACATCACCAAATTTGACGATCTGCTCGCTGATGAGTTGGGAGGGGATTGTGACGGGGGTGGGTGTGGTTACTATCGTTGAAGGAGACGAGACAACTAACTCAAGAGGAAGGTACTTGTCACTAGTGTTTCCCACATTGTACACCCGCGTAGGTGTGGTGTTTGAGGGGCTAGTGGTAGCCGCTAATGCTGAGGGACAATCACTTCCACTTGATGATATTGTGCTCCCAGGGGTTGCTACTGCTGTTGACGACATAGCTGGACTCACTGCATTAACAAGACTACCAACACTGTTTGGCTGTATGGGATTACAACTGGACACAGCACTCACCAGAACACTGGTATCGAGGGGGCTACAAACATTTGTCATGGTTGATGAGGTAGGTGGACTGGAAAAACTACTGGTTGGTATAATGGGTGTGTGGAGTTGATGTGGAGAGGGGTGTCTTATGCCTTCGTGAAAGAATGGGCCAGGGTGCCTTTCTGGGATGTTCTGATGACCACGGTGACCAAATGGTCTCTGGAGGCTGTTGCAAAGGCTCGTCTGTATAGAGGGTTGGTTTCGACTCATTGATGGTGACATGAATCCTGGTGGGAATATATGACCAGAGTTGTCATGCATTGGAGGTGAGTGAGCATAGGGTACAGAGCAACAAGTATCCAAACGCTCATCAGAGAAACTTCTCGGAAGGGAAGAGCTAAACATTCCTTCGGTCAGGTTTGAGGTTGGTAGATTCCTCAGCGGCGAAGAGAAACGAGGACTGTATAAAACGCTATCATGCATGTGGACTTGTCCATAAGATCTTGGAGACATGAGACTGATATCTGGGGGGTGAGGACTCGGAGGTGGCATATAGAGAGAGCGGTGGATAGGTCCGAATGGAGTTGATACAAACATGTGGTTGACAGTTCCTTGGGGGTTAGGTCCAGTGGACTGCCCATGGTGCGGCGTTGGGGGAGGTGTGCCATGTAGCTGGTGGGCCACTCCATGCCCCTGCATTGAGTGACCCGGTAGTGCTCCTGGAAGCGGTACGCCATGGAGAGGTGTCATGGATAGATTGGGAACAGGAGTAGAACTTCCATACAGAACTGATGGAGGAGGCATTAGTGGCATTGGCAAATGAGACACTGAATCTGTAGAGAGTCTGCTTCCAGGTACAGCATGCATGTGGTGAGCAGGATGCTGATGGGGCATGGTGTGCCTTGGCTGCCCCATCACAACATGTTGAGCATCTGTGGATGTCAGTGTATGCCGATCAGCTCCAAGTTGAGGGTGCACTTCAATCGAACTGATGCACTCCTGGTTTGAAGTGATGACACCACTGCTGGTATGACTCTGTGAGCTAACTACTGAAGCTGGTGTTGAACACCTTCGCAACTGAATGCGTGGGGCTCTTGTTCTTTTCTGCAGTGCTTCATTCATGGCATTTCTAGCATTTGCTGAAATATTGCTGTGAAGTGGCACAGATTGTACAACAACATCAGGGTTCTGAAAATGCTCTCCTGAAGTTGCTGTTGGAATAATTGGACCAGGCTGTTCAAGTTCAGAATTTCTAACACCTGCTAAATCAGAACTGAGAGTTGCCATTCTCCTTTGCCTCAAGAGGTTAAACTGTGAGACATGACTACTTATCAAATTTTCTGTCTCTCTTTGGTTACGGATGCCCTCTGGAGGCATACACCAACTTCCCGATTCTGCGGGTCTACCCAGTGATGTATGCATGCCTGGGGCAGCTCTCAAGTGAAGCACATCTCCAATATGATGTGAATGAGCAGTGCTATCATTCACTGCACTGGCAGAATGGGAACTGCAAACTGTCCCTCCGGAGTAACCAGCTGTTGTGGACAGAGTTGATGTGGCTGTAGTTGGGAGGCTATTTGAAACTGTGGATGAAGTGCTTACATTCAGTGGAGACATTAACCAAGGGTTTCTCTCAAGAGCTCTTGATCTGAGTATTGCTGTTGCCAGAATGCCTGCATGATGGGGTACAACTGTTGCCGGTGGTGTGAATAAACTTGGTTCAGCATTTCTCAACGGCAAGGAGTTGGGTTCATTTGGTCTGAGAACAGATGCATCAACATTTTGCCTAAGTAGAGCAGGTTCTGGAATAGTCTGTCTAGGAATCACTGAAGGCATTTCGCTGTTTGGCTGATTGAGAACCAGGCTTCCTATCTGACCATTGGTGTGAGTGGGAGGGTTTCTTTCATGTTCCTCCAGGAGCTGTAGCTGTCTGCGTGCTGGATTCATCACTCTGTCTTCTCTTAACGTCTCTCCTATTTCGGACGGAAAGGGCAGTTCTCTCGATCTATCCATTTCAGAGAAGAAAGCTCCCTGCTGTGTCAGTGGGGTTGGTAAGGTAGGTACATTCAAGTTGGTAGGACTATTGACAAGGGTTGGAAAGTCTTCGTTTCCGCTGTGTACCGATGTCATTGTATTGTGAGAATATGTCACTGCTGTGCAAGTCCCAACACTTCGTCTATTGAGAACGGCTGCTCCTTGAGAAGCGTTGACTATGATACCTGGGGGTCTTATAGTATCTTGAGGCTGAATGGAGGATCTTGGAAGAACACTGTCATGGGGTCGCAGGACAGAGGAGCTTCTATCGGGAAGAGTGAGGGAATTCCTCACTATAACATTGTCACTGGAATTGAAAACTGGTCTTGTGATAATACTAGATGTGATAGTGTTTGGCAACGGCACAAAGTTCGAAGTGGTGATGACACAATTCAAAGATTGCAGAGGACGCTGGGGTTGCATAGGTTTCATGACAGATGACGGGGACAACACTGGAGTACTGTCTCCAAGAGACTTGTCCATTGCTTGTTCAAATCCCAAAGGTGAAGGCACAGAGGCATTACTTGTATTTCTCAGCTGGGGCGGATGCTGATTTGTAGGAACGTGAAATGCTACGGGAGGTGTGGTCGTTGCAGTTGGTACACCTCTCGAACCTGTTGCAAAGTTAGGAAGGCTTGTAGCCCTTGGTGCCACATGGTCTGTCCTACTCCAACAATCGCTTAAAGCTCTACCCATGTGTTGAATGTTAGTGCTTGTGGTCACACAAGTTGACACCAAAGTTTGTCGACTCTGATTCGTTGGCCCACTGTTAACAGGTGCGGTCAAAGGGGAAGCTGCAGTGTCTGGCTTACATGCGGGTCTCCTAGACAATTCTGGTGTTCCGGCACCTTTTCTGTTCAAATCACTTACTAGAGGCACAAGATTAACACTGTCATTATTAGTTACATAACCTGGATGTCTAGTGTGTGTAATCCTGGAATTTCCTATTAATTCTGATCCAAGGTCACTCTGACCCGCCAAAGCACCGTCACGATTTACCGACGACCCATATTGCACATTCTGTCCTTTAGCAGACACTCCATCCCCGCTTTGCTTTGGTGTGTATCTACTAACCAATGGACCATGGGCAACTTGAGTTTGATACAAAGGGCCCCTCTCCGTACTTTGATTGGATCTAGAATCCACTATCACAGTTCTGCCACCACTTTGCTCGCTTGAAGTACTGTGTACAATCACTGGAGGTGCACTGGATGAAATTGGTTGAGTCTTTTTTCCCTTATTGCGACTTCTTGAGCTACTAGTTCTATGTGGTTTGGTTTTCTTTGGTTGATGGGTTTCTTTTTGTTTATCAAGAGAAGCAGTCGCTCTGGGACTTTTCAGCATAGCTCTCAATGTCTCATCCAAAGACATATTGTTTGTGTCCAGGGCACTGGTGTTGTCATTGGGGGTCGAAACAGAGTCTTGCGTGTCACTTCCAATAGATTCAGGAGTTAATACGTTAGAAACAGCTGTGTTGGGTGAGTAGACTGGGGGCATGGTGGCTATTGTAGTCGCAGCCGTTGATATCTGCGGGGATGTGATACCAGGAGCCACCACAGTTGGTTGTACGACCTCAGCATGTTGCCCACAATCAAAGATTTGCACTTGGCCATTGGCGATCCCAACACTAGGCACAGTTATCTGCAGTACTCCAGAACTGGTCAACACAGCTGGGAGATTCAGCCGCACACCTCCATTCAATGAAACAGGAGGAGTGACAGAGGGCTGCAACTTCTGGTTCAAAACAGGATTATTAAGCATGGCTCCATCGTACGAGCCTCCATTCATTAAAAGACTGTACTTGTATCTACTAGCTTTAGGCTTCGCTTTAGTTTTACTGTTAGGACTGGTTATTTTCGGTCCTTTACTTTGTTCACTTCTTGTTGCCGCTTTGGAAGCTCGCCTTTCACTACTTGCCTTACTCGCAGCAACCTCGGTAGATGTTTGACAATGAGACGGTGTGCTGATATTGTTAGTGCCGTTTGGCAATAGCTGAACTACTGTCTTATAATGACCAGCAACATCAGTCAGTGATACCCTAGCTGGAGGGGTCATTACATTCAGGTACTTGCCTTGTGGAAACAAAGTATGGGTCATCGAATACGGAGAAGTGTTCATTGGAATCTTGTCGCCCTCCCCGGGTGGAGCGCGGGCCAACATTGGCATACTTGGGATCAACTGGACTTTGGGGCTCATAAACATGACAGGTCCATTCTTGCAGCCCCCTTTAGTCAAATGGTCTGTATAAGTGACATCCTTGATGGGGACAGTGGCTGTGACGACCGACTGATGGTGGTCCGTGGGTTTGGGAGCAATTGGCTTGAACTTCTTTCTGCAGAGAGTCTCCAGTTTAGGATCAGTGGTACTGTCATCATGTCCTTCTGCTGACTCCAACCTTCGCTTGGCTTTAGGTTGGCTGCATGTGGAAGGGGTTAACTGACGATCTGTTTTCAAACACATACAAAAATAACCACAATTACAATTCTAGTTCTTTGAAGATAATTTAAAAAAAATTGTCCAAAACAATAGAATTGGTATGTTTGCCATTTAGAGCCTATGACGATAAAAACCCAGCTTTATTTGTCATTCAGTCTCTGTTAAACTGTTTGAACAGTATATCACATATAGTTGCACACAGTTTACCCAAACATTGATTAATACAAATGTGTACAAGGGATTTTCTGGCAAGCAACATCCGCGTGTTGTTCATACAGTAATGTTTACAACATGTACTTAGATCTAAACAATACCAAGTACTTTATTGAAAAATAATCAAAACTAAAAATTATTTGTGATCTTAATTTCATACATTAGACAGGGATAAGAACTGTATGAAACCCAAGTAGGATTTGAAACTTTGCATCATGGTGGAAGTATGTAGAAATGCATGGTAGAAATAATTCTGCTTTCTCCAGAAGACGATCAGAGCATACTGAGCAAAACAGTGAGTTGAAACTGACGGTTCTTTCAGAAACACCCCAACTAGAACCACCCTAACTCATTTTAGAGACAGTCATTACATGGCATTACCGCAAACCTTTCCATATTGTACGAAACCTGTAAGCATCACTTCTTACTTCTGCAACAAAGATCTGAAGACGATCAGAGCATACTAATCAAAACATTTGAGTTATCAGCCACTGGTTCATTTCAGAACCAACACAACTCAAAAGAGATTTTCACATGGTGTTACCGCAAACCACTCTTAATTATACTTCCACCATGCATAGTTTCAAATCCTACTCAACAATGATCTGTTTGAATTCCTTCCACACACAATTTGACAGTTACAGGATAACTGATACCCATGTGATGGTGGGTCGCTATAATTTATTCTTCACCTTTTGATCGTTTATCCTTGGCAGTGTGGTTGGTAGTTGTCTTAGTTTTCTCATGAGGTTCTTTAGTTGTCATCTGACGAGGAGGTGAATGGCTTCTGCCACCAATGACTCTTCCTGGTGGCTGGCCAGGTGATTCCTAAAATCAGAAATTCAAATACAAGATAGTTACATTTCAAATTGACAGTTATTGCAGGGTCTTTTTATAATAATAATAATCATAATAATACCACCATTTATAGCGCCTTTTCCTAAGGTTGCAAAGTGTTCAGAGAATGACAGGAAAAAACAACAATGGGAATGCAAACAAAAACCAAGAGGAAAACCACAACTAGGCAAAGCCTACAGTATTAATCAAGAATGTCTCACGAAAAGCAGGTCTCTCTTTGACTAAACGGTAAACCGCCTCCATGTCAGATTTCCTCAAAGGAATTATTCATCATGTTCTTGCAAACTAGTTGATGTCATTTTCAAGCCTCAGGTGGTGCATTTTTTTATTTGTGTGGGCAGGCACTGCAAACAGCAGTAAAAAATTATAAACATCTTAAAAGATTGTGCCCTACATGTATTGATTGTGTTGTTGTTTATATTTGGATTGTTACCGAAAGACTTTCCGCATCCTGCCACCACTTTCTTTAACACTAATTTTTACACAAAAAAAGGAACCTCATTGGAGGTCGAGTAAATGGATTCGAGTAAATTAGATTAACTTTAAAATAATATGATGATAGTAATACTAATACTATTTTTAATTTTTATTTCATAACGAATGAAAAAGAGGTGGCAGGAATGAGGATACAGAAACTTTTCTATCCAATCACACTCTTCTTACCCTTCATAATTATATAATAGAGTATAGACATAGTCATACTCGGAAAAGTTTCCGTATGGCGCCACCACTTTTTCATTCGAAATAAAATAATATAGTATCTAATTTACCTGATTGATATATCCCTTTTTGTAAAAATGAGTGAAAAAGTGGTGGCGCCATACGGAAAGTTATCCTAGCAAAATATCAAGAGAGGGCGCTGTTGATCCCACATAAAGGAATAGGCTTGCATGCCTTAGTTGAAGAAACTGCATAGAAACCGCCCCATATTCCTTCCCACGATTCACAAAGCATTGCGGTTCTGAATCGCGATAAACCTTATGTGGTGAAAAGCAGCAGTCACAGAACGTAACGCTGCACTGCCCATGCACAGGATGACACACTAAGAGTGCCTGCTGACACCACTGGAGGTAGAACCTCCATGATGACACCGACAGTGACACTGACAGGTGCAGCGAATGCATGAATGCATCACCACTGCAGTTGCTGTCTCTGTCGTCGGTCAGTGTGATACAAAGTAGTAAGTTGGGTCCCGCAAACTCAACTTGGGACACAATTAAAACCCAATTATCTATTTGTTTATACATTATTTTTGCCTAGCTAGTGAATGTACTGATACCTAAGACAATACAATTTTCAACAGAAATAACTTTCAGGTAAGCATTAAACGCAGAACACTTTAACAAAACAAAACATTACTTTACGAAAGTAAAACTTACAGAAACATTGGCAGCCATCTTGACATATTGAACCTTCGGTCAACAGAGGGCGTTTTTCTAAATAAATAATCTCATCTGACAGCAACTGAAGAATAACTGAACAAAGTTTACCTCAATATTTAAAGCAATACCCTTCCTTAGTTATGCTCGCTCATCCCATTAAACCAAACATTAAAGAGCGAGTATAAGTATACTTGGCTTTCATTCTTTCTTGCGAGCCTGAAAACATGTAATTTTGAGGTGGAAACTTACACAACATAAACTTGTGTGAAATTGTTTTTTGAGGGCGTCATCTATTTCCTTTTTTTCATTTAATATCCATCCTTTTTGTCTCACCATAGAGTTAGAAATAAGATAATAAACCTGTGGAGTAAAAACAGTAAACTTTAAAAAAAAATATAAAATTGTAATTGAGTTTTTGATATATACCACGATATTGTTATTAAAAAAACTTTTTACAAAACACAACACTTGATGATTGAAATGGCCGGAACAAACCATTCACAAAGAAGGGGTTTCTATTAATCTTGAGCGACCAGTTGTTAACAAAACCATCCAAAAGGTAATTGTAAAAAAACAACTGAAAAAAAAAACCCGCTTAATTTGTTTGGATTTTTTTAAACAATTATGTTATTACAATATTCAACTGTTGTCGAACCGGCATAAAAATAAGATGGCATAATTTAATTAACCCCTATTTCCCGCACCAATTCTAATGACCCATCAACCCATGTCGTCATTTCCAAGATGGCGCTGAATCAGCGAGGCCTATGTCGATGATTTTGTTCGTGTTCTTCATGTTCTTAGATACAAAATAACGGAATCATGGCTGTTCAGGACGTGAAAGGATCTATTGTACTTCCAGGCTCTAGCGTTCCTGGGTTCTTGTCAAAGTTGTGGCTTCTTGTGGATGATGCAGAGAATGACGAATTAATTGGATGGAGCCAAGTAAGTTTGGGAAAGATCTGCAGACTAGACTCGAATGTTGATCGTCTCAACAAAAAGTCATGTCTAAATTGTCATTATCGAGTATACTTCAACGTTTTGTTCAATTCAATTTCAATTTCGACCGATATTAAATTTGAAATGAGACTATACAGATCACTCAGCGCAGTAGGCTCAGCAGGAAATTGGAAAATTCAACATGAACTTCAGTTCAAAATAAAGAAAAACTCTTGCTTTTAAAAGTTGCTTGTGCCCCAAAAAAGAAATTAATAAAGTATGCCACTAACTGTCTGACCTTGTCAGAGCATGACAAAATTGACATAGCAGGGAGTGTCTGTGTCAAGACCAGCTCCACCAAGAAAATGGCTCATTTATTTATATAGTTTCATTATTATTACCCTCTTGATTCAAACACAAAGGCAAAGTGTCTGTTCCTCTTAACTCACTCTGTTTTTCTGGACTTGGTGAGTTCGGGATATCATGGACATGAGTTGACGTAACATGATTAAGGGAATAAAACTAAAAGGAAATAAATAAATAAAATTAATTCATTTGTAGTCTGCACTTTTCCCATAGGTGACTACAAAGGGGTCTTCATTCAAGGCTCCCTGCATGCTCAATGTGTATTATTTTTCTTAAAAAACACATTTTTTTTATGAATATGACCTGTTGTTTATTACACTCGAGTGAAAAATAATAAATAAACAAACTAAATGTAAAAATACAGTACTAATTACATTGTTCTTTTTGTAGTTGACCATAACCATGGAGGTAGATACCTCCATGCCATAACATACACAGAAAACCCATCTCAAAATAAGATACATTTATAAACAATTATGTATAAAACCTGAAATTAAAATAAAATATGAACGATCATTAATTATGGAAAAAACTTTACTTGTGTTCTTATTGCAGAATGGAAGCAGCTTCATCGTTCAGGACCAGACCCGGTTTGCCAAGGAAATCTTGCCCAATTATTTCAAGCACAACAACATGGCAAGCTTCATCCGTCAACTCAACATGTGTAAGTTCTCCATAGTTAAGGGAACAATAAGACTGTCGTCCTTTTTTGTAAAGGGAGTCCTAAATAAATTATTAACATCAACTGGCAATGAATAGTTCCCCATCGTTGTATTGATTGCATGTTATTAGTGATTGATTTGTACACGTAAATTGGTTATTAGTGATTGATTTGTAAATTATAAACTAGTTTACCATAAATTAATTTCAAAAAGTTTGAAGCCTTTTTTAACATATCGCTGAATATCAAGAGTGGGTATGTACATGCAGGAAGAATAATCCGTAACTAAAACACAAAATCTGAGAAATGTGACACAGTAAGGTTTCTCTTATTGAAAATGCTGGGCGATAAAAACTTTCTTTTTGTAATAACCACATTAATTCAAAGTGAAATGATTCTCAAAATGCTTAAAACTATCCACAGCTGCTGTACCTCTAACCGAGTGAGTTCATAATACCATAATAAAGCTACACCTTCCCTTTAAACAGTGTTCTGGCTTGATTTTTCAGATGGCTTTCGGAAGAAGGCAAACCTGGAACATGGTACTCTCAAAGCGGAGAAAGATGACATTGAGTTTCAGCACCCAAACTTCAAGAGAGGGAAAGTGGGACAGCTTGAACTCATCAAAAGGAAGGTATGTTGAGAAACAAGTGTCACTGAAAGCATTGTTGACATTGTTGATCCTGCTTTTTGGAAAAGTCAACACAAAAGGGGTGTTTGGTTTATTTTTGTTGTTGTTGTTTTATAATGATAACTCAGTGACGCTCCTGGCGCTGTAACATACAGTTATTTCCTGCAAGGTATGTGGGATAACGTTTGAATTATGATACCTAATCCTTAGCACCATGTAATGGTTTACAAGGTGCTATGGCGCAATGTGCTGCCAATAAAACCAGCAACACCTGGGCAAACCCCCTTTTTATTTACATGTGTAAACAATACACGCTTTCGTGCCTTCCGAAAGGATGAAGTATCATAGTTAGGTTGGTGTCTTGCTCAAGGACACAGGTGTCAGGACTCCACACCCAAACTCTTCTGAACAGAAACACCAGAGTTTGAATCCGGCGCTCTTAACCAGTAGGACATGACACGCCACGCCATGTTTTGTGTTCAAAGGAGAGTTAGACTCCTTCTGTTTTTGTACTCGACAGTGAGGCTCTAGTCTTACAAAATAAACCTCTTTCAGGTGTCCGCTCGGGAGGAGTCGAAGCTTAGAATTGACAACGTACATCTTCTCCTGAACGATGTCCAAGACATGAAAGGCAAACAAGACAACCTCTCGGGCACTTTGGAGGGTATTCAGAGGTAAGCATACATGTCTGTCAAATCTCCAAAATATGCCAAATAGTTTTTTTTTTTTTTTTCAATTTGAAAAAAGGGTAATAGATAACCCTAAAGATATTTTTGTGCCTCTCAGCCTCACTTTATTTTGTATGTATGAGGCAAAGAAAAACGCCTTAGTTTAAAAATCACTTTTACGTGTTCCTTTTGGTAGAGAGAATCAGGTATTATGGAGGGAAGTGGTTCATCTCAGACAGCGGCATGAGAAGCAGCAAAAGATTGTGAATCGTCTGATCCAGTTTCTGATCACAATGGTCAAACCAGTCGGCCTTAAGAGAAAACAGTGAGTACATCCAATCAGATTATAAATTAACAAAATAACAGGGATGCTGTTGATACCCCCTCATCTCTTTTTTTATATACTGTAGCTAACGCAAAATATAACCAAAAAGTGTTCGTATCTGTGAGCATCTTGACCTTGCCACTTGACCTGTGAAAAATAACTTGTCACCTTTGACCTTGTTCAGCCCCAAAACAATCCAAACTTTCCCTTCTCTAAGACAAGGGGCAGCTGATGCCATAGCCTCCATTTGGTTCCAAGCCTGCAGCATTAATTACTATCCAGTTCCATTTTTTTTTCACTTAGCACTTTATTTAAAAACCACAAAACCATTATTGAATCCAATGAACAAGGCAAAAGCAAAAAAAAAATTAATGTAATAATTTGTCAGTATTTTTCATAATTTTGTAATTGTATTATGTTTATTTTGAATCAGGCAACTGATGCTTGAGCCAGCCCCAGAAGAAAGTAAATCCAAGTACTCAAGATATGCACCTTATAGTGAGGCTCACCAGCTCGTTAGCCAACAACCTGTAAGTTGAAAACAACAGAATTCAAGAGAATCATCAGTTTTGGATTGATTGTGCATAGGATTTTGGAAAATATTTCTGCTCACAAATTGCTATGGAAAAATATTGAATAAAGGACTTACTTAGGATTGTGTGTTTCAGACAAATAAACGTAGATGATTTTCCATGAGTTTTGTTGCAAATTGCATGGAGAACTTTCCAAAACAAAGTCTTCCGACAGGACAAGTGGGTGTAACTGGACATTTTTCAGCGCTCTTGTGCAACCTTTTTTTCAGTAGAATTGAATCTTTGCATGGTAGAAATACGACTGTTTTACAATCTGGTTTTCAGCATATCTCGTACCTTGCCCTTATTAAAGTCTTTGTAACCATAACACCGTTAACAATCTTGACTCTATGTTGCAGCTACAGAGTACGTATGACACTGATCTTGACAACCTGCCGGGCTTAAGTGATTCAGAACCCATCTTGGCAGATGTAACCGAACTTCCCGTTGAGGCCTTCCGAGCATGTCCGAGCAACGATGGTGATAATAACAGTGCAGTGCCAGCCGAGCTCGATGCATCCACAGGACAACTTGACCCCTCTCTATTTGACCTTGAAATATCCGCTGACTCAACAGATGACGTCAACTCACCCATTGTCACATCACCAGGTAGCATGGTACCATCCACCCTTCCTTTGTCCGCCGATCTGGAGCTATCACCTGGCTCTTACAGCAGCAGCTCCACCATGGCTCCATTTGGGGTCGGAGGAGCAGATCATCAGATTGTAAGCACTAAAGGGAATAGCTTCGGACTTGATGCAGGACCAATTCCATCCATGGGGGATTTGTCATCTAGGACAAATTCTTATCCAAACTCAAAAAGTCTGGTGAAGAGAATGCCTTCACATGATGAGCAGCGGTGAGTCAGCACAAAAAGCCATAGCACTTTAAGTCTTTAATTCTGTTATTGTGGAGTGTTGGTGGACGAGCTGTTCACTACACCAGGCCAAGGTTGTCAGAGTTTGGTTTGTTGTTCCAGTTATGACACATTTGTCTTTAAGCAAGACACTTGCTCCCCTTGGTGTTTCTGGCATAGTTTAGCTGCAGATTTAATAATATATATATTATGAAGGAACGCCTAACATCACAAGGCCCCAAATGGCCACTTCAAGATGAGGGCTACACTATAAATGATTTGGGCTATCGAATGGGTTTCACCTGCTAGAAGTCTGGCTGATAGAACAGGATGCATTACCATCCCTACTTTTTAAGAAGCATTTATGGTAAGTGCCTTGCTCAAGGGCACAAGTGTCATGAATGGGTATCGAATCCACACTCTGCTGCTGACAGTACCAGAGCTTGTGTCATGACACACCATGATTGCACACAGCATATTCTATACCTGTAACCAGTTAACTTTATAATTGTGTCTCACACTTTAAGATAGCTCTGACATAAAATTTGAGCACTTTGAGATTTGAAATAAAATGTTGTATATAAATAGTGCATTTAATATTTTTTTAATAATGACTTTTTTTATTTCTAGGCATGAAATTGGAGAGCATGTCACAACTGTTCAGGACAATTTAGACATGATCCAAAATTTGCTGACATCTATCGGACCTTCTGATGGCTACAGCCTTGACATGGATTCACTGCTGGGGGTAAATAAAAGAAAGAAAACACCTCTTTGGGTTGTTTCTAAGAACAAAAATATTTGTTAACCCCCCCCCCCCCCCTTAATCTTTAGGAAAGTAACAACAAAGAAAAGTTAAAGACATTTTACGAGTTTCCATTCTGAGTACTGTTTGAAGCAATAAGGTCTGATGCTGGAAAGAGACATTACTCATTAACAATTTAAAAGGGGTGTGACACTAGGGTTATGTTCATTCTTAGGTATGTGGAAGCTTTATAGTTCCAGAGCGCAACTCGTGGAAGAGCTTATATATTTCCAATTCTGAGGACTTTGTTGGGTTAAAGGAATAATTAGATACTGCTGTGAAAATCTTGAGTCTAATGAAAAGAAGACAATGAAGTGTTCACTGTTCGTTCTTTTCCTCTCTCTTTGCAGATTTTCAGCTCAGATAATAGTGGGAGTACCACTGAGCCGGTACGTTAATGTAGCTTTAGCGTATCAATGTTAGTCATAGGTGCATTGATTACATTATGTCTGATTTGATGGTTAGTAGGCTCTAAATGTCCTAAAGACTTAAAAAAGGCAAAAAGACTTAAAAAGGCAAAAGTGAGTTGTTACACTAACTTTCGTTGTAGGCCATTAACCCTAATCAGCCCTAATCCAGTTGGTATTTTACCTCGGGAACTTAAAAATCCATTTTAATGTTTGCTAGTCTTGTTACATTTAAATCATGTTTTGCTTTCACTTTTTAAAGTAAAGAAGACTACCAGCCGAGATTTTAAATCCCAAAATCTGTTTTTATTTCACCAGGACCTGTTTCCACCTCCGAATGATAATATGTCTACGCTGCTTTTTAACCCGGATTCAAACACCACAGGTGAGAATGAGAGTTTGTCTGTTCTTTAAAGATATTTTGCAGAGACCCTGTAATTCCTTTATAAATGCTTCCAGGTTTTGGTTGGATTGGATCAGTTTTCCTTGGTGAATAAAACCAACGTTAAGTTTCTTTCTAATAATTGGTCTACTTTGGGGTTGAAAAAATACAAATTCACAAGGCAGGATTTGAACCAAGGACCTCTAGATTAACGTACCGGAACTCTACTAACTGAGCTATCTATATATAGCCCTGTGTTGATGGTTGACAGGTTTTCTGCTTGAACAAGCTAGGGGCCAAGGCCATGCTCATGCACCACCCCTAAGAAACACACTACCATGTAATCATGCTATTTTTAACACAAATAATAAGCACATATTAAGATAATATTGAAAAGATAACTTTTTTGTGACTAGCCAGCAAGACCAGTTAGTTTTACATTTCACTGGGCCATCAGCCTTTTCACTAGTCATACTGTTTAGTTAATTTGTTGCTTTCTCTTGTATAAATTGGTTTATTTGTTTGTAAAGCGCATTGAGAGTACTTGCAGAACTGAATTGGGCTATATAAGTATTTATTCTTCTTATTGTTATTATTATAATATGGATGCTTTTAACATTGAACTATCCACACTGACCACTTTGAGAGAATTTTTGGCTGGTCCTCAGATGTTTTAAGTGCCACTTGGCCAGCAGACCACTTAAGGGAAAGTGCTGGCATAATATCAAGGGTGTTACACAATTGGTTAAAAGCTTTAAAATAACCCTTAGGAATCCCAGACGACTGAAGAGACCTATGTTTGAATTCATTCATACTGAATTTTCCCCCCGCAGGCACAGAATTGGTTCAGTACGTCTCCCCTGGCGATGACGATGATGATTCATTACTGCAGTCACTTAATGAAGACTCAGATGCCTTGGAGAAACTATCAGCCGTTTATGATCACACAGTAGATTAATATTCTGTTTAATAGGCATGGCTCGATCCACAACAATCCACAAGACAGCATGGGTCATTTTTACAAAGATACTGGGCCTTGAATTTCATCTTTGATAGTACAAGTCCATTTCTTAAAGTCTATGGGAAACTAATGAAGGGGCACCAAGGCCAAGACTAGGTTTTTTCTTAAAGTCTATGGGAAACTAATGAAGGGGCACCAAGGCCAAGGGCAACAGAGGCAATGACCCCAGTGGTCTCTTATGAAATTCCAGGCCTGAGTCCTAGAACTCTTTAGGAGTTATTAAAAACATAAGGCTAGTCCCAAGTTAGGCGCGTCCTAACTCGAGATAAGACTAGTCTTAACTCTTACACCCCAACAGCCGATGTCACGAAACTTTACGCAACTGCATAAGTCTACTTTCGCAACATTTATGGCACAAGGATGACCATAAATGTTGCGCAAGTGGACGTACACAGTTGCGACAAGTTTCGTGAAATCGGCTGCAGGATTGTTGCTCAGAATCTTTACTGGACTGGGATTTGATTAACAATACCACAATCGAAATGAGAAGAGAATAAGTGAAAAATCTAAACTGCTTCATTTGAACAAGACGCTATGGCGAGATTTATCTCTTCTATGTTATGAGTGATACTCAGCAGGATTGAAGATGATGTGAGACTCAAACTCAACATTTGAACCTCATTCTTTTGAGACAAAGATGTGGAATTGGAAATTTGAGCCCTGCGTGGGTAGTGCGTGATGTCAACTTTTTACACTTGATGCTTATTTGCAAGATGATATATTATTTGGGAAAGTTCCCTACATATTTTTTAGACATTTTATTTTTACTTTAAAAAGAATGTTGAACTGGTCACAGGTGCTATTTCTTAAAGGGTACCCTTTGAAGAGAATTGAAATTGTAAATGTTTGTAATTTGATGAAAAAGCAATGAACGTAGTCACCAAAGTGTATATCAGGGTCGGAAGAGGACCTTGTAGGAATATGGGTTTTACACAGAGGTAAAACACTGGCGTCGGTAGGACCATGGAGCTATAAATAGCTCGGTATGACCATGGAGCATAGCTCCGTAGGACCATGGAGCTATAATAAATAGCTCTATGGCTGGACTGTTGGTTTGCACTAAGGGGAAACAGTTGCATGTGTGCAACCATCAAGACATGGTACCTGAGTAATTTGATTTGATTTGAATGTATTCTGATAAAAACACGAATGTGGCAAAAATATGTACACAGTAGCAGGGGGTTATACAAAAAAATAAAAAAATGTTGAAAACAGGAAAGAAACTTTGCACAAAATTATCAAGAAATAGGAGTTTATATACATATAGAAAGTGTTGTTACTTTGTGAAAGAAACCCTGAATAAAGGGGAAAAGGAGGCCTTGTGTGTCAAGTTAAAATTCTGTATGGAAAGGGAAGCACGCAAAAGAGGCAATTAAAAAGGTTAATTTAGAAAATGTCAACCAAAAAGTTATTGGTATGATTAGACCTTGCACTCTACAAGAGAAGCTGTTTATCTTAGAAGGTTATTATTACACAAAAACAGGAACATGTTCTTCAAGTGGTGCAATGTTGTGGACTTGCAGTTGAAGGACACTCATAAGACTACAGGGTGTAGATCATTTGTTGGCTGCCTTATTTGCTTAGAAGCTTTAGTTTTTGTTGTTGAGACTGAAATTGTTGGCTAATATTTCTATTGAAAAACACAAAATTAAAAGTCAGGATCCATTTAAAAGAAATTGTTTTACTTTTTTTATCTGAGAACCCCAAACTGTATGAAATGTAGGGTCTTGTACATTGTGTGACGTATACATAACATTGTAAGAGATTTAAACAAGCTGGCACTAGCTTGATATAACCAGTAAGCACAGTAATTATCATGTTAATAATGTCAACAATATTTGCGCTAAGCAACTGGCTCATTTGAATCTAACTCAAAGAGTTGTGACTGGTATTGCACTACTGCAGTATGGCTTTGCTTGTGCAAAGTCGGTTAAAAACTAAATTTGCCGAAATTTCAGAGCGTTGGACTTGATCGAGTCTTTTCTCAAAATAGTACAAGAGAATAGGGTTTTACATTATCATAATAAACATCAATATGTCAGTTTTTTTTCTGAATTAACAAAGCAAAAGACTTGAAGGGAGGGTATACCTATTGTAATTACTTTACAGTACTAAGTAACTTCTGACATAACACAATTCATATATGAACTTTTACAAGCTGCACACTACATGCTTAGTAGACCAATAAGCCACTTTAAAAAGGAAGAGAAGGTGGTTTTGTCCAGCTTTAAGAACTTTGTAGTTACAGGTTAAAAAAGTGAAACGTCATGTGATGTTATGGTTTGCCATTGTGGCTGTTCTCTACAAGTGTTTACAAATTAGATAACATTTGCTAAACAAAATATTAGCAGCTAAGCATGGATCAACTACACATGAGAAATGTTTAGATCTACACAAATAATTTGACTAAATTTATTAGTTTATTGAAAGAGTGGCTTTTTCTGCGTTGTCCCAATCAAACGAAACTTATTTCAAATAGATTGTTATTTGTTGTAGTTAAGCGTTTTACTTTGGTTTCATTTGGTAGTTTAGCTCGAGCTGTGTCCACATCTTGTAAATGAAAACATGTACATTAAAATATTCATGCAAACTTCCTGAATTCTGGATTAAACCCAGTCTGTTGCCGTTTTATTTAGTTTCTTATGTGTTTTCTCTATAGTAACAAATATTGACTGCTTCGAGTGCCATGGTTAAAACTATGACTCCCGAGGTGATCCCCGGAGCGTTCTATTTTCCCGAGGCGAAGCCGAGGGAAAATAGAACGCTACACGGGGATCACAGAGGGAGTCATAGTTTTAACCATTGCACGAGTCAAAGCAGTCAATATTTGTTTTATTACACCCCAAACATTTCTAAATACTGTACTATTATTATTTAGTTACAGACCTGAATGCTACAATCCACGGACGACGCGAATACAGATTGCAAAAACTTTTACTGGGTGCATGTAGTGTCGTGCAATCCGAAATGGTTTATTAATTTATCATCCTCGTACACGCAACGGACGTCTGGGTACTGCAAGGAGTGTGCTAGTCTTCGGACTAGCGCACGGCAAACCGACGCACTATCACACGGCCGTCGTCTAGCAAAACTAAGACATGTCATGTGACGCGCTCTAAACCAATGAGCAGGCAGAATACTTGCAAGGGGTGTTCTACATTATAACACCCCTTGCAAGTATTCTGCCTGCTCATTGCTCATTGGTCATTAGAGCGCGTCACATGACATGTCTTAGTTTTGCTAGACGACGGCCGTGTGATAGTGCGTCTTGGTTCAAGACTCGTGATATCAAAATCCCCCATAGACGACACTGTGATAGCGGTCTATGGTGAGAGTGCGCCCTCTTGTGATAGTACGGGAGAGTCTTGAGCCAAGACTAGTTCTTTGCGTCTGGGTGGCGGCCTTGCCCCCCCCCCCCCCCCCATTCATTATCGCCACAGTGTTATCAAAATGTTAACATTGGAGTTAACCAACATCAGGGGACCTTTATGTTTGGTACACACTACACACAATGGGTGTTATCTCACTGCATTGTGTATGTGACGGATTATAAACTCTAGATTGGCAATCGAGTTTTTATAACGGTAACATTTTCTCTTGTTATCTTCTCTCGATGTACAAACATTCAACCTACTCAACGCATACTAAAGCAAGTTGTGTAAGGGGTACGGGTTAGATTAAATAACTGATGCAATCTGTCATATGGGTCAGCCATACCTTCGGGGCTGCCATTTTGTTGTTCAACCAACAAATCTACATATCCAAACCGAGGCTGAAAGGTATTACGAAAGGTATTAAAAAAAGACTTCAATATTGTGACTTTGGGGTGTTAATGCAAATGACCATGCTGGCTCTGACTAATTGAATCGAAATGTGGTGGTTCCTCTGTATACGGAATAATAAACCATTGCTGTAGTTGCAGTTAGAATTAAAAATTAATGACAAAAATACCCCATTGTCCACATTGGACTCGTTATTGTTGCAAAGGTCATTTCAACCCAAACATCATCTCACTGATTGTTATCAAACAAAATTTCGTATTAGATTTATCATTTAGCTGCATAATGATGGGCATTTATTTATACGATCTTTAATGACTAGAAATAACGTTCCACAGAACAACAAATACACTTAAGGTCAATTATTTTCCCAGTTTGTTCGATTCTCTTATAGGTATTTGTGGAAGCAAACGCAACGGGCAGTGTTCGTTATAGCCTAAAGCGCTCCCCGTTAAGGCACTAAGAAAAATTGCAAAGTGAACGCGAGGTATGCTTTGCACAGCACACGATTGGAAACTAAAAACAAAAAACAAAAACCATCAACAAACAAACGAAAAAAGGTTGGTAAGCAATTTGCAACAGCTTATTATATATTTTCTCAATGGATTTATATATAGTTACATGATATGCACTTTTCACGAACGATAGTGGACATTGTGTTTTCATAATGCCGCTGGGTACCAGAGAGCACGCGCGTGTTTGTGTATTATAAATAGCCCATGACCTTTATCGTTATTTAGTACGAAATGCAAATCGACTGATTCAGAAGAAAACAATTAACAGGACATTTTTTTTTTCTTTTCATAATTAACATCGCGATCATGTTTCCTATTTATTTCTTTTCGCCACATTTCATATACATGATTTTTATTTTGTAGTATTTTTTGTATAAAGGCTACTCGTTTACTATACTTGGCAGGTTTTTCCTTCAGTCACGTTTGGTAACCTAATTAAACCTTATCAAACTAAATATTAGCACATAAACTTCCATGGTAACGGGCAACGGAGAGCTGTTTATGGTGAACAATTATTGTGAGAAATGACTCTCTCTGAAGTAACGTGGGTGTTTATTTAAAGGTAATTTCTCACTAAAATACTTGAATCTGAGAAAGACTTCATCAGTCCTGAAGGCATACAAATTTGTCAAACGATTACAATAGTGTTTTCGATTAATTCCTTGCAACTTCGATAACCAATTAAGCCAAAATGTTCACAAATTTGTTAATTTATGCATACGAGTCCGGTGCATCTAAACTATACAAATGTGTTGCGAGTCGGTGCCTCCCTTTTAAAAAACCTCACAATACTTTACACGAAGCACCCCCCCCCCCCCCCCACACACACACATCAACCAAGGTTGATAAATCTTCTTACTGTCCATCCCCTTACACACACAGTGGCGGTTGCTATGCGTGCTACTTTTCCCCAATTTTGTAATATTATTTACTTTGGGTTGTATCTGTAATTTATTTGGAAACTCGAGTGTTGTAGCTTAGCAACCACTGACCAAACAACATGACATGAAAGGCATACCGACAACGAGACAGATAGTTCTTCTTTGCATCCCCGCATTAGTCCCTCCCTGTAGTATAGAACTATAGAATTGGCATCCTCAACAACTTTCCCGATTTGTTTTTAGACATTCCCTTTTGGAATCGCACTATACGGCAGTGGCAAGTTGATGTAAAGAAACAACAAAAAACAATTACAGAATTAAAAGAATCAAAGTGACTTCTCCCACAATAATTTCGGTCTTTTTTAAAGTCCAACTTAGACTATTGACAATAAATTCTGAACCAAAAACAAAAACCATAACAATCAGCTCAAGTGATAAATCCCGTCAACTGAAGTGCTTGCGAGAGAATAACAGTCGTGCAAACGAAAATTTCCGGTCACAAGAGGTAAAAAGGTGCATCAACGTTATTAACTTGCATCCGTACACAGAACGAAAAGCTTTCAACGTGGGCACCATTCAGTTTAATCTTACAGTCGGTGACAAGGACTTATTACACGAGTTTCATACTTTTAGATTCAAATTTTTGATTTGATAAATCACAACCAAGGTTTTTTACAAGATGGTGCAAGACAATTCCACTAAGCAACACTTGGGATGTGTGGAGGTCTTTAACTTCAGGTATGGGATTTGAGGCATTGCATGGGGAGCAGTATTGTAGTCGAGACCTTTAAGTCCGAGAGAGACCTACAACACTGATGGAGAGGTATCAATGTATATTTGGGTTGCGGTAATACCATGTGTATATCTACTTAGGAGATTGTGTTCTTTTGAGAACTTTTCCTGCCGCGGCAATAGACCTGCTTCCATCTTGGTCATGTTCCTCGTATCGAATATCAATTATGAATGTGAATAATCATTTTGAAAATAGGTACCAGACTATTTTGTTCAGCCAGCCTCGGTTTGGTTACATTGATATCAATGGGAGAAATTCAAGATGGCTGCACCATGATAAAGGTCTATAGAGAAGTCTCCCGAATTCCAAAAAATATCTACTCATCAGCAGCATGGTAAAATAGCAAGACGGCCCGGCTCGTCCCAATTTCCCATACAAATAATTGTCTGCTAAGCAAAAGAAAGAAGGATACCAGTCACAGATTATACATGTGCCATGCTTTTTTGGCTGGTAACCTTTCACACAGCAAGTATAGATAAATACACTACATTTAGATTTGTCTTCTTTATGCAATATTGTTTGAATGTCATCCGCCAGAGGGCTAGAAGATGACAGATTATAGACATTGTTAAAGAGTTGTAATTGTTCTCCCCTCCCTTGTCTCACATTGTTTGTTCTAAGGCGGGTATGTAACAGTACTTAATTAAGCTGTGACGTCATGGTGTTTCATCAGATATCACCTATCAATGATTTACGCTATCTACACACAAGCAACCAGGATTGGCTTATCACATCAGCCTCGTACCATGTATGATCGTGGAAACAATGCTATCGTTACTATATACTTACTAATATCAATAATTTCCACCTACAAAACTTGATGTGAACTTTGATCTACACATCGAGCCAGTGCAATGCTGGTAATCTATCAACAACCACACCCGTACATTTGCAGTTAATCTGGGTAGAGATTGTAGAGAGTAGAGACGGTGGTTCTTTCCTTTGGAAATATAGTCGCTGTGTATTTTTAAAGAGATTTTTTATTGTATAAATATTGTGTTTTTTCCCTTCGGGTTGAGTTTAATCTCCCCGCAGGATGGCGAGAAGTACTGCTTTACGGGACCAGCTTTTGGCTTGCTTGATATTTGGAATATTGTTGAAGGTAAGCAATCATTGTATCAGTCAAAGTAAAGCAAATGTGCACTTTATACTATTAATCTAACGTACCATAAAATTACACAATATTAAAATAAATGGCGATCGCACGGGGTCAAAGCGATTCAGCTATAAATAAAGTATCACTACATGTGCATAAAATAGCAGAAAAGATCTGTGAATGGACCGAGGGAGTTCATGAAAATTACATTATTGAGAGTTGTTTATGTTTTGTCAAGTGTAAAGTGAACGAAAGTATAAATCTGAAAGGGCAGAGGTAGTTTGTTTACGAAACAACATAAAACTCAGAATCAAGCTTGATACATGTTTTTTGTTTTGTTTTATACATAAGTTGTATTTTACAACTATCCCAGAACAGTTTTTGTTCTCGTTTTGTTATTGTAAACTGTTATTTGTGGTGTAGTGTGCAGTATTGTGTATGAAGACAGTTAGTGTACGTTCACAGTTGTCTGCTGCTAAACATCTCGATGTGAAATAAATAATCAAAGTCATTAATATCTAACCATAATGTTCCTAATTTTGTTTCCAATAAAGTTTGGAGAATCAACGATCCACGAGGCTGGTCGATGTGTCATGTATAAGGAGTGTACACCAGGCGAATTGAACTGCATTAACAATACATTAGCGGTGCAGCTAAGTGGGCCCGACCATAAGACATTCTTAGCCCAAGTCTGCCCTCACCTCGCAGACAGTGAGAGGGTTTGCTGCGATCTAGATCAGTTGAACACATTGAATGGATACCTCGCTCAAGTTCTAGGAGTGTTCAATCGTTGCCCGTCCTGCCAGGCCAACCTCATAAGGTACCAGTGCGACCTGGCATGTAGCCCGGACCAGAGTGTCTTTGTTGAGGTGGTTCCAGACTCACCAACCGCGACCGAAGTTACAAAAGTCCGACTTTATGCGACCGAGGAGTGGGCAAACGGCACCCTAGACGCCTGCCGAGATGTGTTCTTTCCTTCGGCTAACAGACCCGTCATCGACATCAACTGCAATGGCTATTCGGCTGAGCAATGCCAACCCGAGATATGGCTGGACGCAATGGGAAATCCAGCCAACCGATTCGCCAAATTCACCACTGATGTGGTGTTGACTTCTAATGTGGATATACCAGGTATGGAACCGTTGGATTCAGTCGTAACATCATGTGCTGAGAAGGCCTCACCTGACTTACCAAGCTGTAGCTGTCAGGATTGTCGTGCAGCCTGCCCGCCTGGAATCCAGCCTACCATCCCGCCGATTGCAGAGCCTTTCAAGGTGGCAGGAATCGACGGCTATACCTTCGCCGTAGTCGTTGGCTTCAGCGGTTTCGCAGTGCTGTTTCTAGCCGGTGTCATCGCCTACCACTGCATGCGTGACTCAGACGATCACCCCGAAATGGAAGACGGGAAACGACCATCCAAGAAACAACCACAGATAACCGAAGACGACGTGAGTTGCTTCGAGAAAATCGGGAAAGTCTACGATGATGCCGTCCGTAGTTTCTTCACCCATCTCGGTACCTATGTTGCTTACCATCCCCTAGCTGTCTTGCTGATTACCCTAGCCGTTGCTGTACCATGTAGCATTGGGTTTGCCTTCTCAACAGTGACCACCGACCCGGTGCAGCTATGGTCCGGTCCCAACAGCAGAGCCCGCACTGAGAGGGTGTACTTTGATGACAAGTTTGTTCCGTTCCAGAGGACAGAGCAGCTCATCATCACAGCCAACCAAGACAAGTACAAACCAACAAAGTATACACCCTGGAACTCAGACGAACCTCTCACTTTTGGATCAGTACTCAATATTAAAGTTCTTGAAAAGGTACGAATTTTTCCATAGTAAAAAATAATGAAATTGTAATAACAATACACATTTTGGTACTCAATAAATGCGTCAAGGAACGGGTTGCTAATAATCCAGGTGCTGTATGAAACATTAGTAAAACAATGTCATGACAATAATTTCCGTCTCAATTATCATGAGACTAAATTATTTTAGCATGTAAAAACATGATTTTCAAGCCAATGTTTTACTCATTTCTCAAAAACTACAGCACCCCAGCCACTAATATTTTAAGGTACGCTTTCTGCTATCGTTATCTTCAAACTGAGTAAGTTTAGTGTAAACCTGTCGACACTGTGTTTTGTGTTACAAAAAGTACCCAAATCATTTTGGTCTGAACGCAAGAACAAAGCATTCAAAATGGCTGCTACAAAATAACGTTGGTACATGCACATTGCTTTTTGAACTTTCAAAACAAATTTATCAACAAATTCAGATAAATTAATTGAGTACCATTCCTCATATAAACAGAACCACCCACCAACTATATCTGACAAAATCTTTGATTAAGGCAAAGTATAACATCTATAATCTATAATTGAAGTCTATGGTCCTAGTTTTGTGAGTTCAGATAGGCATGCATGGTTATAGATAACTTCTATAACTGCAATGTCACACACACACCACACGTTTCGTAATCACTCTTCAAATTAATGACTCTACAAACTTTTGGTTTGACCAAAAGTTTGTAGAGTCATTAATTTTAAGAGTGATTACCAAATGTATGTTACGTGTGACTTTACACATATTATACAAGCCTACAATAGCTTTCGACAGTAGGCTTTTAAAGCATCTGGAGAGAACATTTCACTTCAAAGTAATGTGATTATGTAAAAAGATATCAGTTTTTATGCCGCAAAAGTTGAATCTGAGAAGCGTTACTGTCTACTGTCAGAAATTAAGAGATTATTCTTCCAGCGTGTACATCGCTCTGAATTTTCGGTGATATCTAAAAAAAAAAAAGGGTCACTTTTGAAATGAAGTTTTCACATGCTAGTTTTATTGTATACATCTACATTTACAAAGGATTTAAACAACCGAAATGTTCCAAAAACCAAAATGTATACTTTGTCTTTAAAGGCAATGGACACTATTGGTAATTACTCAAAATAATTATCATCATAAAACCTTTCTGGATTACGAGTGATTGGGAGAGGTTGATAGTATAAAACATTGTGAGTAACAGCTCCTTCTGAAGTAAGGTAATTTTCGAGAAAGGAGTAATTTTCCACGAATTTGATTTCGAGACCTCAAGTTTAGAATTTGAGGTCTCGAAATCAAGCATCAGAAAGCACAAAACCTCGTGTGACAAGGGTGTTTTTTCTTTCATTATTATCTCGCAACTTCGATGACCGACTGAGCTCAAATTTTCACAGGTTTGTTATTTTATGCATATGTTAAGATACAACAAGTGAGAAGACTGGTTTTTGACAATTACCAATAGTGTCCAGTGTGTTTGACAATAATGGGTAATATCTCTTTCAAGCGTTAAACCATGTTGCTTTCCCGAAACCCTATAACAGTTAGGTATACATTGCCTTTCAATTTAACAGTTTGAGAATGTTTTCATAAAGTTGTATAGTAAGACAATACAGAGAATGCAATTTTTGTTATACTTGGTAGATTCTCGAGGTCCAAAAATACCTTCAAAATATGGAAGTTGAGCGCCCTTTAGAGGACGGAACCAGTGAGACTATCTCCCTTGCCGATATCTGCTGGGTACCAGTTACCTTACTACCACCTCCTACAACATGCGCGATTACGAGTCCCGTACAATACTGGCAGAGTAGTAATAGGAGTCTACACCAAACAGCTACGTCAGACGATGGCAGACCACAAGACTGGCATGATCATTTCTTATACTGTGTCAGGTAAGAAAGCAAGACCGTGCGCCATGACAAGACGCATCACGTCCTCTCCTCCCTCAAAACCACCCTTGCAGGAGTGTTTTAAAGGGGATGATATCATTTTTCATAAAGCTTTCGAAAAGCTGCGACCGAAGTTGTCTCAGCCAACTTAAAGGGAGCAAATATTGTAAAGCATCTTGCTGAATGACACAAACGTCATGACCGGGACGTGAACCAACATTCCGATTAGTAAACCACTAGAGTTTGAACCACTTGCACATGACACCAGATACCAAAAACCTTGTCGATATGACGAGCTCTGTGCCTAACACACCGGCACATTCAGTGGAACACGATACTACACAATAGTTATTGGTTTGTTTATTACATCTTTCCCTAGTCCAACAAATATTTTATCACCCCTCCATGTCGACACAATCTGGAGATACCATCTTGTTTTCTCCTCCCAATAGGAACCCACTAGCTCTAGCTGATGGGACTAATCTTGCCCTACCTCTCGGGTGTGTATCAGAGTTTCTTGGCCCCAGCTATCCCTTCATTGTGCTTGGTGGATTTAACGTCACCGATGAAGGTAAGTTTCCTATACGGTCGTCATACAGGACGGTTGGTTTAACGGATTTATTCACAAGACCGACTTTAAAAGTCTGAATTCACACAAAAACGTCTGACATTTATCATCTCTTAACAATTGAGCATATTCTAAGACTTCTATCATTCATACCTACATTGTGATCATGGATTATTTTTTAATTACCAAATTGAATCGTCTGGATAACTCGTAATATCGAAAAACACAGAGAGCAACCCTTGATCGAGACGAGTCCGGTTGGGCAGTCAGGTTGGCTCAGTGGCTTCTCTCCACACCTTTCACCTCTGTGTAACCCCGGATCGATACCCGGACCGGAGCCTTACATGATTGGGTTTTAGTCTCTTCTGGCTGCATGGGTGTTCCCTATATATAGGGGTTTTCCCTCCCAAGCCTAAGACTGAAATTCCTTCATTGACTTCTCTACAAAAACTTGGTGTGATGTTTCCATTAGTATGATTTGCCGACTAAATAACTCAGATGCAGAGAACCCTAGAAAACATTTCCTCTCCTTTACAGATGTTACATTTACATCGGGGAAAAATATTCATTTTGGTATTACCCAAATACACCGATTTGTGTTAGCACTGTTTGCTCATCACTTTCTGGCCCAGAGTTCTGTGGAAAAATATCACAGGCATATGTATACTACTTGGTGGGATTCGAACCCACGAACTTTGCAGTTGTATAGAGCAGTATCTATACCAACTAGACTCTTATTTCCTCTTGTTGATGCTAAACAGGTGAGCCGTTGTACCACACTGCCGAAGCAGTCATGGTCACCTTTGCCGTTAATAATTACCGTGATGATGAAGAGGATCTTCAATTCAAGAGATCTCTAGCCTGGGAATCAGCTGCCATCGAATACATCGAGAAATACTTGGAAGAAAATGATGACTTGGTTATCAGATATATGATGGAGGTGGGTCTTGAGAAAAGTTGGGTTCTTTTACTCAAGAAGAAATATGCTTTTTCCAGAAGACGATCAGAGCATACTGATCGAAACGTCGAGTTGAAACCAACAGTTCTTTTCAGAACCACCCCAACTCATTAGAGATAGTCATTTCATGGTGTTACCGCAAACCTTTCCATAAAGAAATATACTCTTGAACGCATTCTCCTGAATACGATCAGAACATACTGATCGAAGTGAATAGTTGTCAACCACCTGTTCTTTTCAGAACCAACACTACTCAAAAGAGATTTACACTTGGTGCTTACCGCAAACCTAACCTTATTATACTCTTTTACCTCCAGGAATTTCCTTTATTTTATCCAAAAAACAAAAAAGGATTGACTTATTATAAGTGGATCAACACAACTAACTTCATATTCAATGCTAATGACGTTGCTTTTCTCTTGACATTGGTTAAAGTTGTTAAAAAAAATTGATATCAACAAAAACCTCAACATTACAGATTACATTTCTGAGTCACAGATGACAAAGTAAAAGGTTGACAATTATCTCGTTTTTCCGTCTTGATTCCAAGTGGGTCATAATTGTTATATTGGGAACCGGAATGGTTGCACTTGACTCAAACTTTAAAGATGTCTTATTTATTTATTTATATGTTGTCTAGCGTTCCATTGAAGATGCCTTGATTGAGAGCAGCGAGGCAGATATACTGACTATCATCATCAGCTACTTGGTCATCTTTGCTTACATCGCGGTGGCTTTAGGAGAATTCAGCAGTCTTAAACGCATCCTGGTAAGATCAGTGCACATCAAGCAGCACATTTAGTGCACGCTCAGTTTTAAATATTGGAGGAAAGCTCCACAATGGGAAAAAAACACGCGATCAGGTTGGGACTCCGCGTCTGGGGTGGGATTCGAACCAGGGTCCACATAGGTGAAAGGCAGGGAAAGAAACCACTCAGCCAATCTGACCACAAATTTTTAAGTGATTAGTCATGATTTACCGATTTCACAGCACAGTACAAAAATTCACAATATCTTGATTAAAATATATATTTCACAAGGCGTTTAGACAAAATTGCATTATTGTTAACAGTTATGATTGAGTACTGAATACAATCCTTACACACATCAGTGTGAGGGTAAAACCAAATAAGGTTATTATTTGCAACAGTTGGTAGGGTAAGACACTGCTCTAGAATTACAAAGGTCGTGGGTTCGAATCCCACTCGAGTAATACACCTGTGATTTTTTCCACGGAGCTAGGGAAAGTACTGAGTACAGTGCTAACACACAGGCGGTGTAAGGGTAAAACCAAATAAGGTTATTATTTGCAACAGTTGGTAGGGTAAGACACTGCTCTAGAATTACAAAGGTCGTGGGTTCAAATCCCACCATAGTCATACGCCGGTGATTTTGTCCACAGAGCTAGGGAAAGTTCTGAGTACAGTGCTAACACACAGGCGGTGTAAGGGGAAAACCAAAATTAATATTCTTTATCCAGGATGCAAATTTCTAATCTATTATGTTTTTTATTACGGTTATGATTATTAAGATTATTATTATGATCATGATTAATATTATGATTATGATTATAATTATTATTATTTCTAGATTGACTCTAAAGTGACTCTTGGTTTAGGAGGTATCGTAGTGATTCTACTCTCAGTCACTATGTCTATGGGTATCTATGGATATCTCGGTGTGGCTACAACACTTATCATCATTGAGGTGGTGCCATTCCTTATGCTTGCTGTGGGTGCTGATAATATCTTTATTTTAGTCTTGGAATATCAGGTAAGGACAGTATGGAAATTACTATCAATTTGTGTTTTTTTTTATAAAATAAGGCAGTTTTATCAAACTACATGTAGCACTTTGCTAGGATTGAAACGTCAGGTTACAGAAACCCTAAGATATTGAAAACCTAAGATGTGGAAAACATGATATCACATGATTAACTAGCCATCAAGAAAGACTCTGCTAGGGTCGAAACATCAGGTCATTGAAAACCTAAGATGTCAAAAATAAAAATGATTTAGCAAGATGTGTAGCCTTTGAGAAAGACTCACCTAGGGTCGAAACGTCAGGCCATTAACTATTCTTTGCATTTATACCATAGGCCCTCTTGGTTGGTAAGCAGTTTGCAACAGCTAATTTTCTTGTTTACTTTGTAACATCCTAACATTACAACTACTGATTTGTTATAAAATAGAAGGTAGTGTATTTGAAAGTTCTGGGAGACGTTTTCCCAAAGGAAAAAATGTTCCTAATTAATTTGTTGCTCAAAAAATAGGAACCAAGTACACCATCCTATAACGACAACTGATTCGTTACAAAATAGAAAGTGTGTGCATTAGAAATTTCTAGGGGACTTTTTACAAAAAAACATTGATTTGTCGCTCTAAAAAGAGGAACCAAATACACCATCACAAAGTATCATCATTGCAGTCTCTCCTGAAACGTCCAGACCACACCGGCTCTTTTCAGGGCCAACACTCCAACAAAGAGATTTAAACACGAATGTACCCAAAAGTTTACTCTTATTTATGATTTCTTCTTATTTATCCACACCTCAAAGCTTCCAACAATACTTAATATTGCAGTTGATTACATTTGTGAACAGTTTTATAACATGAAAGTTTGGTTTGATTTGCAGCGTGATGTGAGACAGCCCGGAGAGTCAAGAGAGCAACAGATTGGCCGAGTCTTGGGCAAGGTGGCTCCAGGAATGCTTATGTGTGGGCTGTCAGAATCCATTTCTTTCTTTCTAGGTTTGAAATTTTTAAACTACTTCAGTACCATGCCCTGAACTTTGCTAAAGAAGGGGTACAGCCATTTTCAGGCACAGTCCGGCACCCTTCTGAAGACGATCAGAGCGTCTTTATTGAAATATTGAGGTGTTCAAAACTGGTTCTGGTAGACCCCACACAACTCAAAAGAGATTTAAAGATGTGGCTATCATAAACCTTACTTAACAAGAACAGGCAATGGGACATTGGACTCATTTTTCATAGTAATGGGCTGGCCTTAAGTCTTACTTCTTTTTCCTCTATCCTTGCTTGCAGGAGCTTTAACTGACGTACCAGCCGTGCAGACGTTTGCTCTGTGTGCTGGCCTGGCTGTCCTGATTGACTTCCTTCTTCAAATAACTGCCTTTGTAGCTCTCCTCTCTCTGGATCTAGCAAGACAAGAAGTAAGAAAAGAAAAATTTAGACCAAATTAAGAATTCACTCCGCGATAGTGAAGTTATCACGATCCACTGAAAGCTAAAGTAGTAGTCCCAGCCAATGTCCTGTCTTGTTCTTCCAAGGCAGAAGTTATTAAGCAAGGCAGTTCTTTTCAGAACTAAGTAATCTCCAGAATTCCGAATCTACTCTATGACAGTAGAAGTAAGACCAAGTTCCCAAAGAACAAAATCTACACAGCAAAATAGATAAAATGTGTTACCAAAAACCAAATATAAATTGTTGTTTCAGTAAAAGTTTATAGATAAATATGCAATAAATTTGCACAGAATTTATTTAAAGTTTAATCATTTCTGAATGTTCTTCTTAAAGAGTGGCCGAGTTGATGTAGTCTGCTGTACTCCTCCATGTCCATGCGGAAAGGGAAATATTGTTCGTCATCCTGGATTCATTCAAATCTTCTTCAAGAAATTTTACTCTCATCTCCTACTCAACAAATGGGTCAAGCCATTTGTGGTAAGAAGCAACTTCACTAGAAGTATTTTTTCTTTGTACAATAAGACCGAGATATTAACACCTTGTTGCCCTTGAAATGCTAGAGCAGAAATTTACAATTTCCTCATAGGATGCCCATTACCCGAGGAGGAAATGCCTTGGTGCCCTTGCCCTTTCAAAAACAAAGCATACAGCCTGTTAACGATAATAATAACAGTGGCTTCTTAAGGCCAAGTCACACTGCAGCGATAACAAAAACGATAACGATCACAAAGCAAAGAGGACGCATTCTATTGGTTGAAGTGCTCCACGCAGAATGCGCACACGCTTATTCACCCAATCGAGGGCGTTCATTTTTAACGTTCTCGTTATCGTGGCCTGTGTGATCGGGCCTTTATAATAGCGTTATTTTGCAGTATTTTTCCTGCAAGATATTGTGGAGCTAGGCTTTTGAAGTATGAAGCAATTCCTTTAAACCAATGTTTGCTTTTAATTACAATTACTATTAATACTAAAACAACTTTAAAAGTTGTCTTGAATAATGCTTGCGTTAGTGTTAATTTTTCATTAAGACCTTGTTGTTGAAGCTTCCCTTAACAATAAATATAACTATTTTTATTACAGTTCCTTGGGTTTATACTTTTGTTTTTGATCTGTGGGTTACTAACTCTGAGGCTACCTGTTGGCTTAGAACAACGAATCCCTGTACCTGATGTAAGTTTGTTTAAGATACTACAGTAACTCTTCATAGTAATTAAGTAAACTTTTTTCAATCTTGGCCGGATTGAACTGGGTTGTCTTTGTTTGCTGTTCCCTCTACCAAACAATTTCCTGTTCTTACACAATCTACCCTAATCGCTCATCTATTCTTCACAGGTTCTTTGTTGTGTCCAAACCTTGCTGTCAGTCATCTTGGTTCAGGACCAGTGCTTTAATTGCTATTTAGCCTGTAGGCCTACAGGTAGTTCTGTAAAACATGTTTAATTTTTCCTGTAGCTTAACTTTTGTCTGCAAGTATTGTTTCTGTACTTTATTAAATAATAATAATAATTTCAATTTGTACTTTTCACAGAACCATTATCTGTTAGATTATTTTGACTATGTGGAGAAATATCTCTCCGTTGGACCACCGGTATATTTTGTCGTCAAATTCGGGGACATGGATGTTGCGAATAAGGTAGAGCATCAGAATCTCCTATGTGGCAGTGCAGGATGTGATATGCAATCATTATCTCAACAGGTCTTCCGAGCCTCTAACATCAAAGATTAGTAAGTCTTCTTGACCTAAACCTTTTTTTTCGGTCTGTTGTTGAGATTTTCCTTCTCTGGCCAGCCACACTAGAAGGCTGGCCTTTTCATAAGTCTACTTCTATGTCATTAACAACTATTACTTGGGTCATCCACAAATTACATTTTCAACATTGGCTCTTGCATTAGGTTGCAATACAAGGCGAAGAAGAAACCTACTAGTACCTAGTGACTATTTTATTGTTTAAAACAAAAAATTTGTAATTAATTCTTGTGTTTTTAAAATGTAATATTTTTGTTTGTAGTTAGTATCGAGTTGAATGTTTTAAGTGCACACATGGAAAACAATTTTCATTTTTTACTTATACACTGTGATGAAATAAATAAATTGAATTGAATTGAAAGTTTGACCACGTGAAGAGAGTTTTATCGAAACTTTTAAGTAACTTGAACTAATATTTAAATTATTGAAATGTGCATGAAATGTTTCAGTACTCGAATATCTACTCCCCCGACATCTTGGATCGATGATTACTTTGATTGGCTAACTCCTAGCACATTGGAAAACTCCTGCTGTAAAGTATATGAACAACATCCAGAAGACTTCTGTAATTTTGGTAAGAACTATTAAATTTGGTTCCACTATCACCATTTAAAGACACTGGACACCTTTGGTAATTGTAAAATAACAGTCTTCTCACTCGGTGTATCTCAACATGTGCACAAAACCTGTGAAAATTTTGAACTCAATTGGTAGTTGAAGTTGCGAGATAATAATGTAAGAAAAAACACACTTGTCACATTTGCTCATAGTGCCCTTAACCGAGGAGAAACTGCCTTGGTGCCCTTGCCCTTCAAAAACGAAGCATACCGGCCTGATATAACAAAGTTGGTGCAGCCAATAAAGTCAAACTTTGCAAAACGCACTTTTTAACAAAAAGGTCTAATTAAAATGTTCTTTGGTTCTGAATTTCAGATCCCTGGGAGACTTGTGAAACCTGTGTCCCACTAAGCCAGAAAGGAGAGCGTCCAGTTGGAGAAGTCTTTGAAAAGTTTCTTCCCGAATTTATCAATCATAATCCAGGAATATCCTGCCCAAAAGGGTGAGTAAAAGTTAGATTGATATGGTATGTGTCTTGGTGTTAATTAATAGTGGTGGGTTTTTTAGTTGTTAGTCTTTTGGTGGTGTAAAGTCAGGACATCATTCATGACTGCCCAGACTTCAGACAACCAAAGAGCGAGCAGGGAAGACCTCGATGAGGATACCATCAAGTGGCTTGAAGTCACTAAAATACCAATTTAATTGCGTTCAATGTTCACCTTGGTCCAAAGATCAAATTAAACAAGAAGAAGTTGATTTTTATATCTTTATTATTTGTTTTTATGTTTGCAAAGTGTCAGTTTGTGGTGAACCTCTAGCTATGAATGGCATGATGTGTGAAATAAGTTACGTAGCTGTGACATCAATCAAATACAACATCTCTTTAAAAACAATAACTTGTTTCTTAAAATGTAAACACAAATGTTGTTTTGTTTCTTTCAAACAGTGGAAGACCGTCTTACCATGATGCACTGCACTTCACAAATGATTCTCAAACACGATTGGATGGTATGTTAGGCTCGGATACAAAAACCCCCAATTAAACTTACTCATAAAACTTTCTAATTTGCACCTCCATCTGCTCTCGGAAACTAGAACAGTTTTCTCTCAAGGCAGAATCACCGGGGACACATTTCCCTATGACACTTCCACTTTATAAGAGTTCATTATCATCTCCTGAACAATCCGATAAATCTACTCCGCGGCAGTAGAATATAGAAAGACAGTTTTCTCAAGAACAAACTCTACCTGGCAAGTAGATACACACATGGTGTTACCGCATATATTCATTATCATCATTATAAAACCCTACTTTTGTACTTTGTGCAATTTGCAGCTTCGTATTTCTTCTCCTTCCATACCGTCTTGACCAAGTCTGAACAGTTCACTGCAGCCTGCAGAGAATCTCGCGTTATTGCTGCACAGGTCAAGGCAGACTTACAGATGAAGAATCCAGACCTTGGGGATGACTTTGATGTATTCTCATACAGGTTAGTTATAAAGGCAAAACTCTTGGGTTTGGGAACTCTGTGATTGTTTTGACCCTATAAGTGTAAATGTACATGTTTACAGTACAGATCAAAATTTAGTAGATGCCTCACGATAGATTCAACGCAATATAAATAGCCTTTGCGCGTATATTGTACAATAAAACTAACATGTGAACATTCCAAAAGGTGGTCAAGATTGTGAGATATCAATGAAAATCCGGAGCCAATATGTCCAGCAAGGAAGAATTATCCCCGATGAATACCAGTACACAAACTGACTGCAAGTCAAATTTTAGGGCATAAAATACTGAGGCAAAGGACACTTCCATTGGATAATTTCAAGTCTATGAGAAACTTTTGAAAGGGCACCAAGGCCAAGACCAGGGCAGCAGTTGCCCGTCCAGTTAGTCAAGGTCTGCCTTAGACCACTAAGCGAGCCTGGGCCCAGTTTCATAAAGCTGTTAAGCAGAAAATTCTGCTTGGCAAAATTGTTTGCTAAGCAAAAATTGAAACGGGCACCAATCTAAACAATGTAAAACTTAAGGCTGGTAACCTGTTTCTGTTAAGCAATACTTTTCTGTGCTTAGGAAGAAATTGGGCACAGGAGTTATTCTAGCCTGCTTTAGTCACTAGACCACTAATCAAGCCTGGTGCCAAGAGGCCCTTTTTCAATCTTACATTTATATATTTTCAGCTTCTTCTATGTTTACTACGAGCAGTACATTGATCTGGTTCAGAAGGCTATAACTAATATCTCGATAGCCCTAGTGCCAATCTTCCTTGTCAGTTTCTTCATGCTGGGCTTTGATGTCATCTCTGCTTTCTTCATTTTGTTGAACATCATTATGATTGTTGTGGATACACTTGGTTTCATGTACCTGTGGGGTGTAGACTTCAATGCTATATCTCTAGTCAATCTAACAATGGTGAGTTACGGCAGGTTTGTTACAACTTTAGTTGTTGTGGAAAGGGTTGAGACAGGGGGAGGGGCCAACAATAAAGGGCGAGAAGATCAACAAAATTATTCATGTTTAGTTATGAAATATGAGGCCAACAATGCTGAAGTGCAGCTTTAGGCATGCTGCCAGGTTTACAAAATGTCGTTTTTGCCATGCAATAAGTTGAATTGACTGTGCGTTTTCTTGATGACTATTGATACTCCTTGTCATAAGCTATGTCTGAGGTCAATACACAGTGGAAATTTTAATTTATTCTGGGAGAAATCTGTGCTGGGCGATACATTTTGAGTTCTGGGCAGACCTAGCCAACAATAAACAAAGTAAATAAACCTCATCAGTTCAATCTATTGTTCATGTTTAAACCGTGCTAAAGATGTATTTTTATGTTTCTTTACAATTCAGGCTATAGGTATGTCAGTGGAGTTTGTGTCACACACAACCCGTACATTCCGGATGTGTACAAAACCAACGAGGAACGAAAGGGCAAAGTATGCCCTCTACCATACTGGAAGTGCCGTAAGTAAACAACCAAAATATTTCTCCTTTTCTAAAGATACAAAAGAGTATTGCTCCTCAGCGATCATTGAGTGGCTTGTCGTGGCTGAGCAGATAAGAACACCAAAATCAAACTCTGGTGTTTCTCAGCAGAATGTTCGAGTCCCGGTCCTGACACTTGTGTCCTTAATCAAGACCCTTAACCATTATTGCTGCATACTTCCGATGGGACAAAATCCGTAGGTCCTGTGTGTTGTGTAATGCACATAAAAGAACCCAGTGCAGTTAGCGAAAAGAGAAGGGGTTTGCCCGAGGTTCCTGGTCTGATCAGCAGCATATTGTACCAAAGCACCATGTAAACCATTACATGGTGCTACATACTTCAAAACGTAGCTCCACATACCTCGCAGGGAACATACCACTTAAATACACTCCTAGGGGTGCATTAAAGCGTTAGATAAGAACCTAGTATTACTACTGCAAATTTAATCCCTCCAATCCTCAAAAAACAGGTCCTGAGCGGAGTTGCTATGACCAATCTACCAGGTACCATCGTCTTAGTCTTCGCTACATCACAGCTGTTTGAGATCTTCTACTTCAGGATGTTCCTTATCATCACACTGCTCGGCACTGCACATGGAATCATCTTCCTACCAGTCCTCCTCAGTTACTTTGGTGAGTAAGCCTAGATTCAAGAGGTTGTGGGTTCGAATCCCACCTAAGTAGTATGCCTGTAATGTTTTTTACATAACTCAGGGTACAGTGTTTACACAGTTACTTTGGTGTGTAAGCCTAAACAAGATCGGCAAAGGTCATGGGTTTGAATCCCAAACTGATTTTTCTTCAAATTTAAAACCTATCCTGATGTGTGTCACAGGTCTGAGCGTGAACAACCAACAAGATTTACAGATTGTTTTCTCTCGTTTTCTTGTACAGGGCCAGGCATAAATAAGGCACAACTTCTGATTGAGCAACAGGAAGATAAGAAAGCCCTGCTTGCCAATGGCCCCAAACAACACGAAGCCAATGGCACTAACCCCATCTATGAAACAGGGCTAGGTAGCGGTGACGAGATACCACCAGATTATGCTGAGGTTGTGACCTATGAGGAGATCGGAGTTAAAGTTAACTTGAAGAAGAAGAAGACAGCGAGCGAAGACAAAAGCAACGTGTCGGAAAAGGAGCAAGACACATCCCCAGAAGAGACAACACATATGTAATTTATAAGTTGTTTTTAATAGAACATGTAAGTAGACGTTATTCGAAACGGCGCCCTCGTCTAGAGGTCAAAAGAAAGTTGCTCATTGGCCTATCATGCGCGTCGAGCATACATGCATGTGTTTACCATTTTTACGTCTTCAATTTGTCTCAAGATGGCAATGCATAAGGTTTATTCTTCATAGAGCAGAGATTAAAGACACTGGACACCTTTAGTAATTGTCAAAGACCAGTCTTCTCACTTGGTGTATCTCAACATGCAAAAAATAACAAACCTGTACAATTTTTTAGCTCATTCAATTGGTCGTCGAAATTGGAGATAATAAAGAAAGAAAAACTACCCTTGTCACACGAAGTTGTGTGCTTTCAGATGCTTGATTTCGAGACCTCAAAATCTAATTCTGATGTCTCGAAATCTCATTCTTGAAAAATAACTTCTTTCTCAAAAACTACGTTACTTCACAGGAAGCCGTTTCTCGCAATGTTTTTACCAATAGTGTCCACTGCCTTTAAGACAATGACCCCATTAGTGTAGCAGAAGCAGTGGTGGGGGCTCATAGATGGGTATCTGGTGTGATTGCAAAACTGCCAAAAGTCATAAGAACAAAACATTTTACGTCAGATTGTTCTATGGTAACTCTTTTCAAGAAAAATAAGGTTGGTTTTTCTCACTCCCTGGCCCATTTTCAGCTCATTCATGCGACAACATACAATATTGTATATGTGTGAGACATGCAAGGTTATGATACCTCGTTAGCTTCTACATAATTAATTGTATACTGCTCAAATAATGAAGACACTTTTTAGTATAAATGTCTGATAAAGTCTGACTTTTATCATGTAATGTTTAACTTTTATTTTTACAACAATGTTTGGGATTTACGTGAGGGAAAGAGGGGAGTGACCTAAAAAATATCTTTGAAAAATAACTAAGAACAATTAACGTGACACGAATCTAACTTACAAAATATGAGGCATTAATCTTGTTATGGCTGTTTACTTAAAGAATCTATTTGTATCATTTTTTGCTGCCATTAAATTAAAAACAAAAGATAGCTGCAAAATGATGTGGGGTAGGTTGATGATCTGAACCCAACCGATGTTGCCAAGGCAACGGCTTGGAGATCTGAATTGCCTACATTGTTCCCATGTTCAAACTTTTTAATATATTTTCACCAGGTTTGTGTTTACAGTGAATGTAATATCTGATGTGTGTAGTGGTAGTTTGAATTGTTCAATGTAGGAACTTGCCAGACCTAAAATAGCTGCATAGTGTTCCAGCCATATTAGAAAATACAAATCAACTCCGCTTTCCTACCAATACATAGCTGCCAATATTGGCATCGACAAACCATGGAGTTTGTGTACAACAATCACAGACATATTTAAAGTTACATTCAACACGATAAGAAACAAGTTTACATAATCAGGAAGATTTTCTTATTTGTTCATCAAAATATAGAAAGATTGGATAATTTGCAGGGAAATGTCTGCAGAGTCAGAGAGAGTGGACAGCCCTCCCAATAGTTTTGAGAGTGGGAGCTTTTTGATGAAATTACACAATTTCTATAGAAAATTCTGATATTGTTTCAATGGCAAAATTGTATTCAAATATTTGTCACTGTTTCAGTGAGATTGAAAATAGGGTGCCTTTGGTTCAATTCATCACTTCATTGAATAGAAGAAACAACAGGAGAAAAAAATATACAATTTGTTTTACATTTCAAAAAGTCAAATTGTTTCTCTAATGCCATTTAAATGGAAGGTATCTGTTTGGTAAACACTCATAAAATCAATGGCAATAAATACTTACTTCGATAGAAGTACAAAAGCTTTCGATTGTATAAAGCATTTGACTTTAAAGTAATTATTTTTATGTGAAAATATATTAGTCTTATCCCCAACAATTTTGTGAGAAACATAACTGTCAGAAAAGTTTCTCAGATGTATCCCAACTACAGACTACTCTTCCTGCGTGGACATAACCGCTCCGGATTTTTGGCAATATCAAAAAACGTGACCACGTTTTAAAACTAAATTTTCAAAGGAATTATTTTATTGTAAATATCTTTGTTTATATAAGATTAAAACAATCGGTTCCAAACACCAAAGGTTTACTTTGCCCATATTGTGTGATCCTAAGTGTATATTTTCCTCAACAAATGCAAACCTGGTTATCTAACAAACTTGTCAATTTTGGCATTTTACTTATCGTTCTCCTCAATTATGCTGGAAAACCTCTCAGGGTGAGTGGTGATTTTGCCAACTTTATGTACGTCAAGTGGGTTCTATATCGCAAAAGCTTTTATATATTTTTTTTTTTTTTTTTTTTAGTTAGCTGAAAGTATGAACTAGAAGAATAAAAATGGGTTTACAAAAACTAAGATTATGATAAAAATTGTAGGATAATTATTTCGCTAGCTCCTGTAAGCCTTTGCTAAGAACCCCTTTTCACTAGACACATTGTAATGACAAATAGTAGAATTTTAGTTTGTCTACATGCACTTTATTGTACATTTGCCGATTCACAATTTTCTTTTGCAAATTTCTCTGATGTGTCTGACGTCTTCGACAGAAGTGAGTTCGAGGCACTATGACGAACTATTGCAGGTGCTATTAATTAAGGCTTTTAAAGTAAACTCAACTCTGGAAAGCAAAGAAAAAAGCTTGTTCATAAAAAAGAAGAATTGGTTCAAATTTAAATGTTGCATAACTCTAATGTTACATTATGTGTGACTGTAACTTTGAATTTTATACGTATGATGAATGATATTAAAACAAGAATGCCAATGAGTTCTTTGTCTGTATTGAGTTTCTGAATTTATTTTCAAAGGATAAGTTTTTAGGTGGACTCTTTGAATATTTTGAGAAGAATTAGATTTAATATGGATTGACAAACATTATTTTATTTCATTGATTTAATTTATTCTTGTTGTGAAGCCAAGGCCTCTTATAAAAGCAAACTTAATAATTGTACTACTAGTCAAGAACCCCATGGATAGAAGACAAGGGAGGAAGTTTTAGTTTTAGATGTGGGTGGGAAAACCTCAGAGAATTATTTCAGGGAAAAACCAATGCAGCCATGTAGGGACTGAAAACCCAATCCACACAGTGTGATTCGAACCAGGGTCCGAGAGGTGGAAGGCGAGGAAAGATACCACTACGGCAAACCAAAATCATAAACATTAGAAGTGCTTTATATATTGTTCCTAGAAAGAACATCCTACGATCAAAGATTTATATGAGAAAATTTCCAAGAAGAATCACCAAATCCATTTGACAACAAAGAATGCGGTTTGCTGGCCAAACCACCCATGGCAGACCAACACCAGGACGTCAAAGGAAGACCAATATTGACCAATTGATGGAGGATACCGGATGCAGGTTCAAAGATCTACCAAACACAATGAAAGACAGAGAAAGGTGGAAGAAACGTGTCAAAGAAAGCTGAGCACGCTCACATGATGATGATGAAGATAAATCTTGAATGAAAAGGAGATGGAAGCACTTTGTCTAATGTCATGCTGACATTGTAATATTGAGAGGACCGAGTAACGCATGTTTCCTAGAGTAACTCATGCTAAGAATTTGATACAACACATAGAATACAGATACTACAAAGTTTCACATACTTTGTCTCCATTATTTCTGTGCACAAATCAAACTTTGCAGCCTACTTTACATATTATCTATGAATATTTATAGTCTCACCTGTCACCTCCCCATCCCCAGTGGTATTCTGAACTACTTGCAGCCTACTTTACATATTATCTATGAATATTTATAGTCTCACCTGTCACCTCCCCATCCCCAGTGGTATTCTGAACTGCTTGCAGCCTACTTTACACCATATTTCACTGACTGACAATGGAAGGCTGGCTCTACAAAGCTTTCTGCATTCACGCTATAAAGACAACGTTGAGAAAACCTTTGGAGTCAAATCAATCAATTCATTGAGACATAACTACCTATTTCATTTTTCTTCTCCAACAAGAAAAACAATTGCTGTAGAAAACTATGGGTGTCATAGCCGAGCAGTTTAGAGCAACAAATTCAAATTCTTGTGGTTTAGTCATCCCGGTGTGGGACTTTACTATATTTGCTTCTCTTCATCCAAGGGTATAAATGGGTACCTGCGAGGGTAGAGGTTGGTATTTTGTTTGAAAGGCCTTCTGAGGGTCACGGCAGCTCGGGTTTTATACTCCCCAGGGAGGTGATGTTATGGGCCCAATGACCAGGACACTAATGTAAAGTGCATTGATACATTATTGTAAAATGAGTTATATAAGAAGTAATTGTTAATTAAATTAATTAATCAATTAAGAAATATGACAGGAGGGAGTGTCAGCGAAAAGATTTTGGGATAAAACAAACTAGGAAAATTCAGTGGATTTACCTGAATTCTGGGCATATCACTGGCACCAAGAAATGTTTGGTAATCTCCAAGGCACCAACCAAAACTGACATGAAACGACGGTTTCTAAAAATGAAAAAGAAAACTGAATTAGGCCCAGCTCTTGGAGCACCTATACAGCAATCTACTGGTCTAAGGTTCAAGCTCACCCTTCAACAATTTTAAAAGTTACTAAAAATTTAGCCCAATTCATCTTGAATACCACATGGGCAAAAAAGTCACATTGTACGCAAAACTCTGAAAACAGCAGCCACAGCCAGTAACACCAGGGTGAACCCCTTCTCTTTTCGATAAGTGCCCTGGGTTCTTTTAAATGCGTTACACAACACATGGGACCAACGGCTTTGCGTCCCATCCGAAGGACGAAGCAATGATTAAGCTTGCTCAAGGGCACACAAGTGTCACGGCTGGGGATCCAAACCCACACTCTGCTGATCAGAAACACCAGAGTTTGAATTCGGTGCTCTTATTCGCTTGGCCGCGACACTTCCAACATATAAACCAATTTAACAGAAGTATCACAAGTGCCAATAATATACAGTGAAGAGAAGTTTTCAATGTTTTTTTGTACCTCATAGTAAACAGGAAGAGAGAATTCTTGCAAGCAGACATCAATTATCTTCACTAGATTCAACATCTCTTGGTGTCCATGGTTGGCTTTCAAACCAATAAACGACCTATATTTTGCAAGGAAATGAAAATGGACTTAATAAGAATAATTAAGTAACTTTGCGAAAGATAAACTAATCGGTTTAAGTCTCACCTGTAACACCCATAAATAAAATCATCAAGTTCTTTTCAGAATACAGCACTGTCTTCAACTAACCCCTTGCATCGTAGTTTGTCATTCTCATTGAGAATCAAATCGCATGTAAGAAGTCTGCTCCGTATCGACTGAATGAATGAAACTGGCATTTGGCCAGGGGACCACTGTTAAGGGAGAAGGCTAACTTACATAACATATCCCTCACAGAAGTGCCCCTTTGAATAGGTGTACCCCTTCAAACAAAAAATTTAACACTAACCTGGTCTTCTCGTCATTAGCGTAAAACTCAATGTTGTCGAAGCAGTAGGTGAACCCTCCAAAGGAAGCCAGTCGCTGGCGTATTGAATCAACAAACGGGTCAATCCATTGATACTGGAGGGTCACTGTCCTCGATAAACTAATATGGAGGTCAGGCACTGGCTCCATGTCAACACTAGAGGGCATCATGCTGAGAAGATCCTCCATGATGATTTTGAGTTGTTCTGTTAGTTCAACTGTAACATAAAGACAAACTGTATGGAATAAGTGTGCTTCTCTATAGATGGTTTGCACATGATGTCATTGACCATCATCTTTGATGTAAAACAATGAAAAAAATGCAAATAAGTTCGCGCTGTACACGGCTCTCAACCAATGGTAGACTTTCAGGCGTGACGTTTCATCATAGATGACGGCCAATGCAATGGGTCTATTGTCTTTATTTCTTCTGACCATATCCTCCTCCAAAGACAAGTCCCCTCCCCTACCACCCTACCTTAGTGTTCTCACCAGAATGAAACAGGTAGTAAGTTCACAACAAACTCACCCCCTTTACTCTCACCACACACTAATGTAGCACTGAGCTTCTTCAGCCCCAACACACACACACTCTTGTGCCATGGGAGCCCATAAGGGCAATGACTCATAGGGCAACCTACATGCAACCAGTTCCAGGCAATCTCCAATTATTCCAAGGAAAAATCACGCAGTCAGGTAGGAACTGAAAACCCAATCCACATAGTGCCCCTGCCATGGTTCGAACCAAGGTCCGAGAGGTGTCAGGAAGGTAACCCAACAACCTGGTGGAAATGACATCAGGTTGGCTCAGTGGTTTCTTTACCTGTCTTTCATTACTGTAGACCCTGGTTTGAATCCCATCTCAGACCAGAGCCTTGCATGCCAATTGGGCTTTTAGTCTCTACCTGATTGGGTAGAGTTTTCCTCCCACATTTAAAACTGAACGTTTCTTCTCGTTTCCCATTCATCCCGTTATTGGCACTAATTGTGCTATTTTGTAATCAAATTTAATTGTTTTCTTCATAAGATAACTTTTTTGCATACCTGGGATGTACACCAATGTAGCCCAATTACCAGCGACATGCTCAAATGACCTGATTCGGCCACCATGCGAGCTGGCATTGCTGTTGCCTTCAGCGACATGAGATGACGTATCAAACATACCAAGTATTTCAGATGGTACTGAAGGTAAAGCTGGTCTGTAACATGAAAAATATTCACAAAATATGATTTCAAATCAAAAATTGCATCCACTTGCTGCCGCTTGCCAGTTTGTATTGTAAACTTGGGTGTGAGTCTTTGCTATACAGCAATTAAAGTCACCTGGAAATAGATTTTTTTTCTTTCAAACATAAGAGTATATGCTTACGAACAATAAAACAATTTTTTTAGTAATTGTTTGTCACGATTTATATGTTAAAAAAATATATAAAGTTGTTTGGGGGGCTGACTCCGCCTACCCCTTTTGTGACGTCAATCGAGGCAGACTTTGCCTGCAATGCGTATAGTAAACACACGTGCAAAGTACATGTACGTCCAAGTCGTGAGTTGGTACATTTCAAAAAGTGTTTTTCTGCATTCAGCAGCAATACACCTGGTCGGCATTGCCGGAAAAAAACAAATTTTTTTTTTTTGAAACGTACAAACTCACGACTTGGTCCGTACATGTACTTTGCAATTGGGTTTACTCTACGCATTACAGGCAAAGTCTGCCTCGATTGATGTCACGAACAGCGCCCTCTCGGGTCAGGGTCTACTCTTAAATTTGTAAATAACATAAGAACTGATTTTTTAAAACCTTAGTTAACTGTTTATTCACATTCCACTCATCAAAACACATATATTAGTGACAAAAGCTTTATTTTGAAAAAATACCACTTCCAGGTGACTTTAAGGGTTTTATGGCTTTTGACTGGCACACCCCAATCAAAGATACTACAAAAAATAGGGAGACCCCCACCGACATAAGATCAAGATCAGTTGATGGCGTGCTGGCACCTTCAAATCCAACAGTCTCCCTATTAACATTTTTACTGCAACAATCATATTCCAAAGTGGTGAAAATTTAGTACAAACCTTTTCCCGTCTTTCTGGTCTTGAACAGCATTCTCACTTTTAGAATGATCTATAAAATAAAACAAAAACACAAATATATCATCACTGATGATAAGTTGCAAGAGAGCTTTTTAAAAATTTCATTTTGTTTCTTCTAAAAATGACTCAGAAATGTTGTCTTGTGAAAATCACCCTTGAAGTAGGAGACTTATTTTACATACTTCTGTTATGGAGACTGCTTTAACTGATTTCTTATATCCAACAGAACCATGTTTATAATTAACCAACAAACCAATGAGTTATTAATTTTAACTAACTCAATGAAACATTTCATTCATTCCTTTTCTTCCTGACTGTCATTTCGCTAAAAACACTGTCTTGTAATTTTAGGTCTTCTGAAGAAGACTCTTCTCTACCAACAAACCAAGTCTATACTATTGTCAAACCTTTACCACTTTGGGCATTTAGTCAACTAAGGTCAATTAATTTGGGTTTCCAAGCAATTTGCAAATACAATAACCTTTTTCTATTAAGAAGAATGCATCACTTTGTGAGGAAAAAACAAAATTAGTGGAATGTTTTTTTTTTTACTTAAGCATTTATAAATTTAACAAACTTTATTAAACAGAGTACTTAATAAAACATTTTGAATCATTGAGTATATATAAATAATGTTAATGACAGTTAAATCCTTACTGTCGACATCGTCCAAGTTCAGTTCTTCAGATTCGCTTGAGCTACTCTCATAACCTTGAAGAGCCTGTAGAGCCGACATTGTTTGCGGTAGTTGGTGTCATGAAGAATGAATGGTCTACTCTAGAATTAAAAATAAAACAAAACTCACTATTTGTCAGTTGTCACACTCACAGAACTATTTTTTCCTTACTAAATATCATCATAACTGCAATTAATACGACAAAAATGTCGTACTAAAATAATTAGAGTAGAGTGTGTAGTAGTTGCGATAACGTAACCCTCCTGCCGCCAGCACACACACTTCATAACAATCCGTTTTCCCCCATTTCAGACCAGTAATGTTTGGTTTCAGGAGATAAGAAACCAATCTATGATATTTTCTCTTTAATGTAGACTTAATTATTACGCTTATCGGAATTTATTACAGTATGCAGTAAATCAAAAAACTTGTTGTTGTTGTCATTTTCACTTAAAATATTTTAATATTTTCCCAACATTTGCACACCGTAGAATCCCAAACAGTAACCACCTCACGTGATCCATCTAGTGACTAAAACAGAATGAAACTCAATCTAGCAGATAGTAATTTTGTTTTGAACTTTCGAGGTTGGATGATGTTTCTTTGACTCATTTGAATGTTGGCATAAAGCCATAATAATGCACTAGTGATTAGTACCAAAAATCAATCATTTTATAAATGTTTGAGCATAACCAACGACAGGAATCTTTATTCTCAGCATGATTAAGCCTGATGAAAATACAGACCGTGAGTAAACTGCATAGCTTTTGTCACCGGTGCAGCTTGCACAATCTCGCGGTAAACGGGAATCAAAGTTGGGGACCGAAAACATATGACTTTTATGAGGGTCGATAACGTATGACGCTACGATATGATTTATTTTGTTCCATGGCGTTATATCCTGACTTACGGACATTGCCGAGTATCACGTAGAAGTAGAAGTAGAAGAAGTATAGTATACCTTTCTAACAATGTTGACGCTCCCAAACTTTCTACGAACTGTTCATCAGTGAACAAGCAAATTTTTAGCAGACGATAATTTTGTGGCGCTGTTGCTTTTTACTTGCTTTTTACTTGCTAGCCACGTTCAATATTTATTTTATTATTACAACATTTAAATAATATTTTTAATGTATTGATTGCATTTAGAAGGTTTTGAAAATAAGTATGATACGGTCAAATATTTTTAAAAGAAGTACATACTCATTTAAATAGTTTTTTTGACGAATTTTGAGACGAGAAAGTAGAAAAAAAACTCGTGCCAAAAAAAGGTAGTGCGACCTCTGTTGTTCCAAAATTCGGTCGCGTACAAAACGGTGGTGCGACCTCTGTCGTTCATTTTAATCCATTATTTCCACCCTGGGCCGCAGAATGGATGGGGCGCGCTGCTGATGCCGCAGACATGAATCGAAAGTGGCTGCCATTATTGAAATTAGATTACATTATTCGTATCAGCGCTCAGATCAGCTGACCTAATTTGGGCACCTAGGGTTCATGGTCATATTTCAACCGCTGCCTGCAGCAAGCAGAGTATAACACTTCATGCATGCCATTGAGTGCAATGCAGATTGTGCATTACGGTGGCTTTAGGAAGGATGGCTTTTGATGAGAGCAGAAATTATTTCGATGAGAAGATACATTTTTAACTGCAAATTGCAAGGCGGGAACAATGCAGAAAAAAATTAAGATGATTATAAAAGCCCATAGCATGCTGGCGAAGAAACGAAGGTTTCCAAATGTCTTATTCAAATTGTCTGCTGTCTAAGAAAACACATTCGACAGCCGGGTTTTCTTGCCAATGGACATTATTTTTCATGAAGACATTAACACTAAAACAGGCATTTTAGCAACAACAAAAATAATATTGTTTTTCACTCATGATGAGCGTTCGCGGCCGACGGGCCAGCCTTTTATTGTACTATTATCTGCCAACGAAAAGGAAGGCTTATTAACATTTAAAGAACAAAAATCTTCTGACTATTCATAAAACTACAACCATGACGTTTCGCAAAACTGTATTCTCTCTCAATCCAATCTATCTTGAATAACAATCGTTCTTTGATAAAAAAAATGATTTATGCTGTTCTTTGTCCGCCCACATGTACTTTCTCATGGTCGGCTGCACTCCGTTTGCAAAGTGATGGTTTCATTTCTTCCTCCATTGGTTACAACCATTACTATTTTTGAGTGATGTTTTTTCTCTATACAAAATAGAAACAGAACCAGTGCCAACAACGTTTTTTATGACCAAAATGTTGCAAGTACTGTGCTGCAAGCACGGATATTTTGTAGAAAACTATAGAACAATGAGGGAGATTATTTAGAATATTAGGCCTACGTTCAGGGAAGAGTTTCCATAACCTGGGAGATTTTCATATTCATCCAAACGCTCGGCAGATAAGCTTCAAAACATGAAAACACACATAAAAACGAGGGGAATATGTTCGCGAAAATGGATGTCACTATATTTTTCTGACATTTTTTTTGGATCGGGCTTCATGTCCTGTTCCACCGGAACCTTTGTATACATTCCCAGCTTCAAGTGATTACACAAATGATGTAACATTACGTAACATCTAACATTTTTCACACCAAGCGAAATCGCATGCACTGATCGTTTGTGAATGGGCTCACGCTAATTAATAATAATGTAATATTAGACTATAGGATTACAAAGCTGTGTGTGGTGTTCATAGAACCATACGGCGGCTTACACATTACAATGGAAAGGTCGCCTCATGCAAACCCCATACCATGATGTCACTATACGTATAGACCAAAAAAATGCGCATTGCGCATTTTGCCATAGGGACGTGCAGTAACCGTGAACATTTTAATTCGCCTTGTTCACTCCTTTCCATCGAATCCACGGTAACAAACCGTCATCAAACTTGCTACATTCCTCCCCCGTGAAACAAGCACAAATTAAACCATGGTATGTATCTGATTTTATATCTGAGTGCGTTTGTGAGTCAAATGTTGATTTTTGGGGGGATAAACTGTTCTGACATTTTTGATTCTCATGAAGTGTTTATTCATGTCTTATTGTACCTCGTAGCTAGCCGAAGGATATTCGAAATGACAGGTACTACTGTTGGGTGGTGTATGACTGGTATTGGAATCACACATGTACCGGCATTTTCATGTGCCACGAAAACACGAAGTATATTGTGCGCACCTGTCACCGAGCAATCATTTAACTGCTCAGAAATTCGGCCTTTAATCTTAAATCTGATATATTCTCTAACATCTGGGACCCATCATGTCAAATTAGTAACTTGATATTTCCATGCTCTACAGGGTCTTTATTATGGTATGTAAATGATAATCTATTGATTTAATCATTATTATTTATTACCTGTCGGTGCCAGTCACTGTTACATTTTCATCGGGTGTTTTGTGTCTTTTTCTTCCCAACAGACGGACCAACTTACAGAGGAGCAGATTGGTGGTAAGTGCATCAAATTAAATCAATTTTTTGAAGAGCAAATAAATTATTGTTTGTAAATAAATCAAGTAATTATTTGTTAAGATATGAGTGGCAACAAGGCAAAAACCGAAGCTATCATAACGAATATTATTCAGTTATACTTTCAACGACTCATACTTTCAATAATTTCCAATCTGAAACAATAGAAGTAGTTTATCGAAAAGGAAATTCAGTATTTTGGACTTCAGATCAAATATTAACGAAAACATGAAATTTATTTCAAGTTTTGATTCATAACATTAATATTTATACATATGAATAGAAATATTTGTCCAAAAAGCTTCTTAAATCAAATTCGATTTAGTCAGCGGTATTAATGGATCCCTGGAATTTTCAATTTGATTATAGGAAATTTTGTCCACTGGCTATACATGTTCAACAATGAAAAATTAATACCGGGCAAGTAAGGGCAACAAAGAGCAGATGCATGCGCCAAAGCACTTACAAAAATTAATTCTAAATCAATTTATTGAAAAGAAAAAGTTGAAAATCAAGGCTGACAAAAGACAATCTGGGTACAATGCACTGTAAGTTATTCAGAACACGGCTGGTCCTTTTTTTAATTTTACAGTGGTGCATTAATTTGGTTTGTGAAATTAATATACACAATTGTGTATTGAACTCTAGCTCAAATTTTGTCATTTTCAATATAGAATTCAAGGAGGCATTCTCCTTATTCGACAAGGATGGCGACGGCACCATCACCACCAAGGAGCTTGGAACAGTCATGAGATCACTGGGTCAGAATCCCACCGAGGCTGAGCTGCAGGACATGATCAATGAGGTCGATGCTGACGGTAAGACACGCAAAGAACAACACAATCACAATCCCAAACACTTTTTGTGTACAATATTTTCATTGCTGTACTTTAGTTCAATCGTCAACATTGCAGAAAACAAAGACAACACATACTTCTTTTGAAAGTTCTTTTCATAACCAACACTTGCTACTCAACAGAGATATTCACGGTGCTCCCTCAAGCCTCTTTTAGTTACTTAATTTTTGTTGCACCTCAAAATGTTGCCTAATTTCGTCACCCAAAAGCCTCACTTCATTGTCCTTCTCTTCTCATTTTTCTCTTTAGGTAACGGCACGATTGATTTCCCAGAGTTCTTGACGATGATGGCTCGCAAGATGAAGGAGACAGACTCAGAAGAAGAAATCAGGGAAGCCTTCAGAGTCTTCGACAAAGACGGCAACGGTTTCATCAGGTATGTAGGCCTACATGATAAAAGAACTGAACAATTATTAACAAACACGATCACACCATTTTTGTTTCAGTTAGTGGCCCCCACTAGAGTCGTTTGGTTTGTTCAAATCACTTTACGGCTCCTACAATTAAATATGCATGGCGGGCAGTTGTAAACCGTACCCGACTTGTGGTGGAGGTTGTGCCCTATAAGTGTCCATACACTGTTTTTCTCTTGTGCACACGTACACAACAATCCTCTAAATAATTCCTGGGATTTACAAAACACAATTAACACACACTGTGGAAAGAGGGTACACCAAGCCACAAGTCGAACACTGGGCAGTTTGCTCTTGATTGACATGGCTAAAGAAGAATTCCCTTTTAGGGTTTTCTAATATGTTTGATGAACTAGATATAAATGGTGTTTGAAGCTTTGCATGGTGTTGAAAATAAGAAGCAACTATAAAATAGTTAATTTGCGGGTACCACCGTGTGTAAAATCTCTTGTGGAAGGAGTGTTGGAGCCGATTTGGTCTCGACGCTGCGAACAGTATACTCTGCTCGTCTTCAGGCGAATGCTGAATTAGGATATGTCTACTGATTCAAATACTTTGAGATTTCTACACGAGATTTATTACTATACTCTGTTGAGTTAGATCAGATGATAACATGTATGTTTCTGTTTTTCCTCCTCAGTGCTGCCGAGCTCCGCCACGTGATGACCAATCTTGGTGAGAAGCTTACAGATGAAGAGGTTGATGAGATGATCAGAGAGGCAGACGTAGACGGGGATGGACAAGTCAATTACGAAGGTAAATAAATTGTCTGCTTCATCAATAAGAATGAATTAAACTCATCAACAACCAAAATGTTTTAGTGTTGTTCATCAACACGTTATTAATTAGAATTGAGAAATAGCATATCAATGTTTGCGAAGTACCGGAATAGTTTTATACGATTCTGAACACACTAGTGTCATAGAAAGCAACTCGACCTTTCAGTGCTCACTGACTTAATCCGAACTGTTACATCACGGTGTGTGCTCCTGGGTAGTAATTTACTAATTTAGTGTACGACGGGAAAACAAGTTTCACATCTTACCCGTAAACTGTGATGAAATAACAAACCAAGAAAAGAATTTGTCTTTTGATATTACAGAATTTGTGAACATGATGACTGCCAGGTAGACCAGTACGCATCGAATTCTACGCAGACGTTCCAAGATGAGAAGTATTCACTTTGCAGACCTCATCACTTTTTTGGTTTTAGTGAGACCAGGACCAAGCCATTGTTTCTATACATCTCGTTTAATGGGGGTTTACTTTCTTTTAAGGCCAAATAAAAATATGTTTAGCGTCCCCGCCTGCTTCCTTTTTAGAGGCCTTTTTTAAAAACGCACACAATTTTAACGAAAAAATAAATTTTGAAATTAGCCCAGTCGGTTATGTTTAAAAATGTGTCGGGCGCCCATTTTGAAAAGAAAAAAGACCTTCCTTCTTTCTTTTTTCAAAAAGGCAGGACGCTAAAGATGTTTTTATGTTTTGCTTTATACCGTTGTAAAATGTTGGCCTACCCAAGTGCATAAGGTTTTACAATGCATTCTGGGAAGGATTGGAAGCAATAGTATGCAATTGAGCATTCGACAAGTCTTTGAATTTTTGTTCCTGTGTACAAAATGACACTATCGAAATATAAAGTGTTTTTAAGAATCAAGCCAAAATAAGATACCAAAGTTATCTTACCTTGGTAGGCATATAGTAATAGTTTTTAAGAAGGTAAAAAGAGACGATTATGTTAAAGTACTCTTGTTTTGAATAAAGTTATATTACTGAAAAAGGAAATGTTTGAAGTGTATGAAATGTGTTTGAATGACTTCTAGCGGATATTTTAGAACTGATCTTTGCTAGCTCATCTGCAGTTAGTGAATTTGATATGTCATTTGTACATCTGACAATTTCTACCTTAATGGTGTGACATTTGTACCGCCCCTTTCCTTGTTTCCCATCCGACGGCTTGGTAACCAAAATCAATGCGCGTCCTTGCTGATAATGTTATGAATTGTATCCCATGATCCCTTGCAATCCATGACGTAATATTACGTAAGATCTGCCAAGACAAGTTCATCCTTGCCAATAATATGAAAAGAGAAAGGACAAAAATCGAAATGCGCATTGCGTCTGTTGTGTTGGTTGAATTGAGAAGCTGCAAAACTTGCCATCAATTTTTCCGCTAGAGCAGTTGATTGATGATAATCGTGTGTGTCAAACCATCAAACATAAACTTCCAGCCTTCTCAAATCTTCACTGGGTACATGTAAATCTGCTCAGACATGGTATGTTCACGTTATTTTCCACCACATGTTATTCATGAAACTGTAATTTTGTACACGAAGTGAAGGTTTTAGACGCCTTTTTATTCTTCTATATCGGTGCGTGTGCGGCTTGCAGTTTGAAGCCGACATAAACATAATGCATCGCTCTTGCATAAATACAGGCAGATCGATAAGCGTTGTATTGAAGGGGAGCAGCTTTTCTGCCTTACGGTGTTTCATTCTTTTTGATATTATAAGCGTTTAAAGCTGCTATTGAAAAGGAAGGCCATTCACTAGGAAACCGCGGACACATGATATGGGGGACAGAAGGAGGATTCGGTCATATTATGATTTGAAGAAATGCAAAACAGTAATCAACCATACTCTGTTTTCATGAAGTATGGACATAAAAATAAGATTTAATGAATGAATGAATACTGAATGTTGTATATTATTTATATTTAAAGGCACTGGACACTATACATTGGTAATTACTCAAAACAATTGTTGGCATAAAAACTTACTTGGTACCGAGCAATAGTATAAAACATAGTGATAAACGGCTCCCTCTGAGGTAACGTAGTTTTTGAGAAAAGATGTAATTTAATCACCAAATTAAGAATAAAAGGCATCTGAAAGCACACAAAGTAATGCAACAAGGGTGTTTTTTCTTTCATTATTCTTCAGCAAATTCGATGACCAATTGAGCCAGAATGTTCACAGATTCGTTATTTTATACATAATTTTGGCATACAAGACTGGTCTTTGACGCTTATACCGAAGGTGTCTAGATCTTTAAGCTCTGCAAACAATGATTATATTAAACCTTTAATTAGACAACACTAAGTCAGTGTGATTGACGACAGTACACATCAAACCATGGTTACCTCCATGATCATTCCATCATTGCTAAACCCATGAGCAGCAGACCATGTTATAAAACGCAAATGTTGACAATAACTCACCCAGGCTCAGAAGAATGAAATTATGCAGAGCAATGTTACAAACCTTGGGGTTGGCGTTCAAACATGGTGTCGAGGGAATTTTATAAGTTGATTGATTATTTTGGGCGATTGAAATATTTTTCAATTACAATTATTGATGGATAATGTCAGATAATTAAAAAATGGGACATTTACAGAAAATTCCAGGAAGTCAATAAAGGACGCAGGTTATTGGGAAAAGTATTAACATATAATTTCCTAAAATTTATGAAGGAAAATGAGAGACTCTCCGCGTTGAAACAAATGGATTGGAAAATAATGTAACACCAAATATTGTTGATGCTTTTTAATTTTATGTATGACCCACCAACCCTTCTATATTACCATAATAAAGTATACCTTATAGACAGTAATATTTACAACCATGTAATAGGACGTGATGTTCAATAGAGGCAATTAGGGTAATTTATTCAATATATGTAGGTGTTGTTTCCACTGTGGAAAACCTACCTATATATTCTCCGATCGAAAACAACATTAAACAATCATATTAATTTTGGTTTTACCCATATACACCAATGTGTGTTAGCACTGTATATACTCAGTACTTTCCCGAGCCTTAGAAAAGACTGAGTATACAGTGCTAACACACATCGGTATATGTGGGTAAAAAACAAAATTAATATTCCATATCCCCGATATAAATTTCCATCGAACAAAAATCATTTAAAATCTAACATCAATTAAGCCTAGAGTAGCGTTTGAAGGTCAAAGTTATTTTGGTATATTTTGAAATAAACATTTCATAATATACAGTTTTTATCGTTTGTTATTACAGCAAGCCGATCAGTTGTCAGAGGAACAAATTAGTGGTGAGTGTCAAACACAAAGGATCTATTGTTATCTATTGTTATGAAGAGTCTATTGTATCGGTACCAGTAAAACTCAAGCGTAACATTATGTTTTATAATAATTTAAAGGAATAGTGCATGCAGCGTGTGACCATGATACTTCAATAAATTTATAACTAAAATCGAGATTTTAAATAATTGTCAAACACCAGGACCTACCTGCCAATCAATTTTATTTGAAAACAAATCTCATAACAATGCTTAGATGGCACTTGAAAATGAAAGCTAAACTAAGACGTTGAAATCAAAAATGTGAAATAATATTGGGCTTATTTGAACAGTTACTGGCAAAGCAATACACGTCGTCACATAAAATGTCCACATTTTGTAAAGAAACCTTTACATAATCTTTAAGTGTTCCTCTAAAACTTAATGATGCAGATAAGGTAAGCTTCCTCCAACCACCCCTTTAAATTGAAAAGACCTTCACAAAGTAATATCCATCTAGACTGGCTTTGTGCACTGGAGATTGAGTATTGTTATTATTACAATATTATCAGAGGCAATAAAAAAAAAACTCTCGCATAATACAGCCTGTGTATATTCTGTTGGGGGGGGGGGTAGACTTTAGCGGTAAATGCCACATGCCAATCATAATCATGGAAAATACTGTAGGTGGAGTAAAGATCAAGGTATTCTTTAAATCCTCTTAACATTTTTTTTTCTTCTTGAGCCTCTTAGTTAATGATAGATGACGCCGGATAACTTGAAGTAAGGAATAGCTTCTTAAGGATTTGCGGAATTTGGCAAAGTGTTACCATTAATATACAAATACAAAGGATGGAAGTTCATAATTATTGTATTTTAAAACGAAATAAATAAATGGGCTATTTTAGAAGGGGGAGGTTATAATATGGCGTCATTATCAATTACCTACATAACCAGCTCCAGATTGAAACATTGTCCATATTATATTTTACGAATATTATAAGCACCTTTATAGCTTGAGAACAGTCCTATCATCTACACATTAATCTATATTATTCATTAGTTTAATCATCTATGACTTAATTATCACAGAATTCAAGGAGGCGTTCTCCTTATTCGACAAGGATGGCGACGGCACCATCACCACCAAGGAGCTTGGAACAGTCATGAGATCACTGGGTCAGAATCCCACCGAGGCTGAGCTGCAGGACATGATCAATGAGGTCGATGCTGACGGTAAGGCATCATAGTAAACTGTAATGAGAGAGGCCCGCTAAAAGATCTACAACTGCAGCCATTTTGACTTTCCATTGACATTTGTACTATCAATTAATTAAACATTTAAGAGAGGCTTCTCCTAAATACGAGCAACTGTTTTCAACGTCGAGACCACACCGGCTCTTTTCAGAGCCAACACTCACACAAAAGAGATTTACACATGGTTGTACCCGCAAGTTTACTATTTATTTGTAGTATTTTGTCCTATTTATCCACACCATGCAAAGCTTCAAACAATACTAAAAGTGCATCAGGCTTGACGAAAAAATAGTCGGGTCCCATTTCGACCAATCAGTAATCATTACTACTGTGCAAAGGGAACGTGACAAAGACTTTGGCACATGATGACATATTACGACGAGGGCCCAATTTCATACAAATTAGTATTCCTTGACACGTTTCTGCTCAGCAGGTTTGACAAGTTTTACATGTGACATTTGGCTTGTAACCTCGTTCTGATAAGCATTTATTCTCTTGTGCTTAGCTGCTGTTAGTGCTTAAGCAGTTCTATGTGAAATTGGTCCAGCATCGTACGCTAAGCTTACACTGGGCCAGTAATACTGCTTTAAATTATGTTTCAAAATGCCTCTCTGAAATTTGCATTTTTATTATCCCTTTTGAAATGAATTGAATCTTGGATTATAAAGATTTCCTATTATAGTAGTGGTTGAACCGTATGATTTCATCATCTGCTCACTCATTTTTTCTGTTCCCCTCCTCCCTCAAAAAGGAAATGGAACGATTGATTTCCCGGAGTTCTTGACGATGATGGCGCACAAGATGAAAGACACAGACTCAGAAGAAGAAATCAAAGAAGCATTTCGAGTATTTGACAAAGATGGCAATGGATTTATCAGGTCAGAAAATAGAAATCAAGACCTTAAAATAGCGAGACTTTAAAATCATGCCAAATGTGTATAATTACGGTGGGTGAATCCTTCCAAAAGTTGCTTTAAGCAACCTTTTTTCCAAGAATACTTGTATGGTTTGATAATTCAAACAAAGACAAAAAATCTCAAAAATGAGTTGAGAAATGAATATAAATAATAAAACAAATTAATCTAACTAAATCGTGTCACCTTCATGCAACGAAATCTTGGCAGATATTGTCTGGATTTATCGAGACTTATGTTGTACTTTAAACCGAAATAATGTTCGTGTTTTACCGTGCTCACAATTGAGTTTCCTGTTAAATTACAATTTAAACACTCATTTAATCATGAGTAGATTTTAAAAAGGACAAAAATATCAAATCAACTTTTGCATTAAACACCTTCAGTGCTGCCGAGCTTCGCCACGTGATGACCAATCTTGGTGAGAAGCTTACAGATGAAGAGGTTGATGAGATGATCAGAGAGGCAGACATTGATGGAGACGGACAAGTCAATTACGAAGGTGAGATGTAAATGCTGTGCACACCTCACATGTAAAGCAAATAATGGGATGCATAGCTCGAGGTGCTAACATTATCATGCATCGTTGCTCTGATGGTTAAAGGCACTGGACACTATTACTCAAAATAATTGTTAGCATAAAAACTTACTTGGTAACGAGTAATGGAGAGCTGTTGATAGTTTAAAACATTGTGATAAACGGCTCCCTCTGAAGTAGTGTAGTATTTTCTCACTTAAATATTTGAATTGAATTCGAGACCTCAGCTCTCAGCTGAGGTCTCGAATTCACGCATCTGAAAGCACACAATGATGTTTTTCTTTCCATTATTACCTCGCAACTTCGACGGCCAATTGAGTTCAAATTTTCACAGGTTTGTTATTTTATGCATATGTTGAGATAGACCAAGTGAGAAGACTGGTCTTTGACAATTACCAATAGTGTCCAGTGTCTTTAAACTAATAGTGTGTGACCAAAAAGAGAGAGAGAGCAAAGCGCGATAGAGAGAAACACTCGAAAGCCTGCATGGAAGCCAGTCTACTGATTAGACAATCTCATTTTCATTTGATAATATGAATGTGCACTAAAGGCAGTTGTTGTTAAATGGAAACGATTTTACGTTCAGGTTGAACATCATCAATGTTGGTAATAAGACACTGCTCTATGAATTACAACGGTCTTGGGCTCGAATCCCACGATGCCTGTACACTGCTCTATGAATTACAACGGTCTTGGGCTCGAATCCCACGATGCCTGTACACTGCTCTATGAATTACAACGGTCTTGGGCTCGAATCCCACGATGCCTGTACACTGCTCTATGAATTACAACGGTCTTGGGCTCGAATCCCACGATGCCTGTACACTGCTCTATGAATTACAACGGTCTTGGGCTCGAATCCCACGATGCCTGTACACTGCTCTATGAATTACAACGGTCTTGGGCTCGAATCCCACGATGCCTGTACACTGCTCTATGAATTACAACGGTCTTGGGCTCGAATCCCACGATGCCTGTACACTGCTCTATGAATTACAACGGTCTTGGGCTCGAATCCCACGATGCCTGTACACTGCTCTATGAATTACAACGGTCTTGGGCTCGAATCCCACGATGCCTGTACACTGCTCTATGAATTACAACGGTCTTGGGCTCAAATCCCACGATGCCTGTACACTGCTCTATGAATTACAACGGTCTTGGGCTCGAATCCCACGATGCCTGTACACTGCTCTATGAATTACAACGGTCTTGGGCTCGAATCCCACGATGCCTGTACACTGCTCTATGAATTACAACGGTCTTGGGCTCGAATCCCACGATGCCTGTACACTGCTCTATGAATTACAACGGTCTTGGGCTCGAATCCCACGATGCCTGTACACTGCTCTATGAATTACAACGGTCTTGGGCTCGAATCCCACGATGCCTGTGATAATTTTTTTTTTTACAGAACTTGGAAAAGTACTGAGTGTACTACAGTGCTAACACACATCGATGTACAAAACCAGAATTCATATTTGTTATCCCCCATGCACATCAGCAATGTTGGGAATATCATTTGACTTGTTTTATTGTGCAAACATAACCGTTCCTCTAAATTGTTTTAAAAAAACCGAGTCTGGATGCTTTATCCTTGATTTATAATTAGTATAAATGCCATAATAACATCACACTGACTTTTAATCACAAAACACAAAATCCATCAAATATTTATGCGTGTTATCTGTAAGGCCTTTTCGGCAAATAATTAGACGATCGGCAAACCACAAGAGAGAGAGAGAGAGGTTGGTGGTCGAGTCTTGGGAACCACTTATCTTTTTCGCTTTCATTGAAGGCTTATACTACCTGTATTCTCAGTGACAAAATTTCAACAGTATATCTAGCATTTAAAATAAAACATGAGCTCGACGTTCCCCCCCCCCCCCGAATAATTTGTAAAGGTTTGTCACATATTAAAAACAGCAATGTTTTTCAACCAGCTTCAGTAGCTACTAAAAGCTTTTTCCCCTCTGGGAATGATGGATGCACCTGTTTTTCAGCATCGTGGGAAACAACGATACAGACCAAGCAATGGGCCAGAAACAAAGAATCAATCGGAATCCACTGATCTAATAATTGATTTTTCTTGAATTGGGATTCATACCAAATGCAGCTTCGTCAAAACATCTGGACCCTGTTCGATAAGCACTGAGAACATTATGTTAAAAAAATGCTGCCTTAACAAACCGCAACACACAAACAATGCACACTCAAAACCTGTCTGCAGAAAAGATGTCATAATATTCATGGACCGAGAACAAAACAGAAAAGGGGAAATAAACGAACTCTATTATAGAGGAATTCTAAAGACTGTGTGTTCCTCAATGAAAATGTGTGTACAAAGTCTGTTGTACGCAACTCGTTACTGTACATCAATAATTTCGTAGTGCTTTCCAACGGGGACTTTTTTTTCTTCTAAGTCGTTTTTAAACAAAAATCAGTATTTTTGAGGATTGAAATTCTATACTGAAGAAAAACAAATTGGCAGCCTGTTCTGCAGAAAACATTTCATATTCACTACCTTAATGTTGAGATCGAGACCGAGAACAAGACTGAAAAGGTAAAAGAGACGTCTCCTAAATTCCGGGATGCTTTAGCACTAGACTATTTTGTGTACAAGGTCTCTGAGAAAATCTTAAGTCCAGAGACAATGGCAAAAACAAAAGAATGCCCCACAAGAGGATGCAATTTTGAGAATGTACTGCAGCAAAGTGCTCACTAGATTCATGTCACCAGACTAAAATGCTGTCCGATCCACTGTGGTTTTTGGTATAGATCCCTACTAAAATATCCTAAGCATCAAAAGACCGTAGCCAAATTGGCGTCTAAAGCTACGGCTATGGCTGTTTCTACCAGTTAGTCTTTTTGAGATATGATGGACACCGTGCACTGTTTGGTTGAAAACATACAATTTAATACCAACAGCTACGGCTATGGCTGTCTCTAAGGGTGTTGCTAAGGACGTCTACCTCAATAAGTCTTTTTGAGATATGATGGACACCTTGCATTGTATGGTTGAAAACATACAAATTTACCTATACATAAAAATAGTGACATTATAAGTGTTTTGTCCACTGTACCTCAAAACGGCTTATATAAGCCGTTTTGAGATATAAAATGCATAAATGCATGATGGTGCGGAAATCTAGACGTAGCCGTAGCCGAAGCCCTAGCTGTAGTCACCAATTCGTACTGGCATAAACAGTGATTCATGTGGATACTATTTTGAAACCCATCCTTTTTGCCACAGCCAGATGGTTTTATTCATAATCAGATAGGATCGATCAATAGTTCACGCATTGGAGTTGCAACTTGGGAATGTTAATAATGCAATTATGTTAATTATGACATCAGGTTGAATAAATTAGGCAGGTTCGATGATAATTGTATTTAATTAAATAAATATAATTAGTTGCAAACTGCTTACCGACCAAAAGGACCTATGGTATGAATGCAAATAATAGTTAATGGCCTGACGTTTAAATAAATTGTAAAAAGTGAATTGGTTAGCGAAATAAGGAGATAAAAACTTTCTTCTTTTTATATTTTGCGAATAAATAAAAGTATGATCACGAAAATAATATTAAATTTGATGATTTAAGATTTAACCAAATGCTTCTGAAAAGTGTATTTTCGAATATTTCGCACGACAGTTTAACAAGTGAAAAAGGAAAATGTAATATTATTAATTATTATTCATTTTAAATATTGAGTGTGTTGGGGTGTGTGTAGAGTCAATATCGAACATGGTTAATCATTATTAATATCCTCTCAAAAGGCTTATAAAAATCCATCTATACGTAAAAAAAAATCATAAACTCAATCACTTTGGACAATTTTACAGGAATCTAATTATTCCCTCGTGGAAAACCTATTTACTAAAAACCAACTTGTTGTTATTTTTCAGAATTTGTTGCCATGATGTCCTCAAGGTAATTGCGTAAAACCTCCTGCCTATAGTCATGTCCCAGCGTGCCAATGCACTGGACAAATCGGCAGGAGACTAGCAAACTCGGACCCGTCTGAATGCGGGAAGGAGAGACGCTCTGCCCCCGTTCAGTGCGAGTGATGTGAGGTCTTCAAGCCCGGACTTTTGTATTGTTATGTATCATTGTGTTTTATGGTCGTGGTGCTGTTTTTCAAGTCATCTATAGTTTCACCCTAAATGCCTTTTCACATGAGGCAACTTTTACAGACAACTTGGGAGACAACCATCTGCAGTGCACGCTACAGGGCCAGTGTGGTCACATAATTATAACAAATCGGAAATTCGAATGTGAATGCCCTTTCTTGTTCTGAAGCTGGTTGCCTGTTAAATTGCCTTGTGTGACATGGCCCCTAAACAGTCGATATTGTCAATTGAAATGTTTTACTGCCAGCCTGTGAAACAATGACAGGTATTCATTGTGATATAATACAAGGTCACAAACCCATTTTCATGCGACAAATTGGGTTTTATTTGCCAAAGTGTTAAGACAAAGGTGCTTCCCTTTTTTTCAAGGTAGAATAAACATCATTCCCCTTTTTAAAAATACAGAAATAGTGACAAAACCCCTTTTTTGTAATGACGAAACCACATAATCATAATCTGATGATTAGTCAGGTTCAATGACAAGTTGTAAATGTATCATCAACTTAAAAACATGTTTTATGTATATGACGAAGGTCCGGTTTGGATCGACAGCTCAGGCCATCTACCCTACTTATTTTATATATGTATATTATTATCAACTATTTAAAGGTACGATATTCGCATATGCATCTTATCTAATCTTATTTGGAATCTAGGTTAAAATAAGCCTGACTAACTTATTTCCAAGAATTCTCTTTACGCGCGCGTTAGGCGTGGAACGAGGTGCATGCTGGTCTAGATAGCGGTCAAGTTTGATTGCTAGCTAGACCAGCATGCACCTCATTCAACAGTTAGCGCTTGCGCAATGGGTATTTGCGAAAAGGTTTATGAACGCAAAGGAAGAGCTCTTGTCAAACACGAACAATTTAATAAGAGTCATTCTGAATGATGACATAGTTCGTGACGAAACGGGTAGAGGACAATCACGTTTTTTTGATTGACTCAGAACATCACTATTACACAGAACATGACAGAACATAGAAATTACTTACGAAAATGTGCAGTCAATATTGTCTTTGCTATTTACAACATTATGCAAATCAGCGGTAGTTTTTAGAGTCATATGTCTATATTTTGAGTATCTAGCCAATTTAATGGAATTCTTTTTTTAAATAATATCGCAAAGTTGGGAAAGATTTCCGGTGCTTGCCGTTTTTGTTTGAGTTTGTTGAGGTGTTTGTTTGTTTGTTTGTTCACACATTGCCCGCCACATTCCGACAGAGGGCGCCTTAAAACACTAATGCGTTTTTATTAGCTCTGTTAATGTCCATATTTTATAATAAAAAGTCTCTGTGTGGCTACGAGCTTGTCTAACTTTTTACAGTTTGCCATAAAAAGCTAAGTTTAATATATTGTAAAATCATGGAAGAAAATTTTCTCCATGGTAATTTTCCTCCATGGTATAATATGTAGCAATTGTAATGTCGACATTTTAATGGCTGCTTTTACAACGAGAACAAAGGTTGTTTATTGGGTGTTTTTAATGTATTGTTCTTTTGGGGGTATTTGTTTATTTAGTTGATTTAAAGAGGGAAGAGGTTCAAATAACTCTATTTTTGTGACAAACCTAGGAGATGTAATTTAAAAAGGTGCTCACAAGTTGTTTTTATATAGTTTTAGGCTATGGTCACATTTGTTGTTGTATTTTGTTTAATAAGTTTCTTTACGGATCACTTGTGTCTTTTTTTCCTCATAATACCAAGCCATCTTCTGAACAATACATTGGTGCTCGTATACCAAAGAGTGGCGGCATGTACTTGTAATGTGGGGAATCTAATGAGTTTAACAAAATTATAAATACTATTGTCAATAGTAATGAGTGGTGTGCAATGATGTACCAACTTAAAAGGTACGCCATGTTTCTATTTTCATTATTTCTCTCAAAGTTTATACACTAGCTGTTGTTGTACACTAAAATGCAACTCCCGACACGCAAGACACTGAACTATATATAATACTCATCTTTTACATTTTATAATTATAACAAATTACTATCATTGTAAAAGAAATAAAAACTGAACTAGTCCTTTTTTCCTTCATTGTAAAGTACGAGACAAATAAAAATTGTTCGGCAATTTCCATACATGTATACATGGTCTATATGTTTTCAAATATTATGCGAGTCATTTTTAATCCTAATAATAACTTTATTATTATTATTATTATTATTTTTTTTTTTTTACCTATGGATTGGAGGGAATATCGAGTCAGGTTAAAACATGGAATAATGGTCCAGTACCCCCCCCCCCCCAAAAAAAAACCCCCCAAAACAACAAACGGGATCCCCCTTCCACGCTGCAACTGTAACCGCTAGCTGCTACCTTGCATCACCGAAGTGATTCGTCATCGACAGGTGTTAGATTTGGCTGCCACTCATTTACACTGTGTGTATTTTAATGGTATTCTAATGGTAGGCAGGACCAAATAATTCTGCTAACAGCTATAATCGATTCCCATCGACTCAGCCATGATTTATTTCAACTCGACCGGACCATTCCATTTCAACAGAACACGTGCTTAGGCAGAGTCTGAGCTCAGCAGAGTCTGAGATAGACTCGCCCACGTCATCGGGTCGATATTTCTCGATCGCCCCCGCTCCTTCCTTTTTTCATTCAGACTCACCAGGTAAAGGTTGTCACAGGATTACAAGTTGATTGACCTTTTTTGTCAATTAACGAGTTTCCCCGCTGAAAGATAACAAAGGATTCTGGGATAGGGTTGCGGCAAAAAGGCTTGTAGTACCGGTGACTGTGTGACGCATTATATGCATTATGCATTATGCGATAACACAATCGGTCACTGCAAAAATTATACTTCATATGAATATTCATCAGGTATAGACATGCAGTTTGCAACATCGGTGATCTAGCAGGAAGCCCTCTATCCTTATTGGAGTTGTATTGTGTATCAACCGCAAACCATATCGCTAGACTTGTGGACAAGTCGTTAAATGTCAGTTGCGGTGATATCGAAACGGCTCTCTCGTAAATTCCTCGTGCATGACAATACTACTGTCACTGCTCTCACTCACCACGCTCCTCACTTCGCAGTGAGAGCAGTGTCTCTCCCCAAGCAGCAGTCTCACGAGATACTTACGAGAGTCCACTTATAGTGGTCCCTGGATATTGTTGACTTTAAACCTAGCTACCGCTTCGAAGACGAACCACCGATTAATGAATTATTTCCTCTGCTTATGTAGCCTGAGTCCTCACTTCGGGTGATGGTCAAACCATTAGAATCGTCAGAGCAAAGAAATAAATATAAAAACACTGAAATTGCAATGCACTTTTACATCGGGCATTTCTTGTTGCCTTAAAACTACACCACATGTTTTATTTATATATTCAACCATTTAGGTTAACTTTTCAAACGTTCATTTTGGAGGATGAGTTGGATACAGAACAAAACACTTTCTAAAAAATTGTCAAATTTTTAATTTCTATTTTAGATTCTAAAATCGTATGTATAAACAAATGAATGTTGAAGTATATTTTAATCCTCATGTTGTTCTTCTGGTTTTTTTTTTAATGTAAACTATTTTTTGCTCTGACTGTTTGTATTTTTTTAAGTAATGTTTTCCTTTTTCCTTTTTTTGTATAACGCATGACCATAATGTAATACAGCTCTTGTGCTGATTTTTGTATCCTGTATAAAGATATTTAAATAAATAAATAAATAAATAAATAAATAATTAAATAAATTCTCAGCTATTATTCTTATGAATGAAATTTAAGTTCAAATCAAATTCTAATTGTGGCTGACACATCCAGTGGGTTCAAATCCTGGTCAAGACACTTGAAGAGTCGTTGAACAAGACAGTCTTAGTTGGTTATACGAATGACAGTTCAACACCCTTGAGTAATGGGCACCGTGAAGAGAGAGGGTGTTTTTTAAAAACTTATTCGGGTTATGTGCAACTGTTGCTGCCTGCGCCGAATACTCCTGAGTTTCACGACTATCTTTCAAGAAGTATAAAGTACATTCAAGTGAAGAGGCTTCAGTTTTTTAAATGAAGCGAATAACTTATTCCAGCACCATTTACTAAATATTGTAAACACCACTCTTTGTCACTCTTGCCGACACTGCAACTGCTCATTCCTGGACACAACTCAAGAATCATCCGGACCGCCAAGTCATGGTTTAACATTGATCTTAAATACTTAGCTGTTGATCTTTATTTGGGTACGAGAAAGTATCCCCACCCTCATACCCAATCAGTACTTTAGTCATAAACAGTTTTAAAAAACAAAACCTTCTGTATTAACCCTAAGATAACAGTTTATACGAGTTTCATTTATACATGCCTGTAATTCTAAGTATGTATAACGTGACATCCATTTAAAGTGTTACACTGGTGGCAGCGGTGGGATATGGAAGTCCACGCAGTCTTCCTCTCATTTAACGCAATCGATCCCAGCTATTTTGAACCACTGAGCTCGAGTTGAGACACGTGTCTCTTTCGAACCCGAGGCCCATTGTGTGGTGCTTCAGTTACAATAGACCGTGCAACCTCATCCCCACGGTGTTCAGTAACGCATCCGCCGCCATCTGTGCCAATCATGCGGTAAGAAACTACGTTTCCAGATTAAATTATGCGGGGGACGGTAAAGGCACTGTCCCCTGGCAACAAGATGTCTTATAGTGATGCAAGAGAACATCTTGTTCTTGTATCTCATATGGATAAGACGATTCTGATTAGATTATGATTAGAAAGACTAAACTATATCTAAAAAAATAAAGCTTGTACGGACATGGAACTTAGTGTATACCTGGACCACAGTGTGTACATTATGGCAACAAAAAATTGATGGAATTATGACGTCATCGATGACGTCACTACATTTAATACTGCTGTATTTACATAATTTCCATCATTGCTATACAATATTGTCTTAAGTATAAACCGCAGGATGAAAGAAGAAACTGGAAGCATGGGGAGGCAGACTTCATCGACTGCCTCTCAATTTTTCTCTATTTTTTGTCCCTATTAATTCAAATTGTAATGAAATAGTTAAACGCATTATCTTCTGGGAAATTTGGAGAGGATTACATCTGAAAAAGGACACATCATTACAAAAGCACAAATAAAACCAAAATTTTAACTGCGGCAAATTAGCGCTACCTTCAGATCGGGCCTTAATTTTCTTCTGCACTACGAGTGCTTTTCAATGAGAAATTCTTTCTTTCAAATCGATTCCAAAAAGGGAATTCTAACCCAAAAATATTATTTTGTAAAATTTGCTCATAAACTACAGAAACAAATTGGGATCGGGCCGCCCACTGGGATTATTACCAGCAATAATACTGCAAAAGAAATAACTCGAGTAACCTTTATAAAGATCCCCACACAGAGGGCACCAGTCTATTAAGCCCAACAACCCGTTATATTGTGACAAAATTAAGGACACCAGACAAACTGAATAATAAACACAGTGCGCAGTGCGCATTTTCTTCCGCTCCGATCTGTGTGAAGATTAGACTTCGAGGTATCGACTCGGCCTTATCCGTTCGAGCTATCTCTATCCACAGTCAGCAAGCAGTGCAGATTTTAAACGATCTACAGATTTACTTAAAATGGTAGGTGTTGCTTCACTTCATATTTATTTATTTTATCTTCAAATCCGAGTGTTTTTGTATTTTCTTCGAAATGGTTTATGTCTTTGATTAATTAATTTGTTAAGCCGCTACTTATACTGTTTTATGACGATACAGGTAGTTTATCTGGTGACCTTGCTTGGATTAGACATACTTGAAAGGTCGTTAATTTATCATTTATCATCTTTAAAGGCAGCAGACACTATTGGTAATTACTCAAACAATTTTGAGTATAAACTTACTTGGTATTATACGAATAATGGAAAGCTGTTGGTGGAACAAAACATTGTGAGAAACGGCTCCCTAAGAAGTAACGTAGTTTTTGAGAAAGAGGTAAATTCTTACAACAAGAGTGTTTTTTTTCTTTCGTTAATCTTGTTCAAATTCGGTGACCACCTGAGCCAAGATCTTTCACAAGTTTGTTGTTTTGTGCATTAGTATGTTGGGATACATAAAATGAGAATACTGGTCTTTGATAATATTACCAAAGGTGTCCATACAGTGTATTTGAAGTAATTTTGTATGTTTTTTTATATTTTATTTTAATTTTACAAATTGTTTTTTTTTTTCAATTGTGTTTCGTGAATCTCGTTTTCTGAACAAAGGAGAGTTAAGGAAATTGTCGAGTTCAATGTGATTTTACTTTTGTAAATCTATTTTATTTGATCATTTCTTTCTACATTCAACAGTAGCCACCTGATCGCGCGAATCAGACGATTAGTAGACTTGCCCTAGTCCCAACTTAAAGTTTGACTGATCAGAAGCTCTATGGTATTAATTATACACTGATTTTCCATCCTAAACTGAATGTGTAGTTCTATTCGGGGGTAAAACTACAGTTTTATTGATTATTAATAAATAGTTATTTGCCATAATAATATGTTTAAAGGAACGTTACAGAATTGGTAAGACAAATCGTGAAGATCACAGATTTACATAAAACTTACACGGTCTCATGATTATGATAGGGTCGTTTGATAGTCGTTCTCTTAGTGTCGCTTGTATAGAAGCCTACATCAACTTTCGATAAAGCATGTTGATGATCATTTCACTTTCAATTTATGTGCTTATGTAAAATTTAAAAAAAAAAATTAAACGAGAGAAAAAAAAGGAGTTGTTATCCCCTGAATTTGAATCTATGAAACGTTACTGTCGGATGCGTTTATCAGATTGTACATTCCTTTTACGGATCCACCGTGACAACTGCTCAAGATTTGCGGTGAAATTTGCTTTTGAAATAAAATTTTCACAGATTTGTTTGCATTTATATTAGGATTAAACGAATCAAACGGTTCCAAAAGTTAGAGGCATACTCTCCCCTTAAATCTGTATTCTGAAAGCTCCTCAAATCAAGAAAAGCAAATTCTGTTCGCATCTGAAGATTGGTGAAATTGTCCTCACACGACCTTTACGCAGTTCCACACTTTTACGGTCATTAAAAAACCATCAACTTGTACTATACAAAAGTGCTGCTTGTGAACGTTTCAAGACGGTTTCTAGCAGTTACACCTCATTAATGGAAGTGGTTCGTTTGCCGTAAATATCAAAGTTGAAACTCTCAATTGAGTTGATTGAAGCGGTAATGTGTGTGTGCTTAATCAACCTCAGAGTTGCATTATATGCACTGGTATAATTACTCAAAATAAATGTCAGAATAAAAATTAACTTGGCAACGAGCAATGGAGAGTTGTTGATAGTATAAAACATTGTGATAAATGGATCCCTCTGAAGTAAGGTAGTTTTTGAGAAAGAGGAAATTTCTTACTAAAATAAAAAGACTTCAGCCGAAGCCTTTTATTATGTATCTGAAAGCACACGCATTTGTGCAAAAAGGGTGTTTTTCTTTCATTTCATTCTTTCAACTGCGATGACCAACTATGAGACAAAATTTCAACAGATTTGTTATTAATTTTAAGCATATTATGTTGGGATAAACCAAGTAAGGATACAAATTTACCAAATGTGTCCAGTGCCTTTAAAGAAGTAAGTGACGATATCTTGACATTTTATGTTCACATTCCCTGTAAGTGTACCAAGCTCATGCATGTTAATACAATTTTATTTTATTTTAATGTAGAACATTATTCTTCGTCCTTTTCATAAATCCAGGCAGATAATCTCACAGAAGAACAAATTGCCGGTAAGTACGTGCTGTGAATACTCAGTCATGTTTCACAGCAAAAAGAGAGAAGCTTTTCAGACGACAAAAATGCAAGAAATATTAAGAAACCTTTAGAAGATGCCACGAGTTTGCAGTCCACACTTGAAGACAACACAAGTACTACAAAACAACAAACCGAGGAAAGTTTAAGATTAATCGGTATTTGGAGTCACGAGAAGAAGAAAAAGGATAAAATCCTTAAATTTATTGACCATTTACATTGCGTTTTTGGCTCGCAAGGTCTAAACTAATTCTTGTATCATTTCTTGAAAACTATTCCATTTCAAGAAGTGATATTTCAAAGGGGGCTTTTCCTCCTTGACCGTAACATCTATCAATGACCTTACTGCAAATCTGTGAGCATTTTAAATTGAACTCTTATAAATGTTATGCAAACCCACACTTGATGTGACCATGCCACACTACATAAAAACAATAAACCAAGGAAAGTTGAATCTCAATCCGTAATTGGAGTCACGAAAAAAAAAATGTTTTTACCGTTTTCAAATTTAAGTTTTTGGCTCACAAGATCTAATTCTCGTATCATTTCTCGAAAACTATTCCATCCCAAGAAATGATGATTCTTCCCCATGACCATACTGCAAATATGTGAACATTTCAATTTTTACTCTTACCAAATGTTATACACACCCTTTAAAGCAGAAACGTTCTTCAACGATGGAGTTTGTGAGGCTCTTGAAATGGAAAGCGTTCAATGTGGTATAATAAAACAAAATCAGACGTTAATGTAACCTAGCGTTTCGAAGCTCAGCATCAGTGAAATTCCTTTCTAAATTTAAATGTTTATCTCATGACAGTTTCTTAATGAAGCATCTCATTATTACAGAATTCAAGGAGGCGTTCTCCTTATTCGACAAGGATGGCGACGGCACCATCACCACCAAGGAGCTTGGAACAGTCATGAGATCACTGGGTCAGAATCCCACCGAGGCTGAGCTGCAGGACATGATCAATGAGGTCGATGCTGACGGTAAGAAGTTCAGATTATTCAAATTATTTACGTCATTAACGGCCCTTGATATATTAAATTTTAGTGTATTAAAGGGGCACGTTGCCTTGGATTGGATAGTTTGGGCTACAAAAAGCTTTTCAAATCGTGCTTTATGAAATTAATATGTTGAAAAGATGTATGCGAAACGTGGAGTATAGTAATCAAGACACATATGCCTTAAAATTGTGTGGTTTTCCTCTTACTTCGTGAGCTAACACGATCCACAATTTTTTGCAACCAATTTTTAGACTCAAAAAAATGGCTGATTAATAGTAATCGTACTGTAATTTCGCGAAACGATAGACTTAAAATAAAATTCCATAAAATGTACAATTTTGTTTGATTTACGATGAGGTAGCTGTAACATGATGAAAAAATGTTACTATTTGAATCTAGACTAAACTAACTGACGTTATATCCATTTCCCGTTTCATTTTCAGGAAATGGAACAATTGATTTCCCTGAGTTCTTGACGATGATGGCAAGAAAGATGAAAGACACAGACTCAGAAGAAGAGATCAGGGAAGCCTTCAGAGTCTTCGATAAAGACGGCAACGGTTTTATCAGGTACCTTAACTCCCTCGCTCAGCCACCGAACATAATTGCATTTTCACGGTGAACTTTCCCTGACATTTAGAACTTGTCAGGGGAAAAAGAAATGTTGAATTTGACGGCGAAAGGCAAAGTTGGTTGATTAGTCTTAGAATATGAGACTGATGATTGCAATGTAAGTGGGTGCATTCCATAGGGGTGTGGGAGGTGGGGGGGGGGGGGTGCGGGGAATCATTGGCCTTAATGCCGCTTGTCGGTCTTATTATAATAAGTCAATTCGTAGAATGTCACCTGCTGATCCGACTGCAAAACGAGGCCAAGTTGACCTTTATTTCTTCAAACCAATATTACGGCATTTCTTAAAGGGTTTGGGTACCTATTGTAGACCAAGCTTTTGGTCTGTAGATGAAAATGTGAATGAAGGTGTAAAAGTACATATCGAAGTTTCAGCCTCATTAACCATTAGCCAAACAGTTTTTGGCATATAAAGGTTTGCATTTCTTGAAGATAATGTTCACTGAGGATCACACGTTTAAAAGCAAAGTACACATTTTGTCTCCGTTTTGTTGCTTCAATCCTATGAGATAGTTATAAAATCCTGTGAAAAAAATCCGTTTCAAGAGGCGCTGGCGTTTTTGAGATATTGCCGAAAATGGAGCGATACGTCAATTCAAACAAGAAGAATGATTTAAAGTAAACGTCTGTTTAGAAGTACAGCAGCCGATTTCACGAAACTTTACGCAAGTCCACTTGCGCAACGTTTATGGCGTAGGTTGCGCCATAACATTTGCGCAAGTGGACTTGCGCAGTAACTTGCGTAAAGTTTCGTGACATCGGGGGCTGGGCTGCAGCTTTTGATATATAGGTTTTCTCGGTCAATTTCGGCAAATGAGCAGACAATTTAACCACCAAGCTATTCTATTTCGCGCGAAATCGAATGCTACTGAAAAGGGTCATTCGATTTCGTTTTATGATTAGTCAAATGTAATGTTGCGTAATTCGATTTAACAAAATAATCATTCAATTTATCAATTCATCAAAACAGCATTCAAATTCGCAGACGCTTCTTAGGGCGTTTGTGTCTCGAAAAAGAATGACGATACGCTAATTTGAACAGGGCACTAAAGGATTTTGACTCGCCTCAAAACGAATTATGGCCGAATTCTGAATTTGAAACGCAGTAACAACTGGAGAGGCAAAACAGCTTTAATTCGAACGCATGAAAATGAAACTGGCTGCTTATTTGTTGAATTTGACCGAGAAATCCTATAGTATCGTTTTTGAGAATCATTTTACTAATGTGGTTATGGAAAAATATTACTGTTCGGATCTAAAACTTTTCAAAAATTTTTCCTGGGTGGACTACCACTCTGGTTTTGGGTGATATCTCGAAAACCCTGCCACTTTTTGAATTGAATTTTTCACAGGTTAGATTAATTGTATCTACATTTAGGGTTAAAGACAGTGGACACTATTGGTAATTGTCCAAGACCAGTCTACTCACTTGGTGTACAATCCTGTGAAAATTTGAGCTCAATCGGTCATCGAAGTTGCGAGATAATAATGAAAGAAAAAACACCCTTGTCACACAAAGTTGTGTGCGTTTAGATGGTTGATTTCGAGATCTCAAGTTCTAAATCTGAGGTCTTTACGTCAAATTCGTGGAAAATTACTTCTTTCTTGAAAACTATGGCACTTCAGAGGGAGCCGTTTCTCACAATGTGTTATACCGTCAACCTCCCCCCATTACTCGTCACCAAGAAAGGTTTTATGCTAATAATTATTTTGAGTAATTACCAATAGTGTCTACTGCCTTTAAAACAATTGAACGGTTCCAAATACCAAAGGTATACGTTCCCCCTCTAAGTCACCTGACAACAATATGAAGACAATTATGACCGTATACTGTGGAGCATGATGCATACAGATTTTTCATTTCATAAAACTTCATCTCTGTGTTTTTTTAGTGCTGCTGAGCTTCGCCACGTGATGACCAATCTTGGTGAGAAGCTTACAGATGAAGAGGTTGATGAGATGATTAGAGAGGCAGACATTGATGGAGACGGACAAGTCAATTACGAAGGTATTTAATGGATTCATATACAAATCAAAAATGCGTATAAAGGCTGGTTCAATGAAGAGCAAATACATATCCGAAAGAAATGATATTGAGAAGCGCCAAAATAAATCGTTCAATATAAATAGCGATGTTAACCGTTGTTAGCGATGATAACCGTTGTGTTAATGCTAATTCTTTTTTCGATCCCCCCAAGTTGCATTTCAGTCCAACTCACAAGAATTCAAAAACAAATTAGACAATTTATTTGAAACTATTTTTCTAAAACGAATAGGACTGTAGTAAGAGTTGTTCATTTGTTTCAAAAAGGGCAGCATCCAACACAAACATAACCACTATCAAACAACACCTAGGCTGCTATCTGATATCAGAGTACCCAATCAAACCATCAGTATAGTTAATCGCAAATAATTATTTTAACAATGATATATTATTTTGCGAGCGAAGTGTAAAAGGAAGCGCTGCAAACATCGGGCACGACATTGGACATTAAATGTCTGTCGCGGTGATAGGTAAGCGAGAGCCGTTTCGCTATCACCGCGACATACATATATAACGACTTGTGGACAAGTCTAGCATCAAACAGAGGCAATCTCGCTGGATTTGAGCATCAACCTCGACTTACGCTCCAGGAAACACTCTCATTACGATTTATGTATTCATGCAGCAGTGCTATCATTAACCAGCGCAGGTACTGTCAGCTACTAGCAGGCTAGCCTCTTATCAAGGCCTGGCATGGTGTACAGCTTCATAGAGCTGTGATCCCAAGCGACTGGAAGGGGAGACCAATGCTATGCACCAAATGCTTTGCCACTCGACTTGAGCGAGTGGTCTCTCCTTCCAGTCGCTTTGGATAGTGGCTCCATGAAACCGTCCAAGCCACGAGGGCCTTTACAAAAGGCTAGTCCCAGGTCAGTGCCAGATCGATCTGTAATCTCTCTCGTGAGAGAAGGAGGGAGTTGGAGAAAAATGGGGGAATGCAGCTCTTTTATTTTGCCGTAATTTATTCAAATGTATTATTCATGCTAAATCCGCCGGTCAAGGGCCTAGACGCATGGATTAAATTATAGGTATCATACATCCTTCACATCCTTGCAGTACGCCAATTGTGATTTGTTTTTACCACTGGAACACTCTACGTGGGCATATTATTATTATCGTGGCATTCTGTACGCCAGAGCATCGTAACCACTATTATAATATCTTTCAAGTATACTTTTAAAATATACTTTCAAGTATACCATGTACATTCAAATATTAACATACTTTCAAATAATTATTCTTTCAAGGTTAGTCATTATAACGTGGCGAACTGCTCGGCAGCAAACAAATACATATTGAATTTTATGAAATAAAAAATCCTGTTTGCATCATGCTGCAGCGTATAATATTATATGATTACTTGTCTCCACAAATGATGTGCCATCATGGTCACACCGTGACTTATAGTGATCGCACACCTTTGTATACATTAAAGTTAAACCTTTTGGCGAAAATTTCCACTGTCCAAAGGGACATCCACAGGGGGAACAAACGAACATTTTGAAATCATTTGTGTAAAATATGTCATTTTTCCTGTCATTATTTCTTTATGATTTCAGAATTCGTGAATATGATGACGTCAAATAAGGCGTAATGCGACGGACGAATCACAAGCCTCTTCACCTTCCTTTATATCAATGCACTCTACAAACTCTAAGCTATACTCAGCACAAGATGCACTCAGTTTCGTCCTCCAGTTTCCCCTAAAAATGTGTAAATAGTTATATAAAAATCATAAGGTTATTTATTTAAATTTTTAAGAACGGTCCAAACAAATATATCATAGTTATTTTGTATTGTATATGAATTGCATAATATAAAATATGCTTTTTTTGCCTTTTTAATGTTATTTTTTTTAAACAAAGGGGTTCTTATTTAACTATTGAAGAACGGGTCCAAAGTTAATCAATTATATTTGGGATTTATTTTGTGTGAAACGGAATGTGAATGGTTTAACTTTAAAAAGTTTGTACCCAAAGTATAATTTTAAAAAAATCCTTTTATTTTGAAGGAGAGAAATTGTTCATTGTCTACAGCAGCCAAACATGTTCCTACAGCCCCAATCTGATTACGAATAGCTCTTATTTCCGTATTAAGAATGGGAAATGACTCAACTATTTGTAATGTACCACAGACTGTTTTTACTGAATGTAGACCAAAAATATAATTACCTACATCTGCTGTCCATATTGCAAAGAGTTTAATTGACAACAGATGTGTGAGAAAATGCCAAAAACCATGCACACAGTGGAGGCTGTTTTATACGCAGACGTTGTGTGTGCATTATTTTTGAAGATAAACTTATTTTATATTATGCTTTATAATGCTTTACTTTATAAGTGGCCTTGATTTTTATATTAGTTTCAGGAGTTTGTTACTCTTGAGGTCCTCTCAGATTTGTTGCCTCAATTTGCAAATTCAATTATTAGGGCTGTATAGTGGGAATGACTCTCACACAGTTTTCCAAAACCCATCTTCCATTCCAAACAAATATATTATCTTATAATACAATTTAAAAATTTGAAACATTGTCAACAAATGTAAAAGCTTGTTTAATTAGATAAACTGTATTTGTATATAGAAGTAATGTAAGTAAGACTATACACAATTATTGTACATTAGTTTACTATAGTCTCCATACATACGTCTTTTCGATTATCATTCATTATAGTCGACGTGCAACTGTAATTGTACGGAGGCCACAAGATGCCCAAAGATTACAATTTTTGTTTCGTATATAATCCAGATTTCTAGAAAAGACAAATTTATCCAATGTTCCGTTTTATGTACCGTCGATCCTAGACTTAAATATGTGTACGGAATACTCTCGAGATGTTCATCGCACCACCATTTCTTAACATTTTTGTAAGACAATAGAAAACCATTTCATTAGTACAGCTCTCTTGAATTATGTTCTCGGTTGTCCTTGGGCAAAAAAAAGGACAGACGCTAGTCTTGGTACAAGACGTTGTCGTTCATTTATCACTGCCTACTTCACCCTCTATATCGGAAGCATAGTTGCAACGTTGTTGAGTGTATGTACGTGTTCATGTACTAAGCCCTGCTCAACAAACGACTTGCACCAAGACTAAACAGACGCCTGATTTGTATTGCTGATGACCCACCTCTGTGTGTAATCGGAAAACATGTATTCGATCTTAATAAACAAGACTGCCGTGCATACAAATAATACAAAGAATTTTCTTGTACTTTTCTCTTTCTTGTTTTTCTTCCGCCCTTAAATTACGCGTTGAGTGATGAGAAACATAGATTAATATTGAATGTAGGCTCTATTGTGGGTGCGTTCGTTTAGCTTCCCTGGGTCAGCCCTGGTGTGGCGGTTTCAGTCTTCCGCCGTGTTCAGTTTTCCGGGTGACGTAGCCAGACAAAAATACCGCCGCGAGTACCCTGGCAAGTACTGTAGTTCAGTGAAATAAAAAAAATAACTAAACAAATAAAATAAAATAAAAAACGGTAATAAATAAATGTAATAAACTAAACCAGAATAATAAAAAATTCTTCTGATTCTCTGACGCTCGTTCGGTATAAATACAGGATAATTTGCTTGGTCTTCACACCAAATTCTCTCGTACGATCCACGCGTTCGCCGCTCGTTGTACTCGTGGACGCCGCCATGACAGCTACCGGAGAGACACGGATGACTCAATACGGCACTAAAAATGGACTACTTTCGCTTGCTGTGCGCAGGCATCGCATGACGTAATGTTACCGTATTTGGTCATTTGGAAAACTGAACACGGCGGAAAGTTGAAAAAAAAACCGCCACACACCGGGGTTTTTTTTTCCAGGACGTTCGTCCTGAAAAAAAAACCGCCACACACCGGGGTCGACCCAGGGAAGCTAAAACGAACGCACCCATTATGCATGCCTAATACTTCAAGGAGGCAACGAAAGTCAATTGCATTGTTGCCCCATGCATATTCTAAACAAAAATAGACTTCCCCATACAAGTGCCCTTTACCAAGAAGAATTTCATATTCACGGGCCCGTCACTTTATTCCCCTCCAAGTCAAAACACTCGTGTAATTGTCCAAACGTCCGAGCATCAATCTTGAACAATTTCCTTACACCTCTAAGCAAACAAGTCAAATTTTTTAGTGCCCAATGTCTTGTAAAATACATCAGGTTTGAAGTCAACAGCCCCCAGGTCACAACTGAGCAAAACTTTTAACACTGAAACCATTTTTGTGGGCTCTCAAATCTGTCTAATATAGAATATTTTGAGGGCCTATGCAGAATTTTAATGAGTTCGCCGCTGTTTTCTCCTTATTTGGTGGGGGTGCAGACTTTACCATAAAAGGAGCTTCATGTTTATTTTACTACCAGCACATTCCAACTTTTAGACAAAAGCAGGGTGGGTCTCCAGTCTTTGCAAAAAAAAATCCCAACAAGAGTTACAGACCCAATCCTATACACAATGCTGAAATTATTAAATAGAAAACAAAATGATTAATAAAACCATTGAATATTATCGGAAAGAAAATGTTTTTTATTAAAATCCAGACATAAAACCGGTGGTCCATAAGGCACTGATACAAAAAGAAAGCAACTTCCATTTTCATGTTATGTAAACAATGCCATGAATGATAGCATAAATATTTACATTAATGCTGCAGAGAAAAGGAAAAATATATTGATGATAAAAAGGGAAAACAAAATAATCACCAACCAACAACCCTGCATCGTCTGATGTTCGCATTATTGTAAAAAAAACTTATTTTTTTAAACAAAACTTCGTCCAAAATGCATGATTAACTAAAAGATACAAAAACGGATATTTATGTTTTGTTTTACAACGTGGCTTTTGCGTACTTGTCCTTGTGCTTATTTTCCAAGTTGAATTATAACGACAAAATGTAAATATGTTCGGATCACAGATTTTAACACTATCTACAAAACTGTCAAATTTGAATGGCAAACTCCGAAAGAATCTTGTACAAATAAACAATCCATAATTATTAGCTAAATTCCTACTCAGTTCACACATGCGTTGCCTTAATGCAGTTAAGTTCATATAAATGTGGTCTGTTTTAAATAAAGGTTCTTAGTAAAAGTGAAATCAGCAAAAACAATGTGTAGTTTTTACTGGTTCAATTTTGTATTAAGAACCCTCCAGTTTTGTTTACTGCTCATTTTTATTGCCCAAGATAAAAAATTAAAAGTCTTTACGATAGAACTACGTTTGGGATGGAATGAAATTTAAACATCATAAGAAAGTTTCGCATTTTTTGTATAACATTATCAAGATTTAAATTATGTTTTTTGATCATACACTGTACAAGAATGTTGCAATAAGAAAACTGTGGATTTCCACCAAGCTGAATGACGTGTCAAGATGAATCCAAGTTGGCAATATCTACTTCGACGTCATCATCTTCACAAACTCTGTAGAGAAAGACAGAAGAGATAGAAAAAGGTTTTGTTTTATTTAAAGTCGTCGAACGAACATGAAGGTAGCTATGGGACTTTGTATATCATGGCTGTAAGGCATTTCTTTCCTAAAGTCCCTAAAGGCAAAGTATACCTTTGGTTTTTGGAACCGTTTGATTGTTCTAATCCTATATAAATGTAGATGTATACAACAAAACTAACGTGTAAACATTTCAATTCAAATGGTGGTCGCGTTTTAGAGATATCGCCGAAAATCTTGAGTGAATTATGTCGCCTCAGGAAGAATAATCCCAGCAATACACAATCTGAGAAGTCTCAAATTCAAATTTTGGGGCATAAAAACCGATACCTTTTTTACACATTACACAACAACATTATTTCCAAGTGAAATGTTTCTCAACATGCTTTATGCTATACCGAAAGCTGCTTGAGGCTTCTAATCGAAAAGTTGTTGTTGGCAATAATTTTAAGTGCTAATACCAAAGGTATATAACTTCCCTTTTAAATGTTTGAAGTTGAATGTTGCTGAACAATTATTATCTGCAGAGGTTTGTTATAAAGGACCTAGAATGTCTCTCATTGAAGTAGCTTTTAAAATAATGATTGTGTAACAAACTTGGGTTTTCGTCAGTGTGCTTAAAAACCTCTGTAGAGATATGTCCATTTTGAATAAGGCTCGAAATGGAAAGTGTAATGACTTGGTTTTGTTTTGTCATGAAAAGTTTACCTTCGTAATTGACTTGTCCGTCTCCATCAATGTCTGCCTCTCTGATCATCTCATCAACCTCTTCATCTGTAAGCTTCTCACCAAGATTGGTCATCACGTGGCGAAGCTCGGCAGCACTGAGGACAAATTCGAACAAATAAACACATGTCTTACTCTATGATTGAATATAGACATTCAATGCAGAACACAGATTAGAGCCTGTTCAAAATCACAACAAACAAAAGGTAACAATTTCAAAAACAAAAACCGACACATTCGTTTTTTTTAACGACAAAAACAGATTGTAAAGAAGCCTGCACAAAATCCAGTGTTTTATATGAATACAACATGATTTATTTTGGTTGTCAATGTTCTTCTTTTTAATTACCTGATGAAACCGTTGCCGTCTTTGTCGAAAACTCTGAAGGCTTCTTTGATTTCCTCTTCGCTGTCGGTGTCTTTCATCTTTCTTGCCATCATTGTCAAGAACTCAGGGAAGTCAATCGTTCCATTTCCTAAAAGAAGAGAAAGCAGATATCATTATTATTATTAATTTTTTACCAAATCTATCAAACACAATTACAAAGGAGCAAATAAAAGATGAATCAAGAAGTAAACAAGAAAACAAACTTTTATGGTACTCTTGGGCTTTCCTTGTTTCCAAAAAAGGTATTGTTAATATCTTTGGGTTTTTGCACTTATCTTGTTTGTTTATTTTTTTTCGGCTCTTAATATTCTTGCACACTGCAGATAGAAAAATGTCATGTTGTTGTACATCAATGTGAACAAAAGAATAATTGAAATGGATGAAGTATTATTCCTTCAATTGTTGAGTTTTACAAACACCTCTCCTGTACGGCTTTCTCATGAGTTACTACAATATATTTTCCAGGAAATCTGTATTTTGAGATAGACTCAATGATCTTTTATCTTGAGGGAGTGTGCAAAATTTGATTGCCATACCGTCAGCATCGACCTCATTGATCATGTCCTGCAGCTCAGCCTCGGTGGGATTCTGACCCAGTGATCTCATGACTGTTCCAAGCTCCTTGGTGGTGATGGTGCCGTCGCCATCCTTGTCGAATAAGGAGAACGCCTCCTTGAATTCTGTAAAGACACAGTGAAGAAGAATCGAACCAAATTGAGCCCAAGTTGTTCTTCCATTGTTATGTTTTTAAAATCAATAGCAAGGGATTAGAGCTGGTTTCTATAGAGCTAACTGAACTAAGCTAATCCGAAGATGGTTGCATCAATGGCAAGACAGTGTGTGAGACAGTCAGACTGCGGAATTCTTCACAGTAAAACCAAAGGTCCCCTGGTATGATAAATGTTTTGTAATCTAGCAACTTCTGTACCCCTTTTTATGGCAATGGACACTATTCGTAATTACTCGAAATAATTATTAGCATAAAACCTTTCTTGGTAACAGGTAATGGGGAGAGGTTGATAGTATAAAACATTGTGAAAGCACACAACTTCATTTGACAAGGGTGTTTTTTCTTTCATTATTATCTCACAACTTCGACGACCAATTGAGCTCAAATTTTCACAGGTTTGTTATTTTATGCATATGTTGAGATACACTAACTGTGAAGGCTAGTCTTTGACAATTGCCATTAGTGTTCAGTGTCTTTTAGTCACGAAAGACACTTACTTGTAACACACAAAAAGACTGTTTGAAAGTGAGTTAACAAAACAACATGTATGCACAATGGAAGGAAAGCATGTTGATCTGTGATAACAACATGTACTGTCTCATGTATTTCAAAAGTTCTCATATGTGGAAAGGTTTTAGTGCTACATGTAATCCGTTTTTCATTGTAAGAAAAGAATGTTGGAAATTGAACCAACAGAACAACATACAAGCGCACAGTGGAGGAAAAGCTGTTGATCTCTGGTAAAAACAAGAGCACATGATTGTGTGCCAATTGTTATATTTCAAAAGATTTCTTAAGTAGAAAGGCTTTAGTACTACCTGAATCTTTCGAAAAGGTTTTATTGTAAGAACTATTGAAATGTAAAGACAGGGGGAAATGTCATCTACCACCAGCGTTTTACAGTCATGTACAATGAGGGGAAAGATTGGTTTACAATGGGGTTGGGGGGGGGGGTGGCAAACAACCTCATTTGAAATTGATTGAAAAGTAACTCACCAGCGATTTGTTCTTCTGTCAGTTGGTCAGTCTGTTTGAAACAAAAACAGGAAATCAAACATGAACTCACAGAACACATAGTTCATAACAATAACTCTTTTGTTCATATATTTATGTTCAATGGAACAGGATGCAAAATAAAGTAAAAGTATCTGCATAAATAGTAGCTTCCTGAGGATGCTTTCAATCAGTAGGTTCTGAAAGTTTAAGAAATTAATCGAACCCCCCCCCCAAAAAAAAAAGAAAACTTGTGCAACGGCAATATAACTGAATCACTTATTTCATTATTCATACCTTAATACCTTAATTATTCTTTGTTAACACCTCATGTTAATAAAGCACATATAGTTATAAAGTGAATGTTGTTTCCACAAGTTGAAAAAATAAATTGTTCATTTGAACTTTTGTCATGACAAAAGGGAATTTTAAAATTAATTTACACATTACAAAATGTAAAAAACTCAAGTAGGCCTAAGTGACACAATTTAGTCTGTATAGTAAATATTAAAATAGGCATAATTTTATCACTCAGTAAAAACACACTTTTTGATTGAGTTAAGAATGTGTTATTTAATTCAGTTCCAGTATGACTGACCATGAATGGTGTCAGAGAGAAGTAATGTCGACTGTTTAATGAAACACACTATTAATAATGATGTGTTATTCGCTCTTAGCAATCTAAATGACACGCACAATCAGCAAGGGACAACTCATATCATCTGGGCCCAATTTCATGGCTCTGCTTACCGCGGAATTCTGCGCTTACGATCACGATTCTCCGCTTACATGCAAGCGCCAAATTTCTGCGCTAGCCTTGTAAGCATAGAATCCTTAGTAACGCGGAGTACGCACGCGCAGAAGCCAAAATTAGCCGCTTACCCGTGAAATACGCTTGCCGTAAGCACGGAATTCCCTGCTTCCGTAAGCACCGATTCTGTGCTTACGGTAAGCAGAGCCATGAAATTGGCCCCTGCTCACAACTAAGGTCATTGGTGCAACTTGGATGGGTTTCATATAGTTTCTTTTTCAGCTCCTGTCCAAATTAGTTTTATCAATCAAGAGTAGTCTATAAATCATGTATGGCAAAAAGAAACATTCCATTTCCGAGTAAAACATTCATTTATTGATTCTATTTATCTTTTTCAAAGTTGTACACAATTTTCATATAAATCTAGATCATACAAATACGAAAATTGTCCTTAATGACATTACAGTGATTAGCAGACGATGATTATATTATACAAAATGCAGCACTCTAATTTGTATTGCTACTGAGGTGTAGAATCATCTAGGTACTTCTATTATTATTATTTAGTTTTCTACTTTATAGAACTAGAAGTCAAAAGCATAAATAATTCGTATTTACATGGACGACTGAACTCATTCAAGGCAGCTGTTGTGACCAGACATTAATCCTGAGGCAAGCCTCTACAACAATACAACATTCAACAACCTAGTTCAAAAAGGAGGAGGCACTATTTTGGTTTCATAATGGAGCACAATGCTGCACTGGGGGCCTCCATTTTGTTCGAGTCACACCATTTCTTGTACACACGAAGGGTTTCACGCCTTTAGGTCGAAAAGCTACCACATAAAATCGTGAACTTATGACCAAGTGACTCACTAACTATGGTTTTAACTTGAGGCCGTGCTAACTATCATTTAGCAGTGCAAATCATGCATATGATGCATATCATATAACTACATTACTCAATTTCAGTTTCATGTAAGAACAACCATTTCTACCTCCATGAAATAACCATGGAACAACCATGTCCAGGGGACTCCGGAAACGGCTTATTATCGCCATATTCCCGCCCGCACGCCATGCCGCCAAATTCCCCCATCAAGGACACACACACATACACTAACTCAAAAAGATTCTATACAATGTTTACGATAGCAACTATCCACACAATACCGTACTCCTATTTTTAAACCTCAACCTCTCGAAGACATGCTCTCTAAGCTATAAACTACCCTAAACAAACGACAACAGCATACAAATGTGTAATCATAAAGGTAAATTTTAATCGAAAACATGACTTACCATTTTGAAATTATGAGGTGTTTAGGGCGTTGTATGTTTCAACAGGTTGCTGGGCTGAAGTGCGAGTCTCTAGCGAACAGACCCCTTGATGCGTGTCAACGGCCTCTCCAACGAGAAAAAAATGCGCACTGCGCATTTTAAGATTTACCCCTATCTGTCTGGGACTGCACCGTCTGCTGCGTCGCCAACTCAAGGACGAAGTAGAGGCACCAGACTCAATTAACATCAATATTCATGACTTGGTAATAATCAGCGATGGTATTTACAGAGCCATTATTCACATGTACTTTGCACTGTCGTTATTGAACGGCCTTTTACTGGTCTATAGTGAACTGCGAAGCATGCATAGGCGCAATGGATCTATAATTTAGAGATGAACTGAACTTTTGCATTCTTCATGAGTTCCTTACTACTTGCATAGTTTTAAATCATCATTGCAATGAACAAACCAGATGATCCTACAAGACATAATTACAAATAATTGATTCTGAAACTTTAGAATGCAAGCGCTCACAGACATTTGATTAATTTCCCCCATCTGAAAGCTTCAGCACTCCTTTTAAACGTCGTAGGCGTTTGCTATTCACCCATTTCCTTATTTTAATGGTTGTACGAAAGTTAACTACGGACAATAAAAGGTAATTATGTGCCCCGACGTTTTTGTTTTTGCACAAAAAACATAAATGTTCCAGCTGTGACACCAGAATCGGAGGTAAACCGAGGTAGACAGAAAACACACAAATTAAGACAGCCAAAAAGTCGAATTTACCTATTTTTATTCAAAATGCAGGCACAGATACCTCACTCTATGAAGGCACTTTATAAAACTGGTAAAAAAAAATGTTTGTGAAACGCAACAAAAAGCAGAGCACAGACGGCGAAAGCTTGGGCCTCTTGAAAAAAAATTATAAAAATGCTACTACTGATATAAATATCCCCTCTGCTTGTTGTGTTTTTTATCAGGCCCATCTGATATGATATAAGTAATTTGTTGAAAACTTACAAAAAACAACAACAAAGTAATGAGTTCAGATCTTGCCCAAAAATTAAAACAAAATAAGTTATTGAAAGCACTATTATTTTATCAACGAATTACGTTCAGCTGAATATAAATGAAAATACCAAAAATATATATATAAACATTCCTTAAAACTGACGTCATTTTGCACCATTAATTAGTAAGTCCATTTTGTTGTTTAGTCTTTCACTATCGACGACAGGTTACCAGACCAAGAAGCAAGTTTAGTTGACTGCATTGATAAAAAACAATATGTTTTTGTATTGCTAAACCTGAACCAAATCGACACCTCAAATTTTGTGTCGAACACACGCCCAATAACTTTGATGAGTGCATACAAGCCAATCAGAAACAGTTGTAAATGCAAAGGTTGTTTCCTCGCTTAATGTTTCCTTTTTTCCTTAAAAAAAAAAAATACTTGTTCAATACAAACGCTCAATATGTGGCATTTGATCTAGGGAAAAACAATCTAAGAAAACACACCATTTTTCTTCTACGGCAAATGATTGTTACGTCATGCTCTTATTTTTATGGCTACCTATGATGCGCAATTCTAGAGAAGATGTCTACAAAAAACATTTGATCGCCAACAGAAAAAAAACTTCTCCAAAACACAAACACTCTATTGTTTTGTTATTTACTGGTCAATGGATAACTTTGCGTAGGCTATGTATCTAGTTTCAAATCGAGTGTAACCCAGTCTAATGCATTAATGTACACATAATAACTAAACCGGTCGCATTGCTTGAAACAAACAAAAACAATATGGCTTCAGTCAAAACGAAGGTCTTCATGGTACATATGCTGGCGGTAGGACGTGGTGACGTGTTCTGTGATGAAAAACTACTTGGATGTCATCATCTTCACGAATTCTGATTGAAACAAAAACAAAACAAATAACCGGGTTACAAAGCATAAATTAAATTGTGCTGGTGGTAAGTGTTTGGACTTAATAAAGAAAACAGTCTTTCATTTAACTATCCTTGAGTGATTAGGCAATTGCCACAAAGAATTAAAAGGACGACCAGCCAACACAAAATGTCGCAGCATGGAGATTTATTTTACATTTCATGTTCTCTCTACCTCCAATCCTGCAGCGCATGTCCCTTTCACACGAGATCAGTTTAGCAAGGGTCCCTTGCTAAATTGTAGCATGGTTGTAAAATTTTACTAAATGTACCTCGTGTGAAAGACAATCATTTTTGTAGTGTCCATCCAAGGTCCTTGTACAATTTTGCCCAACATTTATTTTGTTTTGATAAGTTCATCCATTTTTAAAATTCATTGAAATTCAATATAGCTTAAAATATTTGTTCACCTTCGTAATTGACTTGTCCGTCTCCATCAATGTCTGCCTCTCTGATCATCTCATCAACCTCCTCGTCTGTAAGCTTCTCACCAAGATTGGTCATCACGTGGCGAAGCTCGGCAGCACTGTAACCAAATCAAATAATTTTTATAATTATACATTTGTTTTGCCAAAAAAGTAAAACTTATGGATAGAAACTCAGCTTGAAGTGCAACATGTTACGAAACCGATAGCAATCACACTGGCTAACTTCAGCACATTGCTGCAAGGGGTGTTTGTTAATCACTCAATATTAATGGCCAAAACAACTATTGGTCAGCAGCCTACAGCAGTTTTTGATAATGTCAAGCAATTGAGAAACCCTTCCATTCGAAATAATATGGTTATGGTTCTTCCTGCTTGGACAGATAACCGCTCCGAATTTCGGCGATATCTCAAAAAGCGCGAAACGAAATTATCAGGTTTTTTTTTCAGTATTCCATCGAAATAAAATTAAAACATTTGAACGGTTCAAAAAACCTAAATATAACATATTATGTGTGCCTTTAAGCAACGATGGATCCACTTTTTGCCCATGTATTCAGAATTAATGGTGCATTGAATACATCCTGGGTACCATGCAATAGTGCCTCACTCGAACTTGCTCAAAGATTCTGATTTTGTCTGGTGTAAATTTCTTTGTTTGCTTTCTCACGACCAACGGATCAATCCGATCTCTATCAAGATAAGCTTTCCCGCCGAACCATAAGTCAACACTCGGTGTTTGCTTTACAATGCACTGTTTGCTGTGTAATAATCTACCATGTGCTTTATGGGCACATTTCAAAGTATTACCGATTACAAAATTAGATATTCAGTGCTGACTAGCTTAAACTTTGACAGTGCATAGATTAAAACAAAGCCAATTAATCTGATTACAACATATAATGAATCAAATTAAATAGCTGAAAATCTCCCCTCCCGGAATTCTGCGGATATTTTCTGATAATCAGATTTATTATAATCGCTCATGGAATTTGTATGCTGAAAACAATCAGATGTAACCTCCAATGGATTATGAAATTCGTTTTCTCGAATCCAGAAATAATGTAGCTGTTTACATTTCATAGTTAATTAGAATTAGTGATGAAACGTTCACGTGTTTCCCTGTTACGGATGATTATACATGTAGCCGGCATTCAAAGGAAATTAAGGGTCATAGAAATCGCCACAAATCACCACAAGTACATGATAGTACTTGTGGTGATTTGTGGTGTCAAACATGATGCAGAACTGCCGTGTTGTGTACGTGAATAACCAAAGAAAATTGTTTACCTGATGAAACCGTTGCCGTCTTTGTCGAAGACTCTGAAGGCTTCCCTGATTTCTTCTTCTGAGTCTGTCTCTTTCATCTTGCGAGCCATCATCGTCAAGAACTCTGGGAAATCAATCGTGCCGTTACCTAGAGAGAAAATGAAAAGAGAAAGACAATGAAGTGAGGCTTTTGGGTGACGAAATAAGGCAACATTTTGAGGTTCAACAAACAAGAAGTAACTATTAAGGAGAGATTTGCGGTAGCACCATGTGAATATATTACTTCTTTTGAGTAGTGTTGGTTATGAAAAGAACTTCCACAAGAAATGTGTTGTCTTTGGTTTCTGCAGAGTTGACGATTGAACTAAAGTACAGCAATGAAAATATTGTATACAAAAGTGTTTGGGATTGTGATTGTGTTGTTCTTTGCGTGTCTTACCGTCAGCATCGACCTCATTGATCATGTCCTGCAGCTCAGCCTCGGTGGGATTCTGACCCAGTGATCTCATGACTGTTCCAAGCTCCTTGGTGGTGATGGTGCCGTCGCCATCCTTGTCGAATAAGGAGAATGCCTCCTTGAATTCTATAAATTAATAAAAGAAATCATACAAATAAATTAATGTAATGGGTGAAAATATAAATATTTGTTTACCTTGAATAGATAACCATGTGGGGTCAATTTAAGGTATCTGGTTTCTCGTTGCTAACATGAAAATCTTGTTAGCAAACAGTTTTAAACAACCCTGAGACACTGCCAAACCACCCACGATCTGGGCCCATTTTCATAGAGCTGCTTAAAAACACAAAACCTGACTAAGCACAACAAAAATATGCTTACCAAAAAAGATTACCAGATTGCTCAACAAAACTGTTTAACCAATATGTTCTGCTTATTTTTAACAGCTTTATGAAAATGAGCTCAGCACTGGCACAAATTAAATTAGATAAAATTAAATTATTTTAACAATAATCTATTACGCGTTCTTGGTAAAACATTACAAGAACATCAAAAAGGAGTCTTACCGGCGATTTGTTCTTCTGTGAGTTGGTCAGCCTGATGGAAACAAGAAAATAAACATTATCTTCAGTTATTAGTCATCTGTTTTATACCACCACCTCACTGTGTTTAAAGGCCAAGTACAGCCTTGGTTTTTGGAACCATTTGATTATAAATGAAGTTGAATACAATAAAGTTTACATGTGAACATTTCTTTTCAAAAACTCTGCCACGCAGGAACAATAATCCCTATCTATGAATACACAATCTGATAATTTTTTGTTGGGGGGGGGGGGGAAGTGATGATTATTTTTTTCCAGAATCGTAGTACAGTATTTCGAGGTGAATGTACAAAATGCATTGCGCTCTCCAAATACTTTATACTATACTTTTGTTTTCAGCAGAAACTTAATCAGCAATATTTTCTGCTTATAAGCAGCTCTATAAAATCGGGCCCTACTCTTGACTTTAATAATCACTCATACATAACATTATCTATAGGCAGGAAACAATCTGAGGTAAAGCTGAAAGCATTTTGATAAAGTAAAGGGTAATCGAAAGACAATTATCTGAAGATTAAAGTTTATATCTGTTACAATTAATGGCCGTTTAGTGGCTGCTATGACGTTTTAGCAATAAACCCTTCAATATTTGTGACATGGGACACTCCCAATCAATTATTATTGATCCAAATGATACTGATAAACTGATATTGACATTATTGCAATCCATGCAAAATAATAAAAATTGAGGATTTGTATGAGAATGAAGATTGGTCTTTGTTTGAAATAGAAATAAGGAAGTAAACCATAGCTAATAAAATCGGAAATCACACAATGCCCTATGCCCTTCTTTTGCCGCTGCAGCCTGATGAAGCTAATGCAAACCATGAAAGTGACAATGAATAGCACGTGTTTTTTGCTCAGGGTTGGTTCATATTGCGCTCTCAATTTCTTTTTCTATGGTTTTGATTAAGGATTTCTGGGAGCCTGAACCAGAAACACATTGAGTGATAGTTTCGTATGGTATCCCAATTATAACAATAATATTGCTGGTGAAGCACGAGACAGCAAGGTCATGCCACGCCCATCTGTGTGAATGGGACCGTCAACGGGCTCCCAAGCTGGTCCAATGAACCGTAGTGTATAGTGTCGAGAGGCACCAAAATAGTGGAGAAATTGTTCGAAAGAAGCCACACAGAACGAACACTTTTTAATGGCTCTTCATGATTGGGGACCAAATATTTCGAGCCGTTGTGGCAAATGGGAAGTCCAAAGACAATAAATCAATCAGTTGAAAACTCCCCAAACAAAATATGACTGTGCTCCACCATAAAGATAACGATTATATTAAATTATACTAAGCCTACATGTTTCTAATATTCTCTCAAAGGTTTTTCATATAGTAATTAAAAAGTAGGCCTACAAACTTTAAAGTTGACACATTTTTATCTAAACGTTCACTCACCATTTTTGAACTTGTGAGCTTCCTCGAGTCAGATCCCAAAAATCAACAGGTTACAATCTCGAGCCTCAGGGCGAACTACCACATAACTTGTGACGCATCCTCTGACGTCACATTACTCATTGGTCCTTGTACATGCCATACCATCATGCATCAAAACGGCGCAATGCGCATTTCCAAATAAATGTTTACGGTCGGTTGGGCACGATCTAGTTATCTTTTTCAGAAACATAATGGGTTGGGTATTTTTGTGCACTTGCTAACTGCGCAGTGAACAAAGGTCACTTTGTTATGCATCAGTGCGCCGACACCCGAAGGACAGTAGGCCTACTTTAAAGGGTTATTGCATTCCAAACTAAGTTCCCTATAGCTCACAATTCCCACTGGGGTTGGTTAGGGGGCGGGGGTATAAAGCGTAACTTTTTCGACTCTCAGCACAACATCCCTCTCCTCTCTTCCGAGCATCAATAATCTGGTACCTTTTCTGGTACTCAGCAAAATAAATGACAAGTTAAGTAGACTACAGCAATTTTGTGCAGATGACCATTCTGTGCTCTCCATTCTTTTAAAGTGTGTTTTCTGTATCGGTGCGTTTTCCTCTCCTTTGGTGCATTAAGTTCACTTCGATTCCCCAATCCTACCCCCCGCCTCTTCGCATACCAATTTTACCTCTATCATACCCTTTTTATAGCTCCATGATCATACCATGGAGGAAGATCATTCTGTCGCGGGCCTCCGAAGGCCCTCATTTTTACGCCTCTAAATTCAAGGAAGATGTGTCCACACATGGAAGGAAATCTTTCACCCGCGGTCTGAGGTCCCTAACCCTGATAAACCAATTTTGCTTTAATTTAAAATAGTTTATGGTGTGCCTTCCTATTATTCAATTCTTTGAATGGCAATAAAAGTCAAAATTACTGTAAATTAGGCCTAGCCTTGAAGCTGAACATGAGCGACCATTCTTGGGGAGGCGGGGGGGGGGGGGGGGGGTGGGGGCTGTGCAAGTGAGAAGAGGATTAGTCTTGGTTCCAAGACCATTGGTGTCGCGCGGTCACACACAACCAACGTTCCGATCTATGAGCGGCAAAAACTGTACACTCTTGTAACGCTAGCGGGCGCTCTGTTTCTCTGATTTAGATCTCACCAAGGTCTTGGAAATTTGCAAATGTCCAAGACCATGGTGGAGATCTAAATCAGAGAAACAAAGCGCCCGCTAGCGTTCGTTCATTACAAGCGTGTACAGTTTTTGCCGTGTAGAACGTTGGTTGTGTGTAACCGCGCAACACCAATGTCTTGGAACCAAGACTAGTAGAGGATGAGAAGAAGAAAACATGGGAAATCCAAATAAGCACTTAAAGCCTTTCTGATCAACCCTGGAGTAAGTCACAGTGACAGCTGTCACCGTGGTTTTTAATCTGCCGATCCGCCACATCTGGAAAAAAAAAAACACTGGACGCGCTATTTTAGTACGCCAGCAGAAGACCGATACGATGACGATCCTGCCGAGTTGAAAGAAACCACCCGTTATCACGTTCAAACGCTTTCAAAAACACATGCCGATAACTTTTAGGTAGCTAGTTGCAGCAGATTGATTGGGGGGGGGGGGGGGGGGGGTTGATTGATTGATCACTAAAGCGCGCCCTCTTGGTCCACTGGACGTTGGACGAGACCGGTGTCACGTGTTGTGTGGTGATCACATGACAGGCATGGGAGCATTGTTGATATTTTTTTCTGGCACGGGGAATAGCTTCATAGCACTGGGCAGAGTCAAACAAGTAGCTGTGTAGTGTTTATGACCCGATGACCTTGATCAGTTCTCTCTTTTGAATGAAGGTAAGTAATAAAATAGACGGATTCGAAGTATTAGGCCTAGATCGACGATTACGATAACACCTCTGCGGCTCTGCTCTATCTATTTAAAGGACCTATGGTTCTATGGTTTCTCTATCTAGTAAGTAAAGTAGTTAGTTTTAACAACAAATAACAGCTCCATGTTTTTTATTACAAAGAAATACGAGGAGTCAATTTTTATTAATGAATTATGGTTTTTAAATTAAATAGTTTAGCATGTTTAGGAGGTCTTACTCATGTTGAAGTTCATTTTGCTATTCATTATCGATCAGGCTCAGTCAGCAGAAGGAATCTATAGCCACACCCTAGACAAGACCCAGTAACTGGGGTGCTGTACTCCCTTTTTCGAAGTTTTGATATTCTTGATCATTAAAATTTCGAAAAATGGAGTACAGCGACCCGGTTACTGGGGGTCTAGCCACGTCCATAGTGCCAATGCATGCTGTACTCCTTGGAAAAGTTTCCGTATGGCGCCACCACTTTTTCATTCGATATGAAATAATATAGTATCTAATTTACCTCAATGAGATATCCTTTTTTGTAAAAATTAGTGAAAAAGTGGTGGCGCCATACGGAATGTTATCCTACTCCTTTTATGGCAGTGCTCTTCGAGATTACACCCAATAGATGGATTGCAATACGCCTCCCTTCCCTTAATTAATAAGGGAATCAATGGGTCGCACTAAAAACCGACAACTCACGACCCTTCACGACAATGTGATGTGGCACAACCGTTTCAGCCGTTGCTCTCGACCAATAGGATTGAAGAAACTGTCTTAAAAGCACAGGTGCAAGTTCACGTGTCACGCCCATGTTTCAACACTTTTTACTGGTCATAAACAAAGGTTTATACACACCCGCATGACGCGCTCTCCACCAATAGGAATAGCGAAACTCTCTGAGGTATTTATGCATGAATACTGTACGTCACAATTTAACCCAAAACGAGGCCATAGCCTAGGAGCAGCATGGGCGCAGCAAAGGGTACCCCTCCGCTCCACCCCCCCCCCAAAAAAAAACGCTTTAATAAACTATTTTCCTCTTGTACCCTCCCTCTAAACCCTCCCCAATCCTATTATTTCAAGCACACATTGAATTCACAATAGGGTTGCACTTAGCCCAGGTTGGACTCCTTCGTTGCATACAGCGTCAGTGCAGTGCCACTGACTGTGACGTCCTACCAGGGCTAGGGTTGCCCTCAGCCCCTTAACGAGCATCAAAACACAGAGCCTCGGACTGCTGTCAATGTTGAGAATTAGAGACAAACAAAGTTACGTTCTAAAGGAAAAGAAATGCAGCATCCTTGCTCAATGATCTTATTGGTTTACAAAATGTCTTACCCACTGGTATCAATCTCTCTCTATAAACAGAGGTTTTGCCAACACCTTCCAATAAAGATTCAACATTGGAGACGATACACCCAGTGAGTGTGAAACCATGAAGATGTCAATATGCTGGTGTTGTGTCTTGTTTCTGATCGGCATTTTTGTTGGAAATGTACAGGCAGGTCAGTAAAATTTTAACTATTTTAAGTCACTAGACACATTTACTTAATATTTAATGGAGAGCAGCCAGATTTGTAAAAAGGAATAGCCGTAAGACCAGAAGCGAACCGAAATGCCACATGACCTCAAAATGGGAAACACTTCAAAGATGCTGCACCATAGCTAGACTGACTATAGTTTACCAAGAAACTCACTCCATAACTCCATCCAACGTTTAATAGTAATCTTCGTTGCAACCATTCCCAATCTTCGTTGGGAATAGACCAACAACTCGTCAAAATCAGACTCTAACTTATAACACCATCTCGCCACACAAAGACTGTTAACGTTACCTTTGTATCCGAGAACATTCTGGAACTCACTCCAGAAAAAAAGTTTAATCAGCTCCCGACGGCTACAATTTTAAGTCGCTCCCTGAAAAACTAAACTTTTAAGTTGGAGCTTGCATGCATCTTCTGTATCCTGAGTTCAGAGAATCTTAAGCTAAAACATGGTGTCTTCTGGTGTCTTTGCAGAAACTTGTTCACTAGCCTCATATTACAGCAGTCACATGGTATTGCAGCAACAGCCGCAGAATGCAATTCTGTGGGGTTACACCGATGTTAAGACTACAGTACAAGTCAGAGTTCAGGACAATGTTCAGGACAAGATGTACAAAGCTCAAACTGGATTTAGTAAGTAATGCTTCTCTGCAATCTTATTTCAATATCTTCGAGACTTCATATGGCAGAGCTTTACCAGAAATGTTCCTGTATGAAAGTGAAATTCCTTTTGTAACTCATGTAGGTCTATACCTGTGGTAGAATATCTTTCTGTTTCCTCAAAAACAATAGACCCATGTTGATGAGCTTTTCAATGTTACCTTTTTAATCGGTTCTTCCAAACTTGAGGATTGGTATTTGTAAAGGTGAAAAATTTTGCAGTCTTTACCACCTAGCCATGAGACCAGAAATATTTGGATCATACCACCGATTTGTAAATGTGTTTTGAAATTATATTTGTCAAGGCTCGGTTTTTGGGAGTCTACTTTCCAAAGGACCCAAGCAACAACAGAGCCCCTCGTGGAGCACTTAGTCTTCGAGAAAGACTCTGCAAGGGTCGAATTGTCATGCCTTTAACTTTGCATTTATACCAGAGGCCCTTCGAGTTGGTAAGCAGTTTTCAACAGCTAATTCTATTTGTTCAACTTTTATTTTGTGTAGAGCCATTTAGTACAACTGCAATTTGGAAAGTGAAGTTAGATCCAATGCCTGCAGGTGGGCCTTACAACATCACCGTTATCTGTCAGGCATTTACTGTGGTCAACACAATCTACCTAGTGGACGTCATGTTTGGAGATGTGTGGGTTTGTAGCGGACAGAGCAACATGGCATTTACTGTCAAACAGGTATAACTCACACTTTGTGGAAACCCTTTTCCCACTACAGTACCCTATTCCGCATGGTTGTCCCCAGGGAATAACGACCGGCCTTTTCACACTAAGATCGCTTTACCACTAGTCTGCCCCCGATGCTTGGTGTGCTTCGGCAAATGCGTAAACCCCGTGGAAAAAACAACCCCTGTTCCAGAGTTTGGGAGTGGTAAAACCCTGGGTTATTCTTAATGCATGTGGAAGAGGGACACAGTGTGAAAGTGCACTGGGGTGGCCAGGGGTAAAAAGAGTCCCCTTTGTGTCATTCTTTTTGTGTAGACCTAGTAGACCATAGGATCTTATTTGTCCTCCATGTTTCCAACTTCTTGTGGTCAAACCAGCCCCTTCCCTCCAACCCTTCTGCATCCTTATTTATTGTTTACCCCTAATTTATTTTCTGTGTGCCTTGTGCCTCTCTCTGTCTTTTGATTTTTAACACATCCCATGTTTGGTTATTTCTCGATGTTGATTAAGCATCATACCAAATCAAATATTGTGTTTGTTACTTTGCCCAGTTGCTCATCCATGCATCACCTGATGGAGTATATGCATAGCACTGTGCCTCTTAGCTCAGTTGGCAGATCATCTGCCAAGAGTGTCAGGCCGGGTCTTGGGTTCACATCCCAATGAGGACCATTTGATTTTTCTCTCATCTTATGTTTGGTTGTCTACATTTATGTAATTCCACTTCGCGGCTTCTGTTACTCTGTATACAACGTGTTGTCATTAATTAGCCTTTGAGAAAGAATCTGCTAGGGTTGAAATGTCAGGACAATAACTATTGTTTTGTAAAATGTGATCACTTTAAACTAAAGCAAAGAATGTTACTTCTACATGTTTTTTTTTCTTACAGGCTTTTAATGGTTCAGAAGAGCTGATAGATTCGGTAAAATATCCTAACGTCAGACTGTTGGCAGTGACTGAAGTAACTTCAGCTACACCGGACTATGATTTCAATGGTGGATTGTACGAACCCTGGTCTAGGCCTAACTCAGGTACATTATGTATTTTAGGAGCCTTGGCCACTTGTTCCTAGTTCCTAGTTTTCTCTTCAGTTTCTTGCGATGCAAGGTTGTCGTTCATGTTGGAAATCTGTCAGCGATTTCACCAAACTCTTCCCAGCTTAGGATTAATTTTAGGACTTAGGACGAGTTAAATTCCGTATCCAAAGCCGTTGGACGAATTGAACCAATCCTAGAGGTACTAGTCCTAATTCGAGATAGGATTAATCCCAGCTTTTTGTGAAATCGGCTGCTGTCCGCTTAACACCACAAATTAAAATAAGAATATTGTCAGACACTCACAAAATTGTCTTACCTTTATCCACTTTGATAACCTTTTGCAGACAGTCTTGGCGGCAAGGCTCCTACATTTACCTACTTCTCTGCGTTATGTTGGTTCTTTGGACGTGATTTGTTCGACAGCCTGCAATATCCAATTGGACTTATCTCAAGTAACTGGGGAGGCACCCCAATTGAAGTTTGGTCTGCACCTAATGTTCTTCAGCAATGCAATGCTACAGAGAGGTAACAAGAAAAGGCAACAAATGTTTGAACAAAAATTTGATACTTTTTAAAGACGGATTTGAGACTCTGCATGGTGGAAGTATCACTTAGAGAGGTTTGGGGCAACATCATTTGGAAATCTTTGCACCACCGGTTCTTTTCAGAACTAACACTACTCAAAAAGAGATTTCAACTGCAAACCTCTCATAGATATACTTTTTGATATAATATAATATAATAGATATTTTTGAAGTAGTCTTGACTATTTTTGTTGTAGTCAAGGCGACATTATTAACCGAGTAGTTAAAAAACGGAAGTCTCGGTTCTACAAGGCAATCAATAGTCTACAACACTATTATAGGATTTGAGGCATTGCATGGTGAGGTATCAATATAAAGTAACCAAATATATATACAACACTATTGCACTCAGTTGACCCGGCCTAGTATTTATAATATATTTTTGTTTTCAGTATTATACTCGAGCACGATGAGAAGCTAGAAGGCTCGCTCAGAGGTCCTCAAACACCAACATGTCTATGGAACTCTATGATTCATCCAATGTTAAACTTCACGATTAAAGGTGCAATCTGGTATCAAGGTAGGTGCTGATGAAAACCTTTCACAAATTTCAATGTCACAGGGCTATTTTCACAGCGAATGTTTCACAGAAATTGAACGCAAGTCAACTGATGCAAATTATTTGTTGCGAGTTCCCCATAGCGCCAGAAAGTTGTTGGCATTTTTTCTATCATTGTCACTATTATTATATGGGACTTGAGGCATTGCATGGTGAGGTATCAATATTTATTCGGTTTGCGGTAACACCATGTGGGTATCTACTTAGTAGATTTTGTTCTTTAGAGAACTGTCTTAGTTTATATTCTACAACCGCAGAGTTGATTTTCGGAGTTTGAGAGACTTCTCAGTTCTGAAAAGAACTGTCCTGCACTTTACCACCTTTGCAGAAGGTAGAAAACCAGCTATTGTTTTGAAGTTTTGTGTATAATTGTCATTATTATTATTTTTAAAAATTATTCAAAATGTTAAGTGATTGGTTTTACAGGCGAAGCCAACACCAAAAACCCTGCTCCCTATAAGTGTTTATTCCATGCTATGATTGAAGATTGGCGCTTGAAGTGGAATGAAGGCACTGATGGGAGTACAGATCCACAGTTCCCTTTTGGATTCATGCAGGTTGGTCTTCTCAACTTTTTGCTTACTAGAAATGAACAGGGTACCAGTGACATTTTGTGCAAGTGACAATGAAGTTTGGCTGGTAACCTTACTCTGGTTAGCGTAATTTTGTTGTACTAAGCAACTATTTATGCTTAAGCAGCTCTTTAATATTGGACCAGCTGTAAGCCAAATTGATGTAAGCCAAAGTAGGAAACCATGTTACCTATACCCCCGTGCATCTGACTGAAGGAATTTCAGAGATCCTCTCATTTCTTACAGTGTATCAATTATAATCAATCATCAATAATAATAATAATCAAAGGTTTGCTCAAAGGCGTTGAAGCACAGAAGAAATAAACAAGCCATTGATGTTTGGCCTCCTGAACCAAGTGGACTTTCAGAAGTGACTTGAATATGTTGAAGTATGTTGTGTCCCTGATGTGATTTAAAAGTTAATTCCAGCAAAAATGATATTACCTTGTTTTATATATTTTCCTTCACAACTGTAGCTTAGCACTTCAAACTCTCCCATCCCAGAAACAGTTGGTCCATACCCTACCCTAAGATGGCATCAAACGTACGACTACGGTTACGTTCCTAATTCCGTCATGAAAAACGTCTTTATGGCGGTCGGTATCGACCTTGTAGACAAGACCTCACCGTACGGACCGTAAGTTTCATATATTTTCTAATTTCCACTTTGTGCTGTTTATTTGTGCAAATTCTGGTTGCTATTACAAAAGTTGTTCTTACTTGTGGTACCATTTTCCAAAAAGTTTTAACTCGCTAGAAACCATTAAAATGAACATACTGTTCAGGTGGCACAACTGTACTCAAAACTGTGCTCCAGTTCAGAAAAATCTGCATTATTCATCCTTAGAAGCAAACACAGTTGGGGTGACCGTGCCTTTTCTGTTGCGGCCCCCAGGGTATGGAACAGTCTTGCCAACAACATCAGACAATCATCTACAACACAGACTTTTGAGACATCACTTAAATCTCACCTGTTTGCAAGAGCTTTCTGTACGGCGCCATGAGCAAGTACGGCGCAATGAGCAATAGTCCCTGCCCTGGAATATTGCGCCATATTAATGTTACGATTGATTAATGGTCATTCCTTTTTCTAGGATTCACCCGCGAGATAAGGAGGACATGGGCACCAGACTGTCCTTAGCTGGTCGGGCAGTCGTCTACGGTCAGAATGTTACCTTCTCTGGACCCTTCCCATCTGAATTCACAGTCGATACTAAAACATTGACAGTTCTTATAAAGTATGACAACGGAAATGCCAACATCAGGATTGTCGGAAAGATTGGTTTTGAGGTGAGTTTTGGAATCACTGGAGTGTTTCCTCTGATAGATTTTACATTTTAGTTAAACCCTTGCTTTTAAAGCCATTGGACACTTTCTGAACAGAACAAAAAATAAAAGTTCGCAGATTTACAAATAACTTACAGGGTTTACAGAAGGTAAAGGTTAAAGTTTTCCCTTGAAATATTATTCCATGAAATGCTTTACTTTTTGAGAAAACATAAAAGCAATTATCAATTCTCGATATAGAGAAAAACAGATTTATTTTAAACACATGTCATGACGAAACTTGCGGAAACAAGGATGGGTTTTCCGTTATTTTCTCTCGACTCTGATGACCGATTGAGCCTAAATTTTCACAGGTTTGTTATTTTATATGTAAGTTGTGACACACGAAGTGTGGGCCTTTGGACAATACTGTTTACCGATGTTCAATTCATTATAACATTTATTTCCATCCTGAACTGTACAAACCAGATTGCAGAGGACAATACTGTGGAGGCATGATCCCTGTAAGCCAAGTCTAGTGGAGTGCCTTTTAATTAGAAGAAAAATGGAAACAAAATTTTATGTCAAGGCCAGGGTATAACAATGACAGTCTATTCAAAGATGTGACAGATAGAAAAAAACGCATTTTCATTCTTCCACCGGTGAAAATTAATTATATTTTTTATTTACAATCTTGCTCTTGTCTTTTTAGATTTGCTGTTCGGCCAGTACAACCTGTCAATCTGATGACACGTCATGGGTACCAGCCGAGGTAGTCAGTCAGCCGACCCCCTCATCTCTGACCGTGTCGTATTATTGCTATAAGAAGCAAGCAGTGTCTATCAGGTATCTTTGGAGGGATATGCCATGTACATTTAAAGGATGTCCAGTGTATAGTGTGGAGAATAATTTGCCTGGTGCTCCTTTTGTTGCAACTTTGTCTTAGTGTCCTAGGAATGGGGAGTATGTTAAAGAGAGGGGCTTGAGGTCAAATTCAGTCTTGTGTTGGAGTGTCCCCCAAAACGAGGGCTGTGCCCCCCCCCAATGAAATATGCACCATTGAAATATTGTGTAGTATTACTCATTGTTTTTCTTACAATCTACATGCAGACGGTTTTTGTTTTTAAAGTAAGATAATTTTTAATGTTTAAAATAAAAGAGAACAGTTATGCAAGAAAAGACATGTATATACCAGCATTGTTAAAGGAACGTTACAGAACTGGTAAGAAACTAAAATCGTGAAGATCACAGAATTACATAAAACTAACACGGTCTAATAATGATCATAATAGAAAACATCCCTTGAAATATTTCTGTCTGAAATTTCATATTTGATGAGAAATAAATAATCTGATTTCGCGTTTTGAGTTTATCGCTCAGTGAGCGTTTTATTAAATTTTGTTTTGGCATCGATGCAATGTGACCCAGATGGCCGATCGATCTCAAACTTCTACAGGTTTGTCAGTTTATGTATATTGTGGATTACACAGAGTGCTAACACTGCCAGCAAAACCAATTCTGTAATGTTCCTTTAAAGTAAAATGCAAACACAACTGTTTCACTATGCCAGGATAAGAAATGGTGTCACCCATCATTGTGCCAACTTAAAGATTTACTTGATTTTTGCTGCTGGGAAAACTGAAGGGCTTTCAAATGAATTCATCTCAAAATCATGAGATTTTACTTTCAGGGTTTTTATGAAAGTATGGAGATTGTTCAAAGACTAGGTCAACAGGGTTAAGGAGTGCTAGGTCAACAGGGTTAAGGAGTGGATTCTAAACATGGTTTTTTGTATATATTTTTAGCTGGATATTTTTATAAGTACATAATGACAGAATGAAATTTTACAGGTGCAATTTTTGGTTAGGGGAAGTATTGGGGTTAAGGTAACACTGCTTAGCAGCAAACAGTGTTTTTGCTTACTATAGCAGGAAAAGTGCGCTTAAAGATAGTTGTATATCACAGGTGAGCAAAAAAATTAGGCAGCTAGCTTGCGCAGTCACCATGGATTCGCATTGTTACATTACGTCATCTATTTTCATCCAGTAAGCACCGGAAGGTTAGCATGTGTGACTACAGTAAGCATCGCTATGAAATGGAAACTCGCTTAGTAAGCAGAAAACCAATGATTAAGCAGCTCTATGACATTGGTCCCTGAAGTTGACCTTTGAACAATTTAATACTAGTGCCAATGGGTGGAAACAACATTGACAAATTATATAAAGGAAACGAAGAATAAATTGTATTTCGAATTTTTAACAACACTTTCATGTTACATTCGTCATTATCATATAATGGCAACTTTATTTTTTTTAAACATTTATTTCACTAATAAAATAATGTTTTATTTGTGAATGTACCCAGTTTTAAATTGTGATTGTTTCAGTTTAAAGGCACTGGGGTGGATTTCACAAAGAGTTAGGACTAGTCTTATTTCGAGTTAGGACTAGCTGTACATTTTTGATATCTCTTAGGACTAGTCCTAACTCTTTGTGAAATCGACCCCTGGACACTTGCTAATTGTCAAAGACCATTATTCTCACTTGGTGTATCACAACATGCATGAAATAACAATTACCTCGGTGAACATTTGAGCTCAATTGTTCGTCGAAGTGGCAAGAAAACAATTAAAGAAAAAACACCATTGTTGCACAACTTTGTCTGCTTTGAGATGCATAATAAAAGGCTTCAGCTAAAGTCTTTTATTATTTGTGTGAGAAATTACCTCTTTCTTTTAACAACTCTTTACTTCAGAGGGAGCTGTTTCCCACAATACTCTTTACCGAGTAAGTTTTTATGCTAACAATTACTTTGAGTAATTACCAATAGTGTCCAGAGCCTTTAATTTATGTTTATTTTGTATGTACCCAGTTTTAAATTGTGAATGTCATTTTTATTGATTTACCTGTTGGTTTTGGACCATAATAGTTAATGGCTGTATAATCTTTATAAAATACAATGACAATAGGATGGCAGTGAAATAAAACTTTGAAGTTATTTTGGTAATTAATCATCTTGCCATTTATAAATTGATGAATGAGTCTAGGTGCTTACTACTAGATGCGGAAGTGACACATATTTGCAGTACTAAAAAATGTTGAAACATGGTGTTAATTTATAGTGTATTTTAATTGATTAAGTTTATAATAATATAAAATATTATCAGGAAACTCCGGGATCGTCAAGATAAGAGACCTCTTTCATCACACGAGAAAGAGAGACTTGAATCAAGTCTAGTATTAATAAGGTCAATGTTTAGTGCGGTATGTGTGACGTCATACTTGCACGATACACACATTGTGTGATGGCCTGGGGGTGGGGGTGGTTAATTAGGGGCGGCGGCAATGCTGCAATGCCAAAAATGGCAATAATGCACCGGCAATGTCAAAATATGATGCCGCTGCATTTTTGATAATCATATTTTGTCACGAATCAGCCGCGGCCGGCGGAGTGCACATCATCCGTAGCCGTGATGATGGCCTTGGTGTGTTGTCTTTCTTTTTAGAAGGCAAGTATGGATTCGAGAAACCCTTTTTAAACCCAAATGAATGATGTAGTCCAGTAGATCAATGTTTACGATTACATATCCTCTGCCCTCCCTCCCCCCTATCTATTCCTACCACTGCCTGGTTGCTAACCAATACTCCCCACTTTAGCTAGTCACCGAGTTCGGAATCATATTGAGATTTGACCATCCTTGTCTGTCTCTTATAAAAATTGGTTGGGATGATCAGCTGGAAGCCCGATGTTCCTATCAACTACATTTGTATAAATGTTAATATTTTTAAATTGAAATACAATTATTAATCAATTTTCACAACTTTTAAAAATCAAATTTGTTTATCCTTGATGTTGCCTTTCATGTTTTTGTTTTTTTAATATGAGGCAAAGACTGCATATTTAAACAACAATTATTTACAACTTTTGAAAAATATATATCATTACCAGGGCACTGATGGTGGTTCAACCTGCATCTGATGTGCTGTGTTTCAATGGAATATGTAATTTTATGGGTGCCAAAAAAAATTAAAAAATTGTGCTCATTCAGACATTTAAAATAAGGAAAATTGCTACAGCTTTGTAACAAACAATTTTAATTTATTACATCACAACAATTATCCCCGAATACAGGAAAACAGTGGGTAACAGCAAATACTTGTTTTTTGATTTGTTGTTGATTTAGACTGTTTCAAATCATGAGGCCCATTTATAAAATAATTAAAAATATAAATTGTTTACGTTTCTAATGTACAGAATTCTAATCTGTAAAATTGTGAGTAGTAATTGAAAATAAAATAATATTAAGATATGCCAAGCCTGAATGAAGTATCGCTTACCATTATTATTATTATTATTAATTGTTGATCGCCAATAAGAAAACTTTGGTGGGTGCATAGGCAACAATTCATGCACTAAACTGATCATCCTAGTTTGATAGGCCCAAACAAATATGATGTTTTGGGTGTGTAATTTTACCAAAACCTCGGGGTTCTGTGCTTCCACTTTCGAGGTGACTTCATAAATCTTGGCTTTAATTTTATGTAGTCCTTTTTAGTAGCTTCGGAACTGAAAAAGTGCTTCATGAAAACTGGCAGCAAGTAAATCGGGGGAAAGGAATGCTTTCAAGTGTGTTTTTTTCTGGCAAAAAAAAAAAATATATATCCAAAAGGCCTATATTCCTGATATTATTCCGGAGTTTGTACCCGAGACCTTAGCGGTGCCAGTAAAGGGTAAGGACAGTTTCAGCAACAAGGAAATTCTCTGAGAATATCACACCCTGGCAAATCTTACTGCACGGATTTTCTACGAACTGCCCCAGTAATGATTTTCTTCCAAATTGAAAATGTTCTAAATAAGCTGCAAGTTCCTTTGTTTTCACCTACAAATGTTTTGATTCGAAAAAGTAGCTGTATCGACTATAGAGTCTGCCAATCTCCCTTTGCACAGCTATAGCCTCACTTTGCTTTGATTTGAGGAATGTACATACTCTGTAAAAACCATAATAATTATTTAGTTATTAAACAAATATATTTAAATCCTTAACTTAGAACTTTTGTAACCCCCACAATAACAAATGAACGAGTCTGCTTTTTGAAAGCGCTTCATTGGACAACACGTATACGCAGCAAAGTTTGATTTGCATAATTGATTAAGTTTATAATAATATAAAATATTATCAGGAAACTCCGGGATCGTCAAGATAAGAGAACTCTTTCATCACACGAGAAAGAGAGACTTGAATCAAGTCTAGTATTAATAAGGTCAAAGTTTAGTGCGGTATGTGTGAGGTCATACTTGCACGATACACACATTGTGTGATGGCCTGGGGGTGGGGGTGGTAGGGGCGGCGGCAATGCTGCAATGCCAAAAATGGCAATAATGCACCGGCAATGTCAAAATATGATGCCGCTGCATTGTTGATAATCATATTTTGTCACGAATCAGCAGCGGCCGGCGGAGTGCACATCATCCGTAGCCGTGATGATGGCCTTGGTGTGTTGTCTTTCTTTTTAGAAGGTAAGTATGGATTCGAGAAACCCTTTTTAAACCCAAATGAATGATGTAGTCCAGTAGATCAATGTTTACGATTACACATCCTCTGCCCTCCCTCCCCCTATCTATTCCTACCACTGCCTGGTTGCTAACCAATACTCCCCACTTTAGCTAGTCACCGAGTTCGGAATCATATTGAGATTTGACCATCCTTGTCTATCTCTTATAAAAATTGGTTGGGAGGATCAGCTGGAAGCCCGATAATCCTATCAACTACATTTGTATAGCCTGCGATCTTCTGTCTTCCCCTTTTCCTCCTTCCATGTTTTCGGTGACCGTCCCAGGCCAGGGGATATAATATAAGCAAAGCTGATCGAGACCACTTGTTCTTTGTTTTGTATTGCACATGCGAGTCTCAGACCAATAAAATGAGGAGTCTATTTAATGAATAAGATTGAGGAAGTCAAGGTGAGGCTTGTTTCAATCAGGCTCTTCTCAGCGCGGAATTCACCTCGCCCTGATCATCATAATATTGCCATGACAACGCTGCACTCCGTCCCTTCAGTGGCACTGCCACTGCGGCGCGAGCCTACCCACAATTTAGATTACACTGTAATCCAATGCCTTTTCTTTCGAAGTTGAATACCATTTATGTGCTACGACCAGACTATAGAATTAAAATTGCTATAATTGCCACATCAAATGTGCATGCAAATGTCTCTTGTGATGTGACCCTCCCCCAAAAAAAGTATAAAAAAAAAAAAAAGGAATTGGGGAAAATATGCATAATTTCAAATCTCAACTTAAAACCCATCTGTTCTGTCAATCTGGTTATAGCGCTTAGAAACTTCCGTATTTAGCGCTCTATAAATATTGTAATTATTATTATTATTATTATTATTATTATTATTATTATAATTTGCATAAATTAAAAAACACTCCTATTTTGCTTCTATTTTCATTCTATCTATGCACATGCCAAGATAGAAGTAGAAATGATATCATTATCACACCATATTGCATGCAAGTGTCTCTTGAACCCTCCTAAACAACGTATACAACAAGAGGAAAAGGAAGTAAAGGAAATATGCATAATTTGCATAAATTAAGAATGGCCTCTTTACGCCCATATCCTGTTAGTAGAAGAAATGGTATCATTTTTTGCATGTATATAATCACTGCATGTTTCCCAAATACTGGGACCTCCATGACCATGATAGGGCATAATAATTTTGTAAAGTTTGGAACCTCCCTAACATCTTCTGACCTAGTGGTGACCATTGGTGAAATTTCTTCCTTGATTAAAACAGGATTACCAACCAAATTTCCACTTTATTTTCAGTATAAGAAAACAGCAGCTGACTACCAGTAACAAGCAATATGCAACAAATAGAAATTCGTTTTGTAATCCTGTTTTTATCAAGGAAGAAATTTCATGCTATGCAAATGTTTGTGCTTAGCAGCTCTATGAAATTGGGACCTGTCCAAGGCGTCAATTATAACTTAAAGGGGCAGTCAAATATTGTATATTTACAGTAGTTTCTTATGTCAATTAGATACCACAAAGGTGACTTCCACGTACAACAGACATTATTCTGTGTTGTAGTTCAACAGAGGTTAAAGTTCTGTTGTAAATTATTAATTATAATAAGTAGATTCTACTGTAAAATTGTCTGTACGTCAACAGATGGCGCTTGTTAATGTACTACTGTTCCCTGTTGCCCAACAATCACTGCTTGTTTCTAGACAATAGAACTGTGAGTGTACAACGTTTACAATATTTTGACAACAATTAAGAATGTAGGCTTGCAGACATAAGTACACATTGAAACCGCTCAGAATATAACTTTGAAAACACATTTTATTAAATACTCCTCAATAGCTGTAATAAAATTCATTCCAGCAATTAAAAACTCAGTGTACATGTATTTACATCTTTCACAAATAATTAAAACTTTAGGATAAAAACAGTTTTAAATGTGAACAAATAAATATATTTGAAAGGTTCATATTGCATAAATCAATTGTCTAGGTATAAGGTAAAGAAATATTTTCACTGATTCATATAAATAAACAAGAATTTTGTTAAGAAAATGGCTTGTCCGTGGTATTTGACATTCACTGTTTTAATTTAAAAACTTTCTACTTACCAATTTGAATTTTAAATAAGGACCTTATATAACACTGAGCCGATGAAACAAAATGTTAATTTTCCATAAGAATGTAATAGTATAAAATCATCTTCTGTACCATATAACCATTTAGTCACCGGTAGATGAAGCCCATAAATAAACTCAACTGTCCCAAGCCCATTAAAATCAATCAACTGAATACGCTTGATTCCCTCAGTTCACTACCAGATTGATACATTGGTTGATTTTGATTGAGTTGGTCTTTCAGCAATTTAAAGGGTATGTACATTGGTTATTGTCAAAGTATCCACACTTGATGTGACCCAACATATACATGAAATAACAAACCTGTGAAAGTTTAAGCTAAATCGGTCTTCAGAGTCATGTGAAAACAGTGAAAAAGCCCCTAATGTGTTTTAACTTTTTTTCAAACATCAGATTTTATTCTGCAGGATAAATACAGTTGTTTTACTCATTTCCTAAAAACTGTGGCATTTAAAGCAAAAACTATTCCAATGGAAGTTTTCCACCGTGACCATCTTTATACCATGTAAGTTAAGTGCAAATCTGTGAACATTTATAGTTTCAACCTTACCAATGTTGTACACACCCTTTAAGCTAAATCGGTCTTCAGAGTCATGAGAAAACAGTGAAAAATTGTATTATAAGGTGAACAGTCTTTGTAACAGTTTAAAAAACTATGAACAGTTTCTAGAGCACTCTACTGAATCTGGAAGGATCTATATCTAATAGTTTGGGCGATTTAAATGGATTGTGTTCTCCAAAAACATGTATAACACGCAAAATATATAAAGCGGACAATTGAAAAGTGCCTGATAGCGTAAGTGTGTGAGATTTTTGCTTCTACAGGGCCCACTTCTGTTCATAGTCGTTTAATTTGTTACAAAGACTGATAACCTTGTTGTTCGGTCCTCCAGATGTGTTCTTGTCTCGTTTTGAGCCACGGTCTGGTCGTATCTCAAAAAACAATCTGGGTAAATTGACACAAAAGATACAAAGGAAAACATTTTCATTACCTTACACCAAATGTAAACTGATCAATACAATATTTAGAAGTTTCCTTTAAAAGCATACATATTTCAATTTTTCCCCTTATAAGTCTGTGCAATTACGCATAGACAGCAAAGGTCCGTCGCGCCGATCTCCTGTGTCCACGTCCTACAGCTTCGTCCCACATGCCGTCAATCACGCTGGGCCGACCCAGTTGTTCTTGCCAGGATGACCTGGGACGACCGCGGGGTCTCTTCCAGCCGGGACCTGGTGGATTACCTCGCCTGGAATCGACGGCGATGCCCAGAGCACTTTTGGCTGGGATGTTGTCAGCCAGGCGAGCGACGTGACCGAAGAAGGCGGTGCGGCGACGTTGCATTTGGTAGTTGATGGTGGGCAGTCCTGTCCTGTGGGTGACCTCGATGTTACTGATGAAGTTGAACCACTGGATGCCGAGGATTGAGCGTTGAGACCTCTGGTGGAATGACTCAAGTCTTCTGAGGTCGGGTTTGAGAAGGGTCCAGGTTTCTGAGCCGTATAGCAGGACGGGAATGACACATGTCCGGTATATGCCCAGCTTGGTGGTGAGTTTCAGACTCTTTAGCCTCCAAATTCTGCGTAAGCTGTTCATAGCGGATGAAGCGAGACCGAGGCGTCTGAGGATGTCGGGTTCACTGCGCCCAGTGTTGGAGATCTTGCTTCCCAGATATACAAAATCCTCCACAATGTCGACAGACTGGCCATTCACCACAACATGAGAAGGAGTGCCGGAGCCGCCCGGACCTAGAGTTTGCATTTTCGTTTTATGCCAAGAGATGTTGAGGCCAAGGTAGGCAGCCTCGCTCTGAAAAGACTGGATTGCGGTATTCAGATTGTTGGTATTGTTACTGACGAGAGCGACATCATCTGATAGTGTTACAATACACTGATTTATTTTTTACGCTGGATTTGAAGCCTGACTACCATACCCCATTCTAGCAACCCTTATCACACGGTGCGTATGGGCCTGTTGCGTTATCAGAAGTGTGGAACAAAATAATAACAAAATCGTGTCTGCGTCCCATATCCAACTTGGCCTTCGACCTTAAGTTATAGGCCTACATGTAGGACATGTGGTATGATATGGTGAGCAGACCAGAAGCGCCAACAGTAACAACATTATAAAATAAAACAAAGAACTTCAGAAAAAAAAATTAATCCCAAGTCCAGGCAATCCGATATAGGCCTAGATAGGTTAGTCCAAAAAAATACGCACACAAAATTATGTTAATGATCACGAACATAAGTGACACTACACTAGCTAGGCCGGCCTAGGTTGTAAGTCTTAACATTAATTAACATTATGATTTAACATTAATCTATGCATATGACTCTATGACCTGATGACTCAGAGTCATGCCTAAAACGTTAGTAGGTATCATTTTTTGTGGTAGGGTAGGCCCCTTATACCGAGAAAATCATAGCAAATTGACGTGGTCGTTTAATGGATGATGTGAGTTTCCCTGGGGCTTCAGTACGAAAATGTAAATGTCAATTTTTGTTTAACTGAGAACAGAAACAGAGCCCCATCAGTTACTCAGTTACTGGGTCTATTCAGCTATTCCAACACAACACTACACTCAACAGTTAATCATTCATTTTTGGTCAATTGTCATTCATGTGATGATGCCCATAGTATATACCTTATGCATTGACGTCATCCAGCCGCCATCTTTGAGGTCAAACGGTGACGAAACAATCGAAACGCACATAGATTGGCCAATGAACAACCTCCTTTTGACCTCAAGGCGAGGGCGCCGTACTGAAATGACGTCCTGTGCATAAGGTCTATTAACAATCATAAACGTTGGGCTGGGTTGCAGCAAAAATAGCAAAGAATGTCGAAATTTCCATCGGACATTCACACACACGTCACCCAGGTAACGGGTTGGAAGCGTGGGAAATGTGGCTGAAGTAGTAATCTAGGCCTATAAACGTTAACCACGTTGTCAAACTCTAAATCCGTCATAAGTCACAATCACACAGAGTACAGACTGTCTTCCTCCATGGTCTCAGCAATGTAATGAGTAAGTAAGTAAAGAGTAAAGTTAGTAAAAAAGGCTAACCATGCTAACGACGTTGGTGTCATCCGTTAACATTGGTGGGTCCGAATTGGTAATTTCATAAACTAAAAACTGCCATGAAAGTTGGTCTGACACTGAAAACATTTAGCCAATGTATCTCAAACAGAAATATTTACATGAAACAAAATACTTACATTTATATAATTTATTGATACTGCAAACTGACAAGATGACACTGATCTGGCTGCCGACGACCAGACGACTTATGACCTCGAGCGCGCGACCGCCAATATAATACAAATCACTGGTAACCACACACCCGCACACGCATACAGCAATCACACTGGGCTAGGCATAATGATTAATTTAGTAAATTTTGGAACCTCCCTAACATCTTCTGACCCAGTGGTGCCCGGTCCAAGGCGTCAAACTTAAAGGGCAGTCAAGTATTTTGTTAATTTATAGTGCATTGTAATACGAATGTAATCCTAATTAAATAAATTTAAATAAAAATTACTGGAACCCACATGACTGGGCTAGGCATAATATTGTCTAAAATTTGGAACCTGCTTAGCATCCCCTTACCAGTGGTGCCCGGTCTAAGGCATCAAACATAGTTTAAAGGAGCAGTCAGTATTGTATTTCTTGTTAGTGCATATACGCATGTAAATTTAATAAATAAACCTTTTTTCTTTTCTTTTCTGTTCTATTCCCCCTAAAACCCTAAACATTCCTGAGATTTCAAACACAAACTGAATACACAGGAGGGGTACCCTGAATGGAGGCTTAGACTAGTTTCGTCCTTCTGAAGTGGAAACTAATACAGCATCCAATTGCTCTTATGACCCAGTTACTTAGGCGCTAGTACGACCCATAATGACAAATTTAGTAGTAACTGAGTCTACCTTGCTCTATAAACTTATTGATTACAAACTGTTTTACCCACTGTCTCTCTCTCTATAAACAGAAGTTTTGTCAGCACTTTCCAATAAAGTTTTAACATTGGAGACGATACACCCAGTGAGTGCAAACCATGAAGATGTCAATTTGCTGGTGTTGCGTCTTGTTTCTGATCAGCATTTTTGTTGGAAATGTACAGGCAGGTCAGTAAAATTTAATATATTTTAAGTCACCAGATACCAATGCCTACAGTTTGAACAGATATTAAAACTGGCTAAATTGTTTAATAATTTCAATAAAAAAATAGTAATGAAACATTTCTATAAAGTACTACCTGTCAGTTTCCTCTTTGCAATTACTTGACCACAGAGCTACCCAATACTTGTAAACCATTGTGATTTGGGGGATTCTTTGAAAGTTCTTTGGATTGCAGAATGTGAGTTTAAATTTGTATCTCATCTGTCATGTTGGTATACTACACTAGCCTTGTGTCGTTGGTCCCGACACTAATAAAAAATAATAACTGATGTACAAATATTGTTTGTTTGTTTGTTTGTTTGTTTGTTTATTTGTTTGTGTAGATGATCTTCCCGTCAAGGGAACTCGGCAAACTGCCACAAGGGGATATAAACACCGAGCTGGCAACAGCTTAGCTCTCTCCAACAAGCACTGCTTTAAAGTCTATGATTATGAATGACACAAATCAATAAATTGTATCCAGTTACTATACACGACAATACTTATTTCAGTTTGGGGATTCGAACCAACAACCTCGTGATTGCAAGGCCTGCAGTTCAACCACTGAATCACGATGAGATGTTGGAATGGGAAATCTGGCTAGAATCATGTAGGTTAGCAAATTTTAATTGATTAATTTTGGTTGTGAAGCCAAGGGATCTTAGAATAACAAACTAATCACTAGCCAAGAACCCAATGTATTGCATTATCACAACATTAACGACTTGTTCACAAGTCTACTGTACACTGAGATGAAATATAATCTTAAAAGCTAAAACATTTTATTTTTATCATTAACTTCTGGTGTCTTTGCAGAAACTTGTTCACTAGCCTCCTATTACAGCAGTCACATGGTATTGCAGCAACAGCCGCAGAATGCAATTCTGTGGGGTTATACTGATGATCAGGCTGCAGTGCAAGTCAGAGTTCAAGACAAGATGTACAAAGCCCAAACTGGGTTCAGTAAGTGATGCTCTTCTGCATACTTATTAATAGTAAAATAAAAAACAGGCATTAGAGTGCTCTTACACAGGGTATCACATCGCTTTACAAGAAACAGTGGAATAAGCAAATAAATAAAGGCACTACCGCACTAGTAATGGAAAGACAGTTTGTTCATAGAAATCAACCATTTAACAGGAAAGTTTTGAGCTGTTTCTTGAAAAATTCAAGTGACTCAGCTGAATCTTATTTGAAAATCTTCAAGACAAGGCATGACGGAAAGCGAAGTTGTCAATTTGAACAAGTGAGCCTTTTTGCTGTGAATTTGTTACTTGATATCTGTACGAAATGCTGAAAGTTTTACAAAATTACGTTGGGACCCTGGGATTTTTTTAGTAATTTACCAGATCTCTAACTTTTGAGAAATTTTCCTGCTCAAAAATGTTTCATCCCATTTGTAATATATCCCTTGTATTCTTGCTAAACATACCAGAATGTGCTAGAATAACTTTCTAAAAAAAAAAGGGACCCATATATTGATGAGGTTTAAAAGGTTCCTTTTAAAAATGTTTTTCTTCTAAACTTGAGGATTGGTATAAAGTTGTACAAGTTTTGCAGTCTTCACTGAACCATGAGAACAGAAATATTTCAATCATGAGTCACCAATTTGTAAATGTGTTTCCAAAATTTATTTGTTAAGGCTAATTCTAGGGAGTCTACTTTCCAAAGGACCCAAATACAAACCTCCTTACAGAGCATTTAGCATTCGAGAAAGGCTCTGCAAGGGTTGAAACGTCAGGCCATTAACCACTTTTTGTGCATTTATACCATATTCCCTTTTGGGTTTGTTTTCACTTTTTTTTTAATTTTGTTTTAGTAGAGCCATTTAGTAAAGTACAACTGCAATTCGGAAAGGGTCGAAAAAGCAGGCCTTTAACTATTTTGTTTGCATTTATACCATAGGTCATGTAGGTACTTTTGTTTGGTAAGCAGTTTTCAACTTTTATTTTGTGTAGAGCCATTTAGTACAACTGCAATTTGGAAAGTGAAGTTAGATCCAATGCCTGCAGGTGGGCCTTACAACATCACCGTCTTCTGTCAGGCATTTACTGTGGTCAACACAATCTACCTAGTGGACGTCATGTTTGGAGATGTGTGGGTTTGTAGCGGACAGAGCAACATGGCATTTACTGTCAAACAGGTATATAACTCACGACTTGAAGAAGAGACTTGATTAACTTTATATGCACATGTTGTCTCCAATGTCTCCTGGCCTCGATTTTACCACCCTTTCTAACTATGGATTAATCTTTAGGACTTAGGTCAAGTTCAGTTCCGCATCCGAAGACGCTATAGGAGGATGCGATGAACCCATCCCAAGTTAGGCTCGTCCTAACTCGAGATAGGTTTAATCCCATCGTTTTGTGAAATCGGCTGCTGGTCTTGATCTATTTAAAACCATTTCGTTTGGACTATATGATTGGTACGACACATTTGTGATACTTCTTTAGAAGTGAACTTTTGTGTTGTCATTTAGCCTGAGAAAGAAATTGCTAGGGTTGAAATGTTTTTTGTAAAATGCAATAACTTAAACCAAAGCAAAGAATGGAAAGAATGTTAAATACTTCGCTACATTTTTATTCTTTTTTTCCTACAGGCTTTTAATGGTTCCAAAGAGCTGATAGATTCGGTAACTTATCCTAACATCAGACTGTTGGCAGTGGTTAATGTAACTTCAGCGACACCGGAATATGATTTCAATGGTGGCTTGCACGGACCATGGTCTAAGCCTAACTCAGGTACAGTGTTTTTAATTTGTGTCATGATAAAAGTTGATATTGCCTGGAACCTGAGTCTTGTGTATTGGAAATGGGTTTTGTCCCAAATATCGCTTTGGATACAAGATTTAGTTTTTACCCCATGGAGACCAGGGACCAATTCCATAAAACTGTTGAGCCTAAAAAATACTGCTTGAAAAATTGCTTTGCTCAGCAAAATTTAGTGGGGCACCAGTCACAACAATGTCAACTCAATGTAATTTTGGCTGGTAATCTAATTCTGTTAAGCAATACTTTTCTATGCTTAGCAATTTTTGTGCTTACAGGCTTTATGAAATTGCCACAAAATTATGCGCATATGGCCCATAGATTCACATTTGCTGTACAATTAGGTGCAGAACAAGTAAGTGCAGAATTATGTGGTAAGCAGCACCATAAAATTGACCCGAGGGCGAAGCAGAATTTTCTCTTTCACACTCTTTTGGGATGTAAGTTCTGGTTGTCATTTTTTTCGGAGCCTAGCCACTTCCCTAGTTCCTATTTTACTCTTCATAGTTCCTTGGGATGCAAGCGTTGGTTATCGTGACGGATGGATTCAGGCCACATACTCTTTGAATTAAAAAGATATATTTAGTCAGACACTTACAAAATTGTCTTACCTGAAATCCACTTTAATGACCTTTTGCAGACAGTCTTGGCGGCAAGGCTCCTACATATACATACTTCTCCGCCTTATGTTGGTTCTTTGGACGTGATTTGTATGACAGCCTTCAATATCCAATTGGACTTATCTCAAGTAACTGGGGAAGCACCCCCATTGAAGTTTGGTCCGCACCTAATGTTCTTCAGCACTGCAATGCTACAGAGAGGTAACAAAAGGAAAACAAATTTAGAAGAAAAACTTACCAACCAAATTGACTGACAATCATTGATGCGTCAATCATGCAGTTCTGATTTGTAATAAAATTTAGAGTAATAGTGAGGTAATTTTTTTTATTATCTTGGACTGGTCGACAAGTTAAATTTACAACTCGATTAGTCGTTCCTCAACACTTTGACACTTTGCAACTAATTCTTCCCAACATGCAATGCGACAGGTGCCGCAAGCGCAATATAGTTTAATTCAAGCTGAAAGTGTTAATGGATTGTGTCACTGATTGTTTTTTATAAGTAAATTATGTTGTCATGAATAGTCGTGAGCGACACAATTGACTCACCAAACAGGTAGTCAAGACTATTTTTTTTATTAGTCGTGACAATTTTTGTAGTAGTCAGGTAGTTGAAAAATGGTTCTTGCAACTGGACTTTGCAATCATTAGTCACAACTTGAACACAGTCACTAGTGGCACTAACCGCCTAAGCCAAATACTATCGCATTTATATTTTTATTTTCAGCATTGAAGGCCTGCTTGAGATAGACGAGGAACTAGAAAGCTTGCTAGGTCGAGATCCAAAAATACCAACATGTCTGTGGAACTCCATGATTCATCCAATGTTAAACTTCACAATTAAAGGTGTAATCTGGTATCAAGGTAGATAATGAAAACCTTATCGGGTGAGTTCGGGAGTACTTGTTTATTATTATTAAAGGCACTGGGCTCGATTGGTAACCAATCTTTTCTCAAAATTTTGCTCTTAAAAATCTGATCTGTGTGACTAAATTTCTATCTATCTATCTTCCAATGAGTACATCCTTCAGAGGAGTATAGTCGTACTTCGGTGCAAAAGTGCTTGTGGTCAATAAGAAGAAAAAAGTTTTCTACCTTATTCCTCACATGTATGTAATATAGCCAGATCTGTTGGGAAGTTTTGTGTATAATTGTCATCATTTTTTTCAATTGATCTATTAAATCAATGCTATATACCCACTGCTAAAACATAGGATTCGAACCGCCTCTGGGCAATCTTGGTGATCTAGTTGGTGAGCAATAGTCGTGGGTTTGAATCCCACCGAGTGATTTCTTTTACAGAACTCAGGTAAAGTACTGAGTATACAGTGCTGATGACACTCACAGAACTCGGGTAAAGTACTGAGTATCCAGTGCTGATGACACTCACAGAACTCGGGTAAAGTACTGAGTATCCAGTGCTGATGACACTCACAGAACTCAGGTAAAGTACTGAGTATCCAGTGCTGATGACACTCACAGAACTCAGGTAAAGTACTGAGTATACAGTGCTGATGACACTCACAGAACTCAGGTAAAGTACTGAGTATCCAGTGCTGATGACACTCACAGAACTCAGGTAAAGTACTGAGTATACAGTGCTGATGACACTCACAGAACTCAGGTAAAGTACTGAGTATCCAGTGCTGATGACACTCACAGAACTCAGGTAAAGTACTGGGTATCCAGTGCTGATGACACTCACAGAACTCAGGTAAAGTACTGAGTATACAGTGCTGATGACACTCACAGAACTCAGGTAAAGTACTGAGTATCCAGTGCTGATGACACTCACAGAACTCGGGTAAAGTACTGAGTATACAGTGCTGATGACACTCACAGAACTCAGGTAAAGTACTGAGTATACAGTGCTGATGACACTCACAGAACTCAGGTAAAGTACTGAGTATCCAGTGCTGATGACACTCACAGAACTCGGGTAAAGTACTGAGTATACAGTGCTGATGACACTCACAGAACTCAGGTAAAGTACTGAGTATACAGTGCTGATGACACTCACAGAACTCAGGTAAAGTACTGAGTATACGGTGCTGATGACACACATCGGTGTATATAGGTAAAACCAAAATTAATGTCATTGTTATTATTTTAAAAAATTATCAAAATGTTAAGTGATTTGTTTTTACAGGTGAAGCCAACACCGGTGACCCTGCTCCCTATAAGTGTTTATTCCATGCTATGATTGAAGATTGGCGCTTAAAGTGGAATGAAGGCACAGATGGGAGTACAGATCCACAGTTCCCTTTTGGATTCATGCAGGTTGGTCTTCTCAACTTTTTGCACATTGTAGCGCAGTCAGGCGTTGCATACGGTTGTATTGTCATCAGTCCTCTGTGCGCACCGTCTGTGACTGGTGCATTGTGGGATCGCTGTAGTGGGGGTTTGCAAGATGGCTCGGATCCTGTGAGCTGACAGCAAGTGTTTAATAAATCATCTGTAATCATCATATATTTATTGTCTAACCTTGTGTTTTTATAATTCCCGTCTGCAAATCCAGTAAATTATTTATACCATCGGTTCATTTAGTTGGTAAGTTGTTTGAAACAGCTAATCCAGTAATGGTGTTCCTGTTATATAGACTGGAACCATACTGATATAACCCAAATTAGGAAATCATGTTACACTGTCCTACCCTTGAGCCTAGCTGAAGGAGTTTCAGAGATCTTCTTATTCCTAACAGTATATATCCCAAGTAATAAATCACAAACAGCAATGTACTCAATGTAAAGTAACATCACCACCGCCATTCCAACTTTCTCCTCAAGGGCGAGCAGAGTAACTGTTTGAAACATCCAGACCAAACTGGCTCTTTCAAAGCAAACACTCCCTCAAAGGAGAATTACTACATCGTTTTACTTGCAACTGTACTATTAGTTTATGCTTATCCTTCACACCATGTACTTAAGCTTCAAACAATCACTTAATGTACTTTTTGCACTGGTGTTTTTTTTATGAAACAATAACGTCATCTGTTACTTTGTGTATACAGAAACTATAACCTTGTTTTATATATTTTCCTTCGCACCTGTAGCTTAGCACTTCAAACTATCCTTACCCAGAAACAGTTGGTCCATACCCTACCCTAAGATGGCATCAGACGTACGACTACGGTTACGTTCCTAATCCCGTCATGAAAAACGTCTTCATGGCGGTCGGTATCGACCTTGTAGATGAGACCTCACCGTATGGACCGTAAGTGTCATCTTTTTAAAATTCCAACTACATGTACGTTCTGTTAGTTTTGTGCCAAATTCTGGTTGTTTTTACACAAGAACAGTTGATTAACCCTCTTACTTCTGGTACCATTTTCAGAGAGTTGAGCGCAATCACTAAAGACACTGGACACTATTGGTAATTGTCAAAGACCACTTCTCACTTGGTGTATCTCAACATGCATAAAGTAACAAACCTGTGAAAACTTGAGCTCAATTGGTCGTCGATGTTGCGAGATAATAATGAAAGAAAAAACAAAGTTGTGTGCTTTCAAATGCTTGATTTCGAGACCTCGAAATCTGAAAAAGGATTCGTGGAAAATTACTTCTATCTCAAAAACTACGTTGCTTTAGAGGGAGCCGTTTCTCACAATGTTTTAAACTATCAACAGCTCCCCATTACTCAATACCAAGTAAGGTTTAATGCTAACAATTATTTCAAGTAATTACCAATAGTGTCCACTGCCTTAAAAATGAACATGCTTGTGGTGGAACAACCGACACAAAACTGCGCTCCAGTTTAGACAAATCTGCATTATTCATTCCTAGAAGCAAACACAGTGTGACCGCGCCTTTTCTGTCACATTCCCCCAGCAGGGTGTGGAACAGTCTTCCCAAAAACATTAGACAATCATCTACAATAGAGAATTTTAAGACATCAGTCAAATCTCACCTGTTTACAAGAGTTTACTGTGCGGTGCCCCATGAGCACCGATTGTTTGAATAGTGCCATATGAATGTTACGATTGATTGATTGATATTCCTTTTTCTAGGATTCACCCACGAGATAAGCAGGAAATGGGCACCAGACTGTCCTTAGCTGGTCGGGCAGTCGTCTACGGTCAGAATGTTACCTCATCTGGACCCTTCCCTTCTGAATTCACAGTCGATCCTGAAACATTGACTGTTCTTATAAAATATGACAACGGAAATGCCAACATCAGGATCGTCGGAAAGATTGGTTTTGAGGTGAGTTTTGCACCCTCTTTTGGAACCACTGGAAATGTGATGTATACTTAAAGACACTGGACACTTTTGGTAAATTGTCAGAGACCAGTCTTCTCACTTGGTGTATCTCAACATGCACAAAATAACAAATCTGTGAAGATTTGAGCTCAATTGGTCGTCGAAGTTGCGAAATAATAATGAAAGAAAAAACACCCTTCTTACTCAAAGTTGTGTGCTTTCAGATGCTTGATTTCGGGACCTCAAAATCTAATTCTGAGGTCTCTAAAATCAAATTGAAATATTTTAGTGGAAAATTACTTCTTTCTCGAAACCATGTTACTTCAGAGGGGGCCGTTTCTCACAATGTGTTATCAACATCTCTTCATTGCTTGTTACCAAGTAAGTTTTTATGCTAACAATTATTTTGGTAATTACCAATATCCACTACATTTAAGTGTTCCTCATAACTTCAAAATGGGGTTACTGTCTCTATTGCAGCCAATCAAATTATTCTAATGTTTGATTTTGGGAGAAAGACACTTATCATTAATTTTGCCTATTATTACTCTGACAGATTTGTCAATAAGTCAAAAGGCAAGAGAGCTTGAATCTGTTTCAAAATGTATAGTATTTTGCTCTTGTCTTTTTAGATTTGCTGTTCGGGTAACGCAGTTTGTCAATCTAATGATACGTCATGGGTACCAGCCGAGGTAATCAGTCAGCCGACCCCCTCATCTCTGATCGTGTCGTATTATTGCTATAAGAAACAAGCAGTGTCTATCAGGTATCTTTGGAGGGATATGCCATGTACATTTAAAGGATGTCCAGTGTACAGTGTGGAGAATAATTTGCCTGGTGCTCCTTTTGTTGCAACTTTGCAAATGATCGGAGGGGGCAGCTTCACATACACACTGACCTTTCCAAAGATTTTGATCGGGCTGACCGTAACCTTCTTCTTTATTTCTTTAGTAGAAGGGAACAATGAGTAGCTGTTGATGGGGAATGCTCTAACTGGTATCCAGTTTATTCAGGTGTACCTCAAGGTTCTGTACTCAGTCCGATCATATTTCCATTGTTTATGAAATTTTACTGTGCAATTTTTTGTTATGGGCAGTATTTGGGATAATTTCATAGCGCTGCTTAGCGGCAATCAAATTGTTGTGCTTACTTAATATAGTAAGCACAAAACGGTCATCAAGGAGTTCTATGATATTGGGCCTTGACGTTTACACTTGAACAATTTTACATGAGTGCCAATGACTAAACAACATTGACAAAGAAAATTATTTAAATGATTTATTTATTATCATTTATCCGCCTGTACCCGTTTGTTGAAATTTTGCTGTTTTGATTGTAGCTGGGGTAACCTGAAATATATGACCTGAAATGTAATGTAAGCTCAAGAATCATTTTGATGTCTTGGCTTCCTTTTTAAAGTCTCTCCTTAATGTCTTTCTGTGTTCCTTTTTCTTTTTCTGCGTGTTTGGGCCTTTCATTGTTGTTGTATTTTTCTGCCCTTTCTTGCCTTAATATTTTCCTGGCTTTTCTGGGATTTGGGAGACATACGCCATTTGACAACAATTATTATTATTTATTGTTTTACTTTTATGCCCTCCTGGGCAGCTGGGCATCCCACTGTTGGTTAACTTAAGTTGTTAATATATTTTTAATGTGTGTACATGTACTTGTGAATATTTTGCCCGAATAAATATTATTATTAAATTATCATTAATATTTTCATGTAAGATTCTGCTTCACAAACACATCTTATATAGCAGCTTTCCTTTTTTACAAGAACAGGAATATTTTTTTTACTTTAATAACGTTTATTTTAAGTCCAGTTTTAAATTCTGATTGTTCCAGTTTAAGAGTTTCTTGAGGCTGTTGGTCCATTAAGCCAATTGCGTCTTAGATTTGAAACTTGTCTTGTACAATGACGTGCTTGATCTCAAGTTACCATATAAATTTGAACTCATTAGACGATAGAGACAGTTGCTATACGTCACATGATTCCGGGCAAGCTTTTGCATGGTTACGTAAGACACCCATGCACAACTTTAGAATGAATGTATGGCACAATGATACCAGGGTCTGCTCATCTGGAGGTTGCTATGCAAAAGCTTGCCCCGAACCGGTTGACATAGCAACTGACTGTCCTCATAGTCTGAGGAATTCAAATGTAAGCAGTAACTTGCGATCAAGCAATTCATCCAGACATTAATTCAAATCTAACTCACAATTGGTTGTTATGTTACTAGCTGTAATCTTGGTTAGATTCCAATGGGAGTGGGGTTAAAGCGAAAGAATTCTTTGAAATCATTTGGGTAAATAATCATCTTGCGTAGATGGAAGAGGAACACTTCAGCTTTGTATTGATAATATAATATTTACAATTAAGAGAGTAATAATAATAACGATATACTTAATGATTACAAAAGGGTTTTCTAACTTTGTGTGAGCAGTTTAGATACGGAAGTGACTTAAATGTGCAGTACTAACATGTTGAAACATGGTGTTAATTGATGGTGTGTTTTAAAAATGTGAATTCTTTTAGATTGTTATTCTTGAGCTTTAATAATCATCTTGCCATTTTTAAATTGAGCAATGAATTGGTGAGGAAGTGACTTATATTTGCAGTACTGAGATGTTGTATTAAAAAAAAATTGTGCGTGTTAGTCTTCTGCTTTAAATCGTATTGCCATTTTTAAATTGAGCAATGAATTGGTGCGGAAGTGACTTATATTTGCAGTACTAGAATGTTGAAACATAGTGTTAATTTTTTTTTAATTTGAATTCTTTATGGACGTTAGTCATTAGCTTTTAGTGTAGAATTTCCCTGGGGAATAGCCCTTGTCATTTAATGAATTACATTTTATACGATGAAATAGTAAACAGTACTTATGAAGTGCACAGTAACGTATCTAAAAACAACAAAATGCCATTCAAGCCAAAGTTAAAGTCACAAGTTTAGAATTTACAATTCAATGACAAATTATGTAATTGGGTGCTTGTCAGTAGAGTTACTGTGTATATTTTGTTTTTGAATTTAAATAGAAGTATTAATCAATTTTAACAACTATTGAGAGTAAGTTGGCAAGTCTAACTCAACTTAATGTTGTCTTTTATGTTTTTGTTTAACCTCAGGAGTAACAGGGGCACTTAGATTTTGGACAACATATTGTAAATTATTTTGAATTTCTTAAAAATACATCCGGGGGCACTGCTGGTGGTTAAACCTGCCTCTGTGTTTCAATGAAATATTTTGAATCATATGGGTGTAAGCAAAAACAATGATAACATTTTGACCATTAAGACATTAATAAAAATATTGCATCAGTCTTGCTTGTGACAAAACAATTTTGATTTATCACAATAATTTTTATACACAAATGCAGGACAACACTTGGTTATGTGTAAATCTTTGTTGCTGTTGTTTAAATTAAAAGTGGTTGATTTTGACAGATACAAATCATTAGGCCTTCATTAAATTATTTGAAAATAATTTTTTTTATTTATGTTTACAAGCTTGTAATCTGTATAAATGTGACGTGATAATTGAAAATAAAATAATATCTAAGTAAAATATGCCAGGCCCGAAGGAAGTATTGCTTACCATTATTATTATTATTATTACAGTTTATTATTAATTGTTTACTGCCAATGAAAAATTTTGGTGGGTGCACGTGCATCACCAATAAAATTGCAAACATTCATGCGCGGAACTGATTATCATAATCTTCAGGCCCTCAAAATGTACTATCCTATATGAAAATGTTTTTGTTGTAATGTAGCCCTGTTAGACCAACTTGGGTTAGGGGTAATGAAACTTACAGATTGTGTAAACATGGCAAGTATAACCACAACCTGGGGGTTCTGTGATTCCACTTTTGAGAATACTTTATAAATTTGCGCTTTAAAGTTTGCTCATATTTGGCTTGGGAACTGGAGAAGTGTTTATGAACACTAAAAACAAGTCAATTTGGGGAAAAGAATGCTTTCAGGGTTTTTTTCTGGCTTATTAGACAAAATTCCAAAAAGCATTGTAAAACGAAATTGAAAGAAATCTGAATTTTAGTCGTACGAAAACATGTTTGCTTGGTTGTCTCAAGAGGCTGAGAGACAAAAATATCTTTTTTTTTTTAGTATTTCTTTTTGTGTGCACTGGTTGCTATTGAGTTTATTTAGTGGTGCACCTGTTTGGCGCCCTCTAGTATCTAGATAAAACTTTACAATAGCAGTATCACATGACACTTTATTGCATTCTTTGAAATTCAACTCAAATAGCCCTAGGAAGTTTATTACATGATTTAGTTTATCCTGCAGCTCTTTTTCGATAAAAATTACAACAAAACAGCTCAAGGCCCAATTTATATTGGGCTGCTTTATTCTGCTTAGCACAAATGCAGCAGGATACCTGAGTCAACTCATAAAAGTTGGAGATTGAGCGAAATGTGGTAGGCCTTAGCATAATTTGAATGTTCTTAGCTCCTTTCTGTGTGGAGTCTTATAGTTTCTAGAAGTACTTTTTCTGTTTCTGCAGCTCTAAGAAATTGGGCACAGGCCTCGTGCCAAACATGTAACAATTACATGAAGTAACATTGTTACAGTACACCATTGTCGATTGACGCAAGCATACTGCATTGTGGCTGTGCAAAGTGCAACTATGAACACATTCTTCCTCCATGTAATAAGTAAGGGTGTTCCAATTGAACTTGACCAACTAAAGTGCAGAAAACCCCCAAACACACAAATCTTTTCACAGAAGAAAACAAGCCACTTTCAAAGCAGGTTCTTTTGTGTCGTGACCCGCGTCGGTCTACGGCTTCTCAACGCTGCTGAAATAAAAAGTGAGGGCGTGTGTGTGCACTGTGTGTAGTGATTGGAAGGTCGAGTTGACTAATTACACATTCCAAAAAGAGATGACTTCAAAACGTTCTGTCTCGGCAGCATTTAATAGTCAAACTCACCCCCTAAAAACAATACATTACACCGAACAAAACAATACATTTCTTTTAACAATAACGTGTAGCTTACCGAAGGTATTTTGAGGAGAACTGGGAATGCAGGACGAGCCGATATAAGTTTTCAGAACTGAAATTTCGCGCACGTGCACGTCACAATGTTATTATACGGTGGCCCTGAAGTGACACTCTCGCAACTCACAAATAATTATAGGCTCCTATGCATTAGCTTTGTTTTATTGTGTACATGTTGCCGTGATTAATATTATTTACACTCACATTGCAAATTTACATGAAAACAAAAATACTCTCGCAATTTTTAATGGGCTATTGTCAAAAAATTGTGATTTTCATCTCTCTTCAAGGCTACCATACTTTTGTCTAATCTTGCCATGGGTGCGTTTGATTAGCTTCCCCGGGTTGACCCCGCGGTGCTCATCCGGGTGAGCCCCTGACAAGAGCTAATCGAACGATCGCACTCGCCCTCTCGTGGTGACGTCGTGCACCTCGGGCCAGCTCCAAAGTGACCCGTTCCACAAGCAGGGCACAGGGAGCTGACCCGGTTGAGCCCCGGGAATGAATTGAAAGCTATTCGAACGTACCAGGGGCAGACCAGGGTCGACCCAGGGAAGCTAATCGAACGCACCCTATTATAAGTGCCAAATAATAATAATTATATACAGCAAACCAACAAACAAATAGAAATAATGCCAAAGACGTTCACAGACGGAAAAAACAACTCCACACCTAGCAAGGTTTGTTTGTTTGTTTGTGGGGTGTTTGTTTGTTCGTTTGTTTTTTAACTACCTACAAATACAAAAAATTATTAATTCAAACAATTAATTCATAAATGAAATCAATATGCATAATTAACGTATTTAAATGCACGTAAGTAGTCTCAAGCATGCGCGCACCCAAAGTAGTAGAAGCTTTTCAGGAAAAGTTGTCATCCCGAAATAGTTTGTGATGCGGGCAACCAATACCTTGTGTAAAAGGCAGCAGATCTTATTTTTTACTATTTGGTATAAGAGTCAAAAACCTACAAAAAAATTATCCCCGAAAATAATTGTGATTCAAAATGTTAAATAATATTTGCATAATAACAGCGAAATGTGTTACATTAATAATACATTATAATTATAATACATTGACTATACAAGTACATTTTTATAATAATAAGCACTGAATCGATGTCTCACTCAGGTTCTCGTCAAGAGCCCTCTTTCTCGTACATTCTCGTCAAGCATATTTCATTGTTGGAAGAAGAATGTATACTAATTGGCTTATTTCACGTGTTCAGACAAACAAACATTCCCCGAGGGAAGACTTCATTAAAAACTAATTATTTCAAAACATTTTGAACCTCACGGTTTCTAAACATTAAACATGGAACTATGATAACCCATGGGGGTTTCTTCAACAAATCATGTGTTTCAGAACAACAAACATCACCCGAGGGAAAAAAACATTTGAAACAGATTTGTGGTTCAAGAACCCGATGAACAAAACGCCATAACAAAATATCAACAGAACACCACATCGGAAACTGCGGTACAAACGACAACCATAGCGACTATGTTGCAGAAGATTCAAGAAGCAAGAAGGACTAGCAAGTTTGCCAAAAAGTGCGGTTTCGACTATTACAATAGATGGATTGTACACAGCGTCACCGACCGCCATATTTGATGATAAACGATTGAAAATGCACTCGTGTACGCACTGAGCACAACTATCAGCCAATGATAGCCTTTCACGCATGCACGTCATTAAAGATGGTGGTCAATGACGTCAGTGCAAACCCATCTATAAAAAGTCAAATGGAGTGGGATAGTGCGAGGGATGATGCGAGTGCAACTGGACTGAAGGGTCCGTAGAGGGCCTCCTGTATGTCGAATCATATCTTTCCGCCCGTCTCGTCAGCCGTGTGTCCGTGGTTGATAATGCTGAGGTCAATGTCACCCGGTGATACGTCATCGTCTGTGACGTCATACTCGCACGATATACATTTCCTGATTCGGCTTGGTGTGGCAGTAGGGGCTAGGACCATGTCGTACAACGATGCGGCTATAATGCCACCCAGTATCGGGCCGACCCAGTATACCTAGAATCATAGAAGAGGATGAAGGAAAATATAAAGATTTGAAATACAGACTCACGTCCGAATATAAACGAATTTGCCATCCCAGAATCAAGATAACCAGATAATGTATTTAATCGACTTTTTGTTGAACCCTACTATTAGTGTGAGCTGGACCAAACTGACATTACTCTCTACTGGACCACTTGCACAACGCGGATAGCGCCTCTGTTACGATGCGCGACTATTTTCCATAATTTTGGGAGTTATATTCTTTGTAGTTTGACAGCCGCTCCCCCAAAATGGTGAACAGGAGAGTCACGTACGTTGTACAAGGGTTCTATATTGTCTTAGAGGCACGTACGTTGTACAAGGGTTCTATATTGTCTTAGAGGCACGTACGTTGTACAAGGGTTCTATATTGTCTTAGAGGCACGTACGTTGTACAAGGGTTCTATATTGTCTTAAGTTATAGTGTGGGTGTGCCATGGAGGGATTTTGCTGAGGGTTAAAATAAATCCATAGGCCCTTTTCGAAACCACAGCTTTTGCTTTGGATTCGGCTTCAGGCTCCGCCCGCTCGTCTAAAGCCCTGGGCGCGTACGCAAAGCACGCGCAATATTGTCAAAACAACCGCGCAAAATCTGGAGCTAAAGCTGTGGATTCGAAAAGGACCATAGTTTTCATGACTTTGAGTTGTTGTTGGAGGCATTATCAGAACAATAATGGATTGTGCAAGGTCCATCAACGCGCATCACAAACAGGGAAAGGAGAGCTAGGGTTTGTGAAGACTCCAATGACGTCGTCGACTGGAACCATTGGTCTCCCAGTCAACGTTTTTTCCTATGGGCGCCAGCATGATCGATAATTGATACTAAATTCACCAGATGGAATTATAGTTCAAAAAGGCACTGAATCGTAACCCATATCAGTCATTGCGTGACGGTGATTTTATTAGTGATTATCACTAATAAAATATGTGCGTCTTTATTTAATAGTGATTTAGTAACTCTAAATTCATTGCGGTTAATGGGACACATCGAAAAGTTACAATCGCAAATCATTGAACTTCGACACTAAACCTCGGTAATTGACAAAGACCAATATTCTTAATTTGTGTATCCCAAGTGCATAAAATAACAAACCTGTGAAAATTTGGGCTCAATTGGTCATCGAATTTGCGCAAGAGAATAATGCCAGCAAAAACAGCCTTTGTGCAACACTTGTAGTGCTTTCAGATGCATAATATAAGGCTTCAGGCCTGAAGTATTTTAATATTTCAAAGAGAAATTACATCTTTCTCAAAAAGTACAGAGGGAACTGTTTCTCACAATGTTTCATATCAAAATCTTTCAATATTGCTCACTACCAAGGTTTTTTTATGCTGACAATTAATTTGAGCAATTACCAATAGTGTACAGTGCCTTTTAATTGTAAATGTTTTGTTTTCATGACACTTTTTATCGATCAACATTAATTGACAGATCTTTCCCCTCTATATGTCCCCCTGTAGATGTTGTGTTTTAAGGCCTTAAGGGAAATGTATCGCCTTTTTTGCACATCAGTAAAATAGGAATTCTCTCTTGTAACTCTCTTTCCTATTATGTAAGAACTGTGTAGATTCTTACCCAGTGTGCTGTATAGTTTCCTGATATAACTGCCGATGCTAAAGTACGAGCCGGGTTCATGCTAGCACCAGTGATTCGGATCTGTATGGTAGCAGAGAAAAATAAAAAAAAAAATTTTTTTAAATGATGTCATCACTACATCCCACAACAAAAAACATGAAAAAACAACAACGACGATGAGAAAGACAACATCGTCAATCATAAACACAACACACAAACAACGAAAACGAAACAACGAAGACGCAACTTTAAAATTCTAACCTCAAGTTAAAATGTAAGTCAAATCTTAATCAGAGACGGGTATGATGAGAGAGGTAAATGACCCCCCCCCCCCCTGCTTGCAGTTTCGGCATTGTTACCTTTTGCCATACACTTTCTGGTAAATGGCTACATTATAGTTGAAGATAAATTATTAAACTAAACACTGGGATGGTGTTTTGTATTGTCTCATATAAATGTGGGTTGTTGAGATGAGACTGGAGCATTTAAAGGGAAAACCTTTCTGTATCCCGATGCATGAACTTTTCCACTCATTTTTCAGACCTGGAGTTACACGCAGGTCATGGCCTCTATTTCCCTGGCATTGGTGCCCTTCAAAAGTTTCACATTCACTCTAAAAAAAATTAATAATCAAAAGGAACTGCCATTGCAAAATGAAAATGGCCTTGCCTTTTCATGACGTTCAAAAGAGATGAAACTCACGGCCTGATTTTTACAAAAATTAATATCTCATTCAGGTATTTGGATGCTATTGTATTCCATAAATTCCCCATATGAATGAAAAAGTGGTGACAGGATACGGAAACCTTTCACATTTAAATCAACAATCATCGCTAACTTAACCTAATGTAACCTAATGTAACCTTTATGTAATGGTAGGCCTATGTACCGCCGACCCCCCCCCCCCCATCACCACCGATGGGTGGGGCGCGAGTATTCAAACCGGTGACCTACTACCAGTAGTAGTAGTAGTAGTAGTATTAGGACAATAGGGTCCACGGTTCAGGAAAGTCCAAAGTTGGAAAAAGTGTACAAAACCAATTGGAGCTGTTGCAAAGAGTATTAAACTATTATAAACAAAAGAGGGAGGTCCAAGCGTAAACACTTGACAAAAGGGTGAAGTGTATACAAAATGGGCCGTACGTATATGAAACCAAAACTTGATGAAAACTTTAAAATATCTGCTATTCAACTTTATTGTTGATGTCCTTCCATCGCACACATACAATCAGAAATTAAACAAAAACAAAGATAATTTGTTCAATGGACTTATTTTTTACCATGTTTACCGCTTTAAAGCATGTAACTCTTCATACAGAGTCTACTGACTAACAGTATGACAGCGGCTCTATGTTTTCAACGGGCTTTTTACCGCTAGAACTAGAAGCTGCTACTGGCAATAGCATGGTTAATCAATCAAACTAGAAGCTGCTACTGGCAATAGCATGGTTAATCAATCAAAGTAGGCTTACAAACAAATGATAACTAAAATGAAAGAAAATTCTTTATGAAAAAATATTACTGAACTCACCGCGGCAAAGTGTCCAAGAGCAACGGACAGACCAATCGCCAGTGGCCCGGAGCCTGTGAAACCTTTACGGTCGGGATCAACTGTGGAAAACACGGTAAACACAAGCTGAAACGTGAGCAACATCTCAACGAATAGGGCTTGGTATTCCATCACTCCAACCTGGGGTGCCGTGACTCCGTACCCTGTCCCTGTTTCCCAATTGCTCCCGGTGGTCAGCCCGGAGAGAATCCCGGACGCAGATATTCCTCCAAGCACCTGAGCTAGGATGTAGAGGATCGCTTTCAACGGGGTGATTTGATGGGTGACCAGGAACGCGATGGTCACGGCGGGGTTTAGGTGGCCACCGCTGATGTGGGCCGTACAGTGGACAAGGGTAGCGATACCCAAACCAAACGCCAGGGAAATCTTCAGTAAATCAGGGATCTCATCCCCAAAAGTCACCGTGGAGGCTAGACCGAGGAAAACGAAGAACAGGGTGGCTATGTACTCGGCGAGGCACGCCCTCCAAAACAGCGACGAGCGTATCTCCTCACTCATTTTATCCACTACTTGCGGCATCTTTCCGTTAGTGTCTTTTGAAAAATTCATACGAAAAGATATATTCAATGAATGAAATAAGTCCTCTATGATGTTCTATGGTCACAAACACTTTTCAGTTTGGAGACAGAATGAAGAAGCAGCTTAATCCAAAGGCGTTTTTATATCATCAGTTGTCAGTGTTCACACACGTCTGTTCATGGGGGGTTCCAATACGTTTATAAACACGTATAAAACAGATACAAACTGCAATCTACATCATCACTGGTGGACCATGGTACTGGTGGTGGTCTAGCTGCAATAGTTACATCCTGTGATTGTGTGTGGTGTGCGTGTACCGACTGAGGGGGCGTTCACACTAGCCTTGTATCAACTACCCTGTACTTGGTGGGTTACATTTTAAAAATATGACTTAAAGTGGAAGAAGTACGGGGCTGATGATCGATCATCATGCATGACACGTCATTTTTTTAAACAAGAAATTAAGGTAAACACTTTGTAATCAGCCTCGTTCCTATAGCTTTTAGAATTAGAGCAACAAGAAACAATGTATCAAAATAATAAGTAGATTATGATCAATAGATACATTGTACTACTTTCATATAAAAACAATCAATGCCAACAACACGTGTGTGTTGACACTTCGAAGGCTGCATGCTAAGCATGCCACGTGGTTTCAATACAATAATATTGATATCAGCTTGCGAGAACAAACTCTGTTAGGGAACGTCAGGACCGTTACGATTTTTTTTAATGTAATAATATTATCACACACATTATTCCGTTCCTAATAAAGTTGATGTTTCCTTTAACTCCGAACGTTATCTATGACATAATCATTTCGAGCCGCCCGTTGTTTGTTTACAAGGGTTGCATTTTTACGCACCACCATGCGGCTGTAGGACGAGCACCTCAATACTTGACGTATTTTTATGACAATTATTTATTGACCTACATGTACCTGTCATTGTTTGGGCCAGCGAGTAAGGCAAACTGAAGGCGAGTATATGAAGCCTACTGACAAATATATTGCATCGCATCTTTTTCGGCAGCTGGGTTCGAGGGAAGAAGCTTGGAGGAAATTGCATACGAGAGAAAAGGAACTTATGAACTAAAGGCGTCCAGTGTCTTTAAGATTTTAGACATTCCCAACGAGTTAAAAGACTAGTCCTGTTAGGACTATCTTTGTAAAATCGACACATGGTCACTCCAAAAGGTCTTCAGTGATTGGGGTCGGAGGTCGGAGGTCGGAGGTCAGAGTCTAACTGGAATGGCGTCATATCGTGATGCATAGTGATGAACCATAAGTTTAGACGCCGGCGGATGTTCAAAATAACACAATAGTCACAATAGATCAACGGTACCACACCTTTGTTGATAACCGCTAGAGATTGATGGGCAAAAATGACATAAATTACCCCCACCCTACAAAAAGGAGGCGGGGTCCCACCTTACCTGAATGAGTATCAATTCAATTGTGGCAGTATTTTTAATTTGAGGAAATTTGAAAGTAGAAGACCACATGTCATACACACGTTTTTAGGCGTAAATCCATTTCAAATAATTTTATGATTTTTTAATGCAAAACTGATCAAGGCCTTGCCGATTGATTCGCAGTATTGCTAAATGAAGCAGAGAAAAATGAATAGAAAATAAATATTTGGGGCGGTGTTTTCAATTTGAGGAAATTTGAAAGTCAGCACAATAATCACGTTTTTAGGCGTAACTTCCTTTAAAATTGTATAATGATTTATGCAAAACTCGATGAGGCATTGCCGATACGCTGGTTCAATGCTTCATAAAGCAGAACAAGAATAGTCCATAATAACTGTTCACACAAATTCACTTGAGAAAATATTACCATGCATTTTTTGTTTTCTTCTTTTGAGAACTTGTGACAAAAACTCGGGTTGAACTCGGTCCATGCATGCATGGCGATTCAGAAATCGAATCCATTCGAGTTGTTGACCACTGTACCTTGTCCGCATTGTATTGTTGATGCGAATATATTATTGACCTCGACTAGGTTGACTACGAACCTGGACTTGTTCGGGGTATCTCATAATGAATTGTTTTGTTATAACCAATTATTGGTAAAGCCACGATGGTATGGCGATCCTGTGTAGTCAGCGTCCAGCGAGGATGCGCAGCATGCAGCATGGCTCCATATATTCTAAAACACTTATGTTAGAAGAAGAAAAAAAACTATAAGAGATGTTAAATTTGCATCTGGTTTTTACCCATACACCGATGTGTGTTAATAGCACTGTATACTCAGTACTTTCCCGAGTCCTGTGAAAAAAAAATATCACAGGCATGTTACTCGGATGGGATAAAAAAAACACTTATGTTCTGAAACCCTGTTCCGAAAACCTCTTCTTGGTTTACAAGCCAGTGGTTGGTTTAGGGTTACACTAGGCCTACCGGTAAGGATTGGGAAAATACTTGTGTCGGTACATAGGAGTTTCGGAACTTCCATGAATGTTGGAACATGTAAACCACCTTTAGTACCACTGTAGATTTGTGGACAAGTCGTTAAATCGGCCCCACTGGGATGAAAAGAGAGAGAAACTGAGAATCAATATTACAATATCGTCCAGCAGCAGAATTTCAAGGGCGACGTGTGGGAATTTAAACCTAAATGTGTGATTCAGCAATAGGCCCTAGTAGGCCGCCCATCTAAACCGCAACCCGGACATCGCAATCGTAAACTCAAAAGCAACTTTGCGTCACAAAATTTACCAAGAAATCACAACAAAGATTCAGCATCCGCCAATGTTCTTTTTCAGACTGTTAATTGTTGTTGAGGTTTTTTTCTAGCCAAAGTATATCTTAACAAGCTCAGAAGATTTTTGAATAGACCCCGGATCTTGTAAAGCTGTTCAACACGTAATCCACGGCCAACCAGAATTCCATCAATGACATGTTTGTAACTGGGGCCCACAGGTCAACTTAGCAATGTTATTCAAATTCAGTTGGGGAAACAAATTATTGGGGAAAACTCCACCAAAATTACCATAACGCTTTAAAACTTGGGTCGCACATGCACAGCATAACTTTAATTGAATTGAATTGAATTGAAGAACAATGGAAAACGTACTTCTCCAGCCAGTTTCCTCATGCAACAAGTTGAAAATTAGTGGAACGGAGGGAGGGAGCTTAGAGATTTTCGCAAATACTCACTGCGCAAGGAACTGTTGATCGTTAGCTAGACCAGCATGCACCTCAATACTCACTGCGCAAGGAACTGTTGATCGTTAGCTAGACCAGCATGCACCTCAATACTCACTTTGCAAGGAACTGTTGATCGTTAGCTAGACCAGCATGCACCTCAATACTCACTGCGCAAGGAACTGTTGATCGTTAGCTAGACCAGCATGCACCTCATTTCACGTGTAATGCACGCGCCGAGTGTTTGCGATAATGTCTAATGCAGGCTTCAACCCATCGGCAGAATTGATCAGCCGCCTACCGCCCGATGGTGATATCCATGGAGGTTCGATTGCTACCTTCATGGTCTGGCATCACTTGCACTGACAGTTGCCGTTCATTACCCCCCCACCCCCCAACCACCACGCCGAATGCCCTCCACATTGGCCCATCAATTAAAAACACCAACTTCAACCCCCTTTTTACAGTCATTCAATCCCCCGACCTCTCTTCCCATATAGACTTTTAGGCCTTACACGGTGCAGCCATCTTGAATTTCTCCCATTGATATTATTGTTACCAAACCGAGACTGGAAGAACAAACTAGTCTGGTTCCTAATTGCAAGATGTTTATTTGCATGCATTATACTGTTATTCAATACGAGGAACATGACCAAGATGGAGGGAGCATGAATCAGGTCTATATCACCCCAATGAAACTATGCAGTGAGCACTGGACGGTGAGTCGACAAAAACAACGATACCCATCGCAGTGTAGAACAGTCAACCTTACCCACTACAGGCCACATTGCTATCGGATGATTCAGCACTCATTCAGATACTCAACAGCTATAAAGAAAAGAGGGTTCAAGTACAAGGATACACCCTTGAGTTTGGTACATGCTTGTCCCATTCACCGCACTATATTTGCTGGTCTCATAAGTGATTCTGTCCCCTGCAGTATTTCCTTCAAGGTACAATGTATGGGTACGTTTGAACATGGAGCAATATAACTAGAATACATATAATATTTTTTTTACAAGGTGCTGTGGTGCAATATGCAGCCAATCAAATCAGGAACACTGGGGCGAACCCCTTCTATTTCAAGCATTGGGTCTTTTACGTGCGTTACACAACACACGGGACCAACGGCTTTACGTCCCATCCGAAGGATTTTAAACCAGCGGTCCGGGTCAGAGGAGAAGGAGGAGTGGAAATTACTGGCGTATATAAAATAATGATATTATGTTAAAAGTATAATTTGGGTTGCAGAATGGGGGACTTTTGTGACGATAGGGGGCAGCAGACTCTTGGTAATGTGCGCGTGCTCAGAAGAATGAAAATTCACCGGGGATGCGATTTGGCGGTCCTAACCAATAACTGTTTCGCTTGAGTTGCCCATTGTTTAATCACTGTCCATTGACCGAAAGAGTTTTTGGATATGACCGCCAAAACGTACCCAGGGGTGGATTTCACAAAGGTAATCCTAACTTAGGACTAGTCCTAGGCAATGCTAAGAGATAGGACCTAAGTTAGGATGAGTTACTGGTCCTAACTTAGGACTGATCCTATCTCTTAGCATTGCTTAGGACTAGTCCTAATTGTGAAATCCACCCCAGGTATGTCTGGCGCCACCCATTGTTTAACCCCATATACCATACATTGCGACCTTCACATAGAAAGCTTGCGTCCACGCGACGCCTAACTAACAAAACATACACCAACTAGCGCCATTGTGAAGGTATTAAAAGTTTCCTGTTATTCAGTCAATAATACACAAAAATTGCACGGTGTGTGGTTACGCAAACAAACAAAGAATAAGTGCATAAAGCTGTGAATTCCAGTCCATCCAAAAATATATTGAATCTAATTTTTCCTTCCTTTTTTTCGCACAATATTTGTGTGCGTTCATGCCTATATACTCTAGTTTATCAAGTTCACATGACATGGCAGTATTTCAAATGAATAAATTCGTTATTTTTCTAAAGCTAGACGCTTTCAGGTGAAAATAATTCACTAATGAGATTTCGTAACCAAATTATAACCAAATGGCCATGGTTCAAATGACAATGCATGCACTCTGGAAATAAGGGGTTTGAGAGCAACTTTGGTTACTATGGGGCAAGGGTCATTGGGCCAGCATGAGAAAATAATTTATCCCGAGAACTCAATGCGTATCAGATGATGAGAAGAGGGGGGGGGGGGGGGGGGGGAGGGTACTAAGAGTGAAGAATCAGATGAACGAAGACGCCCTAGTGCATAGGCTTATTTTAGAATCTGCAACATTTATAGGGATTAAGAAGGGAATTACGACGTATAGTTTTACATCAGCCTGTGATTAATAGACAACGTTCCAATATGAAGTCCTCTGTTCGACCATGGAGCAAAATACCGCACCCACTTTATTCAATTAGCTAGCTCCATTATTATATATCCTAATGGCTGATACCGGAAGGCTACAAGAAAATTTACTGAGCTACAAATAGACCAGTTTCGAAACAAAACGGATATGCCCGACGACTGTTTGAAGCCCCATGCCGAAAGTAGACGTTGTGATGAAGCATAACAAATGCCATGCAACGGCCGTTCAACGTTGATAAGTCGTGCACGCGTAAAGGCTATTGGCTGAGAGTTGTGCGCAGCGGGTATGTCACTTTTCCATTGTGTTTCATCAAGGATACACGGTCAATGACGTCATGTGAAATATATCTTTTGAAAGCCGATTTTCAATGTAGAATTGTCTGTTCCATGTGAAGTAACGTAGATTTTTTTTAAAGAGGTAATTTCCCAATAAAACATTTAAATCGGAGAAAGACTCCATGCTTGAAGCCTTTGTCTGGCATCTGCAACAACGGTGTTTTTCATGCATTGTTTTTCTTTGCAACTTCGATATTGAGCCCATAAACTTCCACAGATTTGTTATTTGATGCATATGTTGAGATACACCAAGTGAGAAGACTGGTCTTTGACAATTACTAATAGTGTTCCAGTGTCTTTAACTTGACCCGAAACCATAACACACGAGGAAAGTATACCCCAAAACAAACACAAACAAATACATCCATACATCAAAACAAACACCTTGGTTGACCCTGAGATGAACACAAAGGGTTTCATATGAAATGGAAATAATTCAGTTGAACTTGGAATGGATTGTTCACGTTGATTATTAAAGGATACCGATTCGTACTATATTAAAGGCAGTGTGTCCTTTGGGTAATTACTCCACATATTAATGATCATGACAACTTGTTTTGGTCAAAGAGCACAGGAGACTTGTTAAAAAAACGGCACGCACTGAACCTACGTATATAGGCAGCACGAATATTTACGTATTTTATGCTTGCAGCGAATACCCAACGGCCGAACATTTCCCATGTCATTCATGACATGCACTTAGCTTGTAAAAATAATGGCGGACGTGTTGCATTATGCGGCAGCGTCCGGGCGGACACGATTGCATATGCAAAACCTTGTGCAACAATGTCCTCCGGATAGTATTGCATAGAGGACATTATTGCATGCGACACTGGCCGATCTCCTACCTTTCGCCCAGGTGGTTAATAAGCAGAACAGTTCTTTTCGAAAGTAAAGTAGTCTCCAGAAATCCGAAATCTACTCCGCGGCAGGAGAAGAAAAGCAAGACCTATATACAGGACAACAAGCTATACACAGCAAAGTAGATATACACAGTGCTACCGCAAACTGAGTTGGAGGACTGGTCTCTTACAGTTATTACCAAAAGTATACCTTCCCTTTAAATATCGGTATACATGTTCACTGAAACTAAGTGGATGGTAAAACCTTTGTATTCCGAAGGATAAATTGATTCCAATAAATTTGTTTTATTTTACTGTCATCACACATGCAATCAAAATACCACGAGAATAAACAATGACAAGAAGAGCACCTCGTTTATGTTGTTCAATGTTTATTTTTTACTACAAAGCTTGACCCAAATTAAAACACCGTTATACACTTTCCAGGAAGGACATCAATTTTCAAGAAAAACGAACCGTATGAATGCTATTTTTGTAAAGTGTAAATTATTCATGAAAGTTTTTGTACTTTTATACAAGAATGCTAAAGAAGGTTCATCTGTAAACTTCTCAGAGACTTGACAATCTTGTACAAAATTCGAATATTTTCACCAAAGGTGGAGCAGATTAAACAAAGTTCCACATGGGTCGTGCTGTTTTAAATAAACAAAAATTAAAATATACACAATGAACTTATTAAAGTAGAATGACAATGGCTGCACAACTTCCATTAAAGGGATGGTACACGTTTGGTAATTGTCAAAGACCAGTCTTCTCACTTGGTGTATCCCAACATAAGCAAAAAATAACAAGCCTGTGAAAATTTGAGCTAAATTGGTCATCGAAGTTGCGAGAAAATGATGAGAGAGACAACACCCTTGTCACACGAAGTTGTGTGCTTTCAGATAGGAATAAAATACTTCTGGCTAGAAAGTCTTTTATTATTTTAGTGAGAAATTACCTCTTTCTCAAAATCTATGCTACTTCAGAGGGAGCCGTTTCTCACAATGTTTTATACTATCAACAGCTCTCCAATGCTCGTTACAAAGTCAGTTTTTAAGTTATTTGTTTTGAGTAATTACCAAACGTGTACCTTCCCATTAGGTAGGTAATACCAACAGCAAAATAAATATCAGTTATTCAATTTATTTCGTGCTGATATGTCCATGTAACGGAATTCATGAATCAAACTTAAAATTAAAAGGCACATACGACGTTAAACTTTCGTTAAAAATTTGTTTAATATTTCTATTAAACCCCAAAATATAAAATTAATATGCTGCTAATGTTCTTATACCTCAATATTATTATTTAAAAAGTTACAAATCTTTCTTATTACAAATTAAATCTAAAATTACGATTTAACTTATGCATTGATTATTTCCTTTTTATTACCTGGTCTAGAATCTAGGCATGTTAGCTACAATATTTACAGAGTTATACTTGCACCTTCTTTTGTACATAAATATTTCATAAGGATCAGTCCCTATGTTTTTAACAATTTCATAACTGAAAACAAAGCTATACATGTACCTTAGGCCTACGATTATTGGAAGCTCATTTTTTAACAGTCAAGTTAAGAAAAATAAAAACTAATTCATATCAAATTGTTAGCTGATGAAAAACATCACAAAAACCTAAGTCCTTCATTGCTGGTGCGGTTATACAGGATCTTCGTCTCGTTCCCTATTCGAAATGATAACAAGTCTAACTGAATACAAAAGGGCCATACCAATCCCCTCAGCCTCGGTTTGGTTGGGATCACCTAACATCACAAGACCGTATGGCCCCCTTTAAAGTGAGGGCTACACTCAGCAGATTTTATTTGGACTGTCAACCCAGATCAACTGCCACCAGGGGTACGTTGCCACCTACTCCTGGGGCTGGATCAGGGTTACCCCTTCACAGTCCATAAAGGATGTAGGCTTGGGTATCATCCACTGGGAGCCGGCTGGTAGTATACAAATATTGACTGCTTCGAGTGCTATGGTTAAAACTATGACTCCCGAGGTGATCCCCGGAGCGTTCTATTTTCCCGAGGCGAAGCCGAGGGAAAATAGAACGCTCCGGGGATCACCGAGGGAGTCATAGTTTAAACCATTGCACGAGTAAAAGCAGTCAATATTTGTTTTATAACACCCCAAACATTCTAAATACTGTACAGACTTTACAGACCTGAATGCTACAATCCACGGACGACGCGAATACAGATTGCGAAAACTTTTACTGTGCTCTGCATGCAGTGTCATGTAATCCGAAATGGTTACGGACTAGCGCACGGCAAACCGATGCGCTATCACACGGCCGTCGTCTAGCAAAACTAAGACATATCATGTGACGCGCTCTAAACCAATGAAAAGGCAGAATATTGGTAAGGGGTGTTATAAAATACATTATAAACCTTTCACAAAGCACGGGCACTTAATTAGTGTCATGACCGGGTACCGAACCCACACTCTGCCGCCGACAACACCTCATCTCACTAGACCGCTCGGCCACGACAAACTATAAACGCGTGGACCATAAATGATGTTACCAGACAACATTGAAGTAAGAATTTTCAAATTTGAATGGTGGGATTCTGTGGAAATAACGACTTAAAGTTGATTTGTTGGACAGGCCAACCACCAACTCCAACCACAAACTTTCACCGCCACCGCAACGTTCAGTAAAACTTTCTTTTCAAAACCATAGACCCACAAAAATGTTCACATTGTCAGCACTTTTTGTCATGGAAAGTTTATGTACTTTTTTTGAGAAGATAATCCCTAAAAGTTCTTGACCCCCCCTCTCTGGCAAGATAGTCGAGCAGATATAGGGGAAGTATGTTGGGGGTGGGGGAGGGGTGTCGTGCCTTTTGACGAAGTCATGATATTTTGGGTTGTATATAGGAAAACAGTTTTGTCGATTTGTTTTATAACAGCAAACAATCGGAAATCAGATTAAAGTAGGAATCGTTCACAATTCTACATCTGCTTTTCTACAATCTACTATTCTACGATCTACGTCCATGAGATCTTTCAGACCATTGCATTGCTGGAGAACACAAACAAATTGTTGAATCATAGAAATGGGCTTAACATAATATATACATGTACATAGTAAAACAGTCCTGGTTAGAGTTTAGAATCAGGTAAGAAAATATAATAGTCAATGCCACTTTTCCCTGCAAAACAATTCAGCTATAATTTGATTCGAGACAAAATGGAAAATATACATGAAAAAGGAAGTTATATGGTAATATAATATATAGTAAAACAGTCCTTGTTAGAGTTTAGAATTTGATAAGAAAAGATATATACGTCAATGCCACTTTTTCCTGCAAAACAATTACGCCTCTAGCTACCAGGCAACCTCGGTAGTCTAGTTGGTAAGACACTGCTCTAGAATTGCACAGGTCGTGGGTTCGAATCCCCCCCGAGTAACATGCCTGTGATATTTTTTCACAGGACTCGGGAAAGTACTGAGTATACAGTGCTTACACACATCGCTGTATGGGTAAAAATCAAAATTGATACTAATTCACCGCATTGAATGTTACCATTCAAGTACCCGTACACAACATGGCGTCTGTGAGCTTTAGCATGTGGGTGTTTGTTGTGTGTGTGCCATAGAAATCAAATGGTGGGGTGGATTTTACAAAGAGTTAAGACTAGTCTTCTTATCTCGAGGATAGGACGAGTTACTCGTCACAACTTAGGACTAGCCTTAAGTTTTTAATATCTCCTAGCCTAACTCTTCTGTGAAATCGACCCTAGGAATGCTGCGTGCTTCATTGACGTATGCATTGAGACGCGTATATGGCCTGCCCTACGATATGGCGATTTTCATAGCAACAGAGGGGTTATTTGAAACAGTCTATTCCCAGAGAAATTAAACCACCCTGTTCTCTACACCTGCTGCTTCCCGTTAACAACAAACCCAAGTGTATCGAAACCCTTGGTTAATACCCAAGTGTAACCCTTGTGGTTTATACCCCATTCCCAAGAAGGGGGTAGCTATTTCCATACTGCAGCTTAGTCCCCTTGTTCCCATAAAACTCATTTTGTGTTAAGGGTTTTATCATTCCACTTCTTCAAATAAAGGCTTGAATGGAATGCCACATCACAGACTTTCAAAATATAAACATTGGTAAATATAACAGAAGATTATGTACAGGTATAAAATTACACTATTACAGGGCAAATGGGTCTCGTGGACAGCCACAATCACGGATACACATTATTGTTCCTGTCCTATTTATAAAACAGTTTGAAAACCACTCATGTAGCAGTTATTTCAATGTTATTTATATACCAATTAACAATCGCTGTGTCAACGAAGAATCAAAGGTGCTTGAGTTTGTCGAACACAAGATCTGCAAAGAGTTACTCAATATTTATCTGTTTTTCATTTGGTGTCTTTCTAACAAAATGTGTAGGCATGCAGGCCTGTAATTTCATCTTTGAGAGGGCAAGGCCGTTTTCATTTTGAAAAGGGCACTTCCATTAGGAAATCTTTAAGTCAATGGGTAACTTTTGAAGAGGCACCATGGCCAAGACCAGGGCCTAATTTCATAGAGCTGCTAAGCAATCAAATTTGCTTAGCATGAATTTTTTCCTTGATAAAAACAGGATTACCAACCAAATTTCCATTTGTGGCATGTTACTGGTATTCAGGTGTTGTTTGCTTATTCTGAAAATCACATGGAAATTTGGTTGGTAATCTTGTTTTTATCAAGGAAGAAAATGTCGTGCTCAGCAAATTTTTGTGCTTAGCAGCTCTATGAAATTGGGCCCAGGGCATTGGAGGCATTGGCCTCCATGAAATTCCAAACCTGCTCATGACCGTGACTGTGTACCTACTTTTTATTGGAATGAGAAATAAAGAACTTAAAAACAATTTATGCAAACAATTATTCATATTAATCAACAAACAAGAAAACACTATGCAGCCTTTTTGTTTGAGGCTTGCTCCAAGCAACAGTTTTAATACCGAAAGCTCTGCGTACTTGCTAAGCTGGGCGAGGGAGGTGGGCGGGGCTTAATACCTTTCTTCTTCATGAAGGATGTGAACTGCTCCGGAACTTCTGCTAGGACCTCCTTGGCGAGGCGGGCCTGACTCAAGACTCTGTTGTCTTCTGAACTTTCAAAATCTCTGAATGGGACAAACTGAAAACAGAAAACGAAAAGAGAAATAAGAATGACAAAAAATGATTAATTTACTTTTTATGAAGGAGTTAGGGAGACATATCTCCTTGAACAAGATCAGGTTTTGAATAATAAACAAAAGGGCTCTAAATAGAAATAAATTCTAGACTGAAAACAGAAAACAGGTTTTGTATTATAAAAAAGGCTCTAAATACGTAAACAGAATGATGCATTCTAAACTGCAAACAAGAAAACAAAGAAGGTTGACAAAATTTGCTTCATATTAAGGATGGAGAGTGAAATATCTTCTAAACTAAACCAGGCTTTGTATAATAAACAAAAAGGATCTAAATACGTAAACAAATGCATTCTGAACTGCAAACAAAAAAGAAGGGAGAAATAAAGTTGACAAAATTTGCTTCTTTTGATTGTTGCAGGGTGAAATATCTCCTAAACAAGCTCAAGGTTTTGTAGTAAACCACAAGTTTCAAACTACGTAAACAGACACATTCTAAAAGCATTTAAAAGCTAATAAACACCTAGGTACTATCTATTAAAGTAAGTAAACCTCTACTGCTAAATAAATACCATTCCTACACGATAACAAATCAACCCAGAGCACAAAAGTTATAGTCTGCCCATCTTTTAAACAAAATGGTCTTCCATTGGTATTTGGTAAATAGAAATTGCTCAATCAATCAAAATTTGTTTTCCAAACAGCACCTGTACATTCTCCGAACTTGACAACAATCAAAAATTTTGGTGTGAAACCTTTTCTCCTGACAAATCGACAAATCTCGAAACTCAAGAAAAGACAATTTGAATTCCAAGGAAGGTGATTTGTTATTATATTTTGTTTACTAAAAACTTCTAAAGTTTAGGACAAACCCAATACCTTTCAACTTCAAACAGTACAATATTACAATGACAACAAAAACAGCTTTTTCCTAAAAGTTAAAACCCCCCAAAAATGTGAACTTATCTTGAACTTGTCGGCTATTGAGACTTGTCAGAGGGGTATAGAGGTATCAATTAAAGTCAGATTCAGAAAAGCTGGGTGGTTGAGTTATGGCATGGGGGAATTTAGGAGGGATATGTGAGCCAGTGGTAACTAACAAGCTCAAGGATATGGGGGTTCGTTTAAAGGGTTAAGAGGCACCATGGTATGGGGGGGGGGGCTGGGCGGGGCGGGAGAACTTATGAGGTTTGTTAGGATTTAAAAGCTGGGGAAGGGAGGTGTCCACAGTTTCTTAGATGCAAAGATAACTTTTACCTCAACCGATAAGAATAGGGGCTCTGCAATAGCTCAACAGAGTTACTTTTATTGTACACATCAACATTATATAGGATTTAAACAATCGAACAGTCCCAAAAACCCAAGGTATACTTTGCCTTCAACGAGTTCTCACTAACATGGAAAGAATGTTGTTTGGGAACTAAAGAGAGCAGTAATCTAAGCAGGTCTTACTGCTCGATACCAAAAATAGATATTATGATCAAAGTATAGAGAGACTGGAATGTGTGTCCAAGGCAGTTTGTGAAATCTTAGGAGAGGCAACTGTTTCAATCAGCTGGACCATGAAGCAAGTTGGAGGGAGCCAGGGCAGAATCATTATCAGCTTTGTTGGTGACTACATGTATCTCTTTCTAGTTCTTTATAGTGTAAAGTTTCAGAAAAAATGTCAGGCGATGCGGTTAAAAGCAAAGTATACTTTATTTTTAACCGATCGATTGTTTTAATCCTGTATAAATGTAAACAATATACACAATAAAATATCCGATAATTTCATTTCAAAAGGTTGTTATTTTTTTTTTTCATATCGCCAAAAATCCGGAGGGAATATGTCCACATAGAAAGAACTATTCCTATGCTAGGAATACACAAGCTAGGAAGGAATACACAATCTGAGAGCGTTACATGTCTCAAATTCGACTTTGGGGCAGAGATTCAAAAACGAAGCATACAGGCCTGCAGCATTATCAGCATTGGATATGTTTTTAACCAGATCGAATTTCAGCTACGTCCATGCTCTAGTTCAGATGGGAAATAAACCATGTAAGTGGTCTTTGATCTAGCTTATTACTGGGTTGGACAAATAGAGCCAATGAACAAATCTCACTTTATGCAAGAATGGTTGGACAGACAATACAAACGTTCATAACTATGGCATTAGTTTCACTTGAAAAAATTGCCGCCTGGAGGGTGTGCTTGACTCAATAAAACCAGTTTCTAATTCACATGACAAAGGATTAAATTGCATGGTTCTTTCCCAATGAAGCGTAACCTGTGTGGGTGCCTCCATGGTACAATTATAAGCTGTTATTCAGAAAATCTTGCCCTTACACATTCGTCACTGTTAAATACAATCCCTGCCATATCTCTGCCCCCCGCCCCACCCACCATGGCCCCGTGCCTCCTTTCATATTGTTGGCTGTCACTGTGTGGTCTGCGCTCCCATCAACGTTGACCGGGGGGGGGGGGGGGGGGGGGGGGCACAGGGAATATTTATTGTTATGTTGCGAATGGGTGGCCAAAGCATTTCGGCCGTGATTGTTTCACTTGAACGTCATAGTTTTTACAGAGATTCATGCCCGGGACTGTAAGACCGTGTCCGATTTGGAGGGCTACAGCTACAGCTACGACTAGATGTCGCGTCATCATGCGTTGAAGTATAGGACACCCTTAGCAACAGTCGACCAGAGCCGTATCTGTAGCCGCCAATTTGGATACGGTCTAAGCTAGTAAGCAGCTAGTACACGCTTATTATAATGGAATCCAAGCTTGGCTTCTCAACCATGAGCTAGCTTTGCCACACTTCCAAGAGTGCGTTTTAGTCACCTAAACCAAGCCCAACCGAGTCAACAAGTGGGTTACCGTTTGGTCTGAACATCACCGAAAACTCAACCAATGATCAAAGCTCAAACATGTTTCTGGTTTGTGGTTGCCAAAGCGCACTCCAGGGGTTTATGATTGAGCAAGGCATTCTGGGAAAACAAAAAATGGCGCGGCGAGATGGAACACCACTAGGAAGGAGGTTGGATCTAACCTACCTGAACGATGTCTCTCTCTGCAAGCTGGCCCCTGGATGATACCCTGACTTCATCACCATCAAGTTCTTCCATTTCTAGGGGGAAAAACCAAAACAATTAATGTGCACCAGTCTTATAAGTTTGTTAGGGGGCCTTTCACAATTATCAACAATTTCACACTTGTGAACTTCATTACCAGAAATATATAACTTAATAATAACAGTAACATGATTTACTCTTCAAAATGTTCAGTAGACGCAGGATGAGAGTATAACTATATCTAGATTTTAATAACTATTGAACTGAATTTAAATAGTGTTGGCTAAAACAAGGTTTGAAAACAAACTATAATTATCTATTTTTTTTTTTTATTCAGAGACACTAATTGGGATACACTCGATTCAAGTGACCTATGTTTGTCTTTGACTAGTTCTATTTTTGTGTTCAAATATCTTTTCAAGGAAATTAAGGCAAGCGTACAGTTTCAGTAATTGGTCATTAGAGGGGGCCTTTAAGGACAAAGAGTGACCATACTCAGACAGCCTACTAAAATAAGACCTTTAACTGTTTTCCTTTTCGTTCAGACACCAAAGAGTGAAACCAAACAACCATTTATTTTCGGTTTTAAGAGGTTACATACAGCAACAAGACCCACTCACTGACATCCAGTTTACTCACAAAAACAAGCGTACGCCGCACAAAATGTTGTAAACATTTTAATCAAACGGCTTTCTTTTAAATAAACTCAGGTAAAATTTCCCCTTAAATCTATTCCCCTCGATTGAAATTACTGTGATAAAAAGTCAGTTCTGGTTTTGATAAAACATACTGTAATATGATAATATTGCTTTAATTTCTTAGGGGGTCCATATTTGACCAGCTCTGTTTTTATGCCCCCCCCACATCCATTTTCATCAAATCTATATATAATTCTTTTGCCTATAATTGTTTAATATTTATATGCTTATCTTCTATTGTTTATTGTGTGTATGGATTGGAAACAAAGTGAACTTACTGAAATTACCACTCCTCCCCTTAAAACCCCCACCCCACCCCCCCCAAAAAAAAAAAACCAAGGACTGCAATGAATGTAATCTTCCGCCAAACCACAATAAGATTCATTTAAATATAGTTTGAACATGTCCTACATGTATACAGACTGCATGGTATGTCTACATTTGTCATAAGTTGCATTAATAATAAATACATCAAACATGAATCAAGAAGGGCAGAGGATGATGACAGAAGTCATCAAGACGGTTGCTGGAATTCAAGCTGTGAACGATGGAATTACCTGCCAGTGAACCTTGCAATTGAAAGGGGCTCGCAAGGTTTTAAAGTACAAGTTTATCAATCTGTGATATTTACAGGTGCAGGTCCGTATAGTTTTTAAAATGGCAAGGGCACCAAGGCATTTTTTCCTTGGTAAAGGGCACCCTATGAGGAAATTGTACTGGAACAATTCAAGGGCCCCAAGGCAATGACAGTGACCAAAGGCAATGGGGGCTGGAGACAATCTCCTTTGATGCCTCCGTGAAGCATCAGGCCTGCAGGTATATATGTAACCACAAAAATGTTTCACTTGAAAAATACTTTAAAAAGTAATGGGAATTGTAATGATGACCAAAGATCTTAATGATGAGTAGCAGATTTTTTTGTAAGTAACTGGGGCAGAGACACTAAATTTGCATGGCAACAACAAGAACTTTTCATTAATCTTTGAATGATGAGCCTAACCGACAAGGTGCAGGAAAGGAATCACGGTTTAATTATCTTACATAAAGCTGTATCATCTGCAGAATGACTGCAAAATAATTACTGTTCACAACCACTCTGTTACTAAACCTACTTTTAATAAAACCTTAAAGACACTGGACACTATTGGTAATTACTCAAAATAATTATTAGCATAAAACCTTTCTTGGTGACGAGTAATGGAAAGATGTTGATGGTATAAAACATTGTGAGAAAAGGCTCCCTCTGAAGTGTCATAGTTTTTGAGAATGAAGTAATTGTCCATGAATTTGATTTCGAGACCTCAGATTTAGAACTCGAGGTCTCGAAATCAACCATCTAAACGCACACAACTTTGTGTGACAAAGGTGTTTTCTCCTTTCATTATTATCACGCAACTTTGATGACAGATTTAGCTCAAATTTTCACAGGTTTGTTATTTTATGCATATGTTGAGATACAGCAAGTGAGAAGACTGGTCTTTGACAATTACCAATAGTGTACCTGTCTTTAAGAATAGTTTGAATCTTTGCAGTGGGAGGTATAGTAAGATATAGTTACATGTATGCATGTATGGTGCAGGGAAGAAGTCGAGGTTAATACATGTACTGTCTTATCTCAAATGCAACAACCATTATCTGTGGAGTATATTTCACTACAAGACCACACACCCAACCGACTTTAAGATTATTCACATCCATCAAATCCTTCTCACACATTGCTGGCATTTCGTTGGCGCCTGTTCAACTATTCCTTCTAAGCGCGGGATGCGAGCTGACACCCCTAGGGAGAAGCACTCCGGTTCCCTCCACGACTCGACCAGATGCATGCTAGCTGGCTGTGTCACAGTTATAATATTGGTGTCGGTTTGTGCCCATCCCATCGGGGAAAGACATGCCCCAAATTCATTGCCTTAGTGCCCTTTTGAGGTGCCCTACTATGGGATAAATGTTTTCTCCTTTACAAGAATGAAGTAGCAGGTCAACAATTACATACAAGCTACAACTACTAAGCAAATAACAGGGCTTTACTGTGGCAGAAAAATGTAAGCAAATGTATAATAAATTTCATTCATAAAATCCAACTGCAAGTTTTGTTCGATTCTGTTGGACTACAAACTGCTTTATTACAGGCTTACCGTCATATAAGTAAGAGTAACTATAAGGTGTTGGGCTGTCGTAATTTGATGGTGTTGGATTTTGTTACAATGGGGAAGGATTCAGAACATCTGGAAGTGTTTGTAAAAACTGATATACAATGGGGAAGGATTCAGAACATCTGGAAGTGTTTGTAAAAACTGATATACATGTATGATAACCACATAACTCCAGAGTGAAATGTTTCACAAAATGCTTTAGATTATCGAAAGCTGATGTAAGCTTCCAACCAAAAGTTGTTATTGCCATTAATTTGAAGAGAGATTACCAAACGTCAACCATCCCTTTAAGATACCAATATTACTCATTTCCCCCCCCCCCAAAAAAAAAAAAAAAAAAAAACAAAAAAACTAAACATAAAAACACCTAAAATGTGTCCCTTTTCCAAGCTTTCTGAGCGGCTAATATCCATCCCAAATCAAACATATTTTCTCACATCATGCACCACTGGAGCTAATCCCAAATATCAAATTGATGAAAACACAAATCGACTTCCATGGAGAAAACTCAAAACAGAGAGATTGTTTGGAAGTTGTCATAGCAACATATGGATGTCGAACAATGGAGTATATTTGTTTGTGCGCACACTGTATACTTGAAAATATTTTAAAAAGTGCATCTATAACGAAGGATGATGTTTATGTATAATCCACATGAACCATTGCAAATTTGTGTTGTAAGTGGTTGGCAGCCTTTTGGTTTGGGACTGAATTCTACCACATGGAAAATAACTCGACGATGTGGCGATTTTAGGGTCTACACAGCATTAGTAAGAATATGGGACCACAAACTAATCTTCAAAGATGCGCACGTAACTTACTCTAATAACTAGTACAAAGATATTCATGAAAGGACACTTGAAACATTTTGCCATGAAATCATTTCTCCCAATTGTTGTCAATATCTTTGTTGGGGGGGGGGGGGGGGGGGGTGCCAGTCAGATGCCATTCAACTAAGCTTACATTCAACCAGCCTGGGAACTGGCTGTATTATTTCATCAGGCTGCAGTAACTGGTGAAAGTGGGCTGATAAATTTGGCTTCTTTTTTATCACGATAGGAAGCATCTGTTCCACAACAACCCAAAAATACTTCCAGATATAAACAAGAAATAGTCACGACCAATTGATGACCTCGATGACAAACGATGGGCAAAAATAAAGTATCACAATAAGAAACTCAACACAAGCTTTTAACGAAACAATTCTTGAACATGCTTTTCTCCAATTTGACACCAAGTCGTTTCAACACGGGTCAAACGTGCTTACTAATAAAGCTTGGCTGATAATGAAGTATGGCGGGGAGATCAAGAGAAACCAGCCCCCCCCCCCCACCACCATTTGAACCATTTGAAGATACATGTATATTTTTCTGAAGTGAAAAAACATCGCAAACTTTTTATCAAGTACACTTTCTTCAGAATCTAACTTTTCTCAAAATGTTTTGACAAAATGTTTCCAAACGTGAATTTCAGGCTTATAATGCTAGTGGTTCAGTGACAGAATCAAAAATCAGGATCTCTGTGTCCCACCCCCCCCCCCCCCCCCCCTGCACCCTAACTGGGCCTATTTTGAATTCCAGTTTCCTGTAATCTTTGGTAACTTTGAAAACATTTTCTTGTTTTTATCTGATAAAAGAAAATGCCTTGAATTGTCAGAATTCCAAAAGGCTGTAGTTTCATTTTGTTGACGATTCGTTGCCTTTCGCAATCCAAAACATCTGGTTGGCATTTTGCGTAAACAAAATTTTGAGCAATAAACAAAGACAACTTTTTTGCTGGAGCAATTCAGAGCAAGGAAAACCAAATCCTGGGAATGGGTTTGGGAGAACCAATTCTTTACTATGATACTAGAATGTGGTTCTAACGGGTAACATTTCCAATAAATAAACCACTCCTTAAAACACTTTATTATTAAAGACTCCTTATTTTGCAGTTCTTTGATTGTCCATGTGGCAATTTTTGTTTTCACTCTGTGTGATTTGTATCATTGCTTTGGAAGCAAACTCCATATTTGTTTTCCAAACACCCATCCATCTAAAAAGATACTCAAGGCGCTTTACATATATAAAGATGTAAAACGAGAAGCCAATAAACATGCTGTTAAATGTAAAACAACTGTCAATAGAAACAGGAACTTCATGATGAAAAACTCCTTCTAAAACTAATAAAAATAATGTTTTAGAAGGAGTTTTTTTTCAAAAGAATTCTTCCCCGAGTTTCTGTGTCTTTTGTGTGTAATTGTTTTTAACATTTTGAAATGACAATGGTCTATTTGTGATTTATATCGCTATAAACAAAACAACTATTACAAGCAGCTCATTTCTGAATTGTTGCAGAATTGTCTCACTAGGTGAAATCTGGCTTTTCTATTTAATCATCCCTGCCTCAGGAAATGGAATAGTCCAGATATCAGCTATTATTGTTTCCACATGCATGAGATGCATTCAATATTTGAATAATAGAATACCTTTATAAGCCATTCCGTTGTTGATAAACACGTTGTTGATAAACAAACCACGCTGGTTGCATGGACAGCTAAATGGTTGCAAACTATCAATCAGGTTCATCATGTTGTGAACGAATTTAACATTTTCTGCATGCTACCAATTTAATAAAATAAATATATCCCATGATTGGTTGCTTTGTTTTAAACAAATTAATTTCTTTTTAATAGTTGTGTGACATTGTTACAGACTGTGGTTTTCTGTTTTTATTTTGCATTAATGGCTTTCCATATTTTCCAACTTCAGTTAGCAAATACTTGGGCTGTAACTATGCAAAGGAAAGGTCTATAAGGAACTTTTAAGAAACAAAGAATTTCCTACTCACTTGAGAAATCTTCTTTGCCTACACCGACGATGATGATTGACATTGGAAGCTTTGCTGCCTACAAAGGAAAAAACAAATTATCATGACCATAAAAGTTTTCTAAGATTTGTATAATTCTAATGTAAAATTTGAAATGAGTAGAAAAAAAGTCAATGAAATTATTGCTGAAAAAATTAAAGGAATTTCAATTTGTAAAGCTACTTGGTCAATACACTGTTTAAGTTAGCTGCAGGCCGGATACTTCACGTAGGCAATAAAGCGATTGCCTCTGTGCCCCCTTGTCACTGCCTTGGTGCCCTTGAAATGATCCAGTTGAAATTTACGATTTCCTCATAGGGTGCCCTTTAACAAGGAGAAAATGCCATGGTACCCTTGCCCTTTCAAAAACGAAACATACAGGCATGTATCTCTGATTGAATACTTGCAGAAGCAATCCTAAACTTACAAACATCTCAAAATCCAAAGAAAATTGACTTACTTGAACTATAGCTTCTTTAGTGCTGTCCATATCACAGATACAACCATCAGTAATAATCAGCAGAATGAAGTACTCCGAACCATCCTGCTTAGCATGAGCAAACCTGTCAAAAACATTAATGCTCAACAATCAATTGATCAACTCATCATTCGGCTTAGACTTGCGTCCGTGGCTCCCTCTCATCTTCAAATTGAATGAGGGTGCACTCCTGGAAGCACCTCTATCACCTGTTCATTTTCAGTCGCGCTATTCTCAGCTTGTTTGTTGGGTGTTTAATATATAAATTAAAATGGTTTAGTATTGAAGTATACTTATTAATAATACAATACGACAAAATTAATGAGATGTTTTTATTTGCTTGTCCACCTAAAAACAGTTAGCAATTAATTTAAATGAGCATGTACATTTTAAAATTTGTAGAAAGTTCTTTCTCACAACTTTCTGGTCTTGTATAATGGTCCAGTAAATATTGTAACAGCTACAAGGCCTGTGGATTTAAATTTGAGCCAGGGGCAGTATTGCAGAGTTGTCCCCCCTCAAACCGACAGCAATGATACTTCATACAATAATCTAAATAACTTCAAATAGATTGCTGTCCAATTGATGATTTCCGATACTTGGTGAAGGGAGTTTTAATTTAAGTAACTGCTACTTGAGACGTAACCATGCATCGATGCCTTGGGCCCTACACCTGCATTCCGTAACATGCTTTTTAAGTGACACACTTCAAGCTGTTATTGACTATGAGACCAGATAGCTCAGCAATCTTTAAGAAAACAGATTGAAGGGAGAGCACTTACACGCTTAAACAATTTTCAAGCCGATATGCGCACATTTCAGCCACTACACAATTTATGTTTCTTTTTTTCACAAAAAAAACATAACAAAAAACACATCTTGATACCCACATCTCCCATCTTTGTTTTCAGACCTTTTGTTATAGGGAACATGAACAATTATTGAGGCTAATAGCTCTTAAATTTGAACCTATTTAAAGATGATTTTGAACTTTTTATATTTTAAACAAGAGCCCCTTGCCCCTTCACACCTTTTTGGGTGGTGGTTGCTTTTGGGTGGTGGGTATCATTCCTTGCCTTCCACCAATGTGGACCCCAGTTCGAATCCCACTGGGGAGCACTATGTGGATTGGGTTTTCAGTGCCTACTTGACTGCGTGGGTTTTCCCTTGAATAATGCTCTGGGGTTTTCCTCCCACATCTGAAACGAAAACTTTCTTCCTTGTCTCGATGAGCGGACGTTATATACATCGTCCAAGTTCACTATTTCAAATGTGTGGAAGGAGCTAGCTATACAGCTCCGGAATTTCCTTTTACTTTCCATACCCAAAACAAAATTCTGAAGAAGTGCTTTTAAAATCAGGAAGTAAATGGGTTTTGTGAAATTGAAAGTTATAATTAAATATGTGTTTCCATTTTGAAAACACATAAGTAAGAAATGTTTATCCTGCTGAGTGGTGCTTAATGGTTCTTAGTAGATTGTTTTTGCACAACGTCAAAACAATGTCTAGAAGTAGAACAAATAAATAAATTAAGACTACTGACACCTACTGACAATGTATACCTTTGGTTTTTAGGAACCGAATAGGTCCAGGCAGGAAGAATAATCCCAAATAGGAATACATAATCTTAGAAGCTTTCAGCGGTAGCACTTTCCAGATTCAAAATTTTGGGGCATATGAACTCATCTTTTTACATAACTTCAAAGTGAACCATTTCTCACAATGCTTTATACTACCAAATGCTGATGTAGGCTTCTAACCAGATTTTTCCAATGCCATTAAATTTAAAGGTGATTACGTAACAAAAACCTTCAGATTTCTTTTATTTTCAGTGTCAGTTTCAGTTTTATTCCTACTCAATCATTTCAGATGACAAGATATAACATAGAGTAGTAAAGATACACAATAGATTAAGTGGTGGAGGACTCCCAAAAGCAAAACCTCCCTTTAAAGGCTGTGGACACTATTGGTAATTGTCAAAGACGAGCCTTCACAGTTGGTGTATCTCAACATATGCATAAAATACCATACCTGTGAAAATTTGAGCTCAATCGGTCGTCGAACTTGCGAGATAATAATGAAAGTAAAAACACCCTTGTCACACGAAGTTGTGTGCTTTCTGATGCTTGATTTCGAGACCTCAAATTCTAAACTTGAGGTCTCGAAATCAAATTTGTGGAAAATTACTTCTTTCTTGAAAACTACGTCACTTCAGAGGGAGCTGTTTCTCACAATGTTTTATACCATCTATCTCTCCCCATTACTTATAATCAAGGAAGATTTTATGATGATAAATATTTTAAGTAATTACCAATAGTGTCCACTGCCTTTAAAAACAGGTCTACTTTCAATTCAGTTCAGTTGTGAATATTACTGCCATACCAAATCCACAAAGCTCTGCGTTACATGTAATCAATATTAAGCAATAATAAGGTGCGAAGAAAATAACATGGAGCGAGGGACCAGGATAAGTCAAGGTTTGTAGCGGAGGCCTTTAAATTAAATTGGCCTTAGTCTCTACAGCAGTCCTTTACTTGCTCTTCATCCAACCTTGTCCGTCAGTTCTTCAAATACACTTGATACCTTCGGTAATTGTCAAAGACCGGTATTCTCACTTGGTGTATCTCAACATATGCATTAAATAACCAATCTGTGAAAATGTTGACTCAATTTGTTAGCGAAGTTGCGAGATAGTAATGGAAGAAAAAAAAACACGTTGCACAAATGTATGTGCTTACAGATGCATACATTAATGAAAGGCTCCTGGCCTGTATTTTAATATCTTATTAAGAAAGTACTTTTTTCCTCCAAACTACGTCACTTCAGAGGGAGCCGTTTCTCACAATGTTGTATACTATCAACAGCTCTCCATTGCTTGTTGCCAAGTGAGTTTTTATGTTAAAAATTATTTTGAGTAATTACCAATAGTGTCCAGTATATTTAAGAAGGCACTTCCATGTCCTTTGCAAAAGTGCAGGTGAATTCTTGGGTGATTAGGGGTGGCGCTCCTGCCCGAGGGTTCCAAATAATTCAGTTCACTCTAATTTCTCTTCCGTAGACAAGATTCAGAGTAATGCATATAAGAAGCCATTCATCCTGAACAAGATGTGCATGGCTTGTTAAACATAATGGACATGTCCAGTATACAGGCCTAGGCTATGAACATGAGAAATGAACCAAAAGTCAAAACGACACGCCATCTGGGCACACTTTCAAAGAGCTGCTTTAATAAGCAGAAAATAATGCTTGACACATTTCTTCTAAGCAGAAACGAGCAGGATACCAGTCACAACACGGCATGTGACATGGTAGTTTAGCTGGTAACCTTAATCTGGTAAGCATAATTTGTTTGTGCTTAGCAGCTTGTTGTGCTTCAGAAGCTCTATGATATTGGCTCCTGGTTTCATTACTCCAAACTTATTAATTTGGTGGGAGGGTAGAAACCATCCCGGGTCCCCTCTTTCAAGACGGGTCACACATGAATAGTCTCAAGATCATCACAACAACCTTATCCCAGTTCTGTTATTAAAGGGATTTGGGTACTTTTTGTAGGACACAAAACACAAAGTCCACAGATGTACATTAAACTTACACAGTTTGAAAATAATGTCGAAAGAAAGCTTCCCTTAAAATATAACTTGCTGAGGTGCTGTAGTTTTTAAGAAATTGGTCCCCCCCCCAAAAAAAAAAAAAAAAAAAATCCAAAGACAAAAATATTTTCAGCATGTAAAACCATGACAACTGCTCGATTGATGTAATCCATTCCTATATAAATGTCGATAAAGATATACAAATAATTGAAAATTTCATTTCAAAAAGCAGTATTTTTCCGCTTAACAGAGCTTTGTGAAATTAGGCCCTGATCTTAAATTTTGTGGGTAGAACGCCACTTTACAAATTCTCATAATGTATTGCAAAAGGCTGTCATGCATGCATACAATGTAGCTATGATTCATCAACTGAATTTCTGACTGTCATTCTGATGATCATTCCACACATTCACACAAAGTCTTTCTCAATACTTCCTTTCATGGTTCATGGGAGATGGGTACGGTTAACAGTCACACCAACAAACCTCGTCAATTACTGTAGGAGTACCTCAACCCAGCTCCATTTCCCACCCTTGCATCAACAAGCTAATCCGCATCAACAGTGCTGCATGCAGCATCAGCGTCCAGATTTCTCCAGAGCATTCTGATCGAAACGTTGAGTTGAAACCAACGGTTCTGTTCAGAACCACCTCAAAACATTTAGAGATTATCATTACATGGTGTTACCGCAAACCTTTAAAGGCAGTGGACACTATTGGTAATTACTCAAAATATTTATTAGCATAAAACCTGTCTTGGTGATGAGTAATTGGGAGAGGTTGATGGCATAAAACATTGTGAGAAACGGCTCCCTCTGAAGTGCCATAGTTTTCAAGAAAGAAGTAATTTTCCACGAATTTTATTTTCTTAGGACACGTTCCAACGTTTTGAGAACTAGTTTGGTGTTACCCAGCCTATAGTGATTGGGTCTTGACAACAAATAATATATTGGTATTTTGAATACGCCCCTTTGATTGTCACACAGATAAAGTGCGCTTTACAAATGCTGTGTTATTATTTTTCAAAGAGTTCACCTCTTAGAAAATCCAGGAGTCAAAAAAGTGTCCTCACACTATTAATTCTCACCAGTGATTCCAGGTACACAGGTGTTAACAAAGTTTGTCTTGAAAGATGTCAAGGTTTTTAGAACCTGAAGAAATTTATTGCAGACTTGAAAATAATAACAGAAACTGTTGACAAATTACCAAGTCATTGGTGCCAGACACTTGAATGGAGGACATTTAAGGTCTCTGAAACAAATATTCATGGTCTCTGAGAAAAGGGGCGAGAGTCATTGGTGTTGAGAATGTCTTCAACTAGGATTACCTGGGGCTTACAACAGAGGTTTTTAGACACAGCAGCCAAAGGCAATGTCGCCATCGCTCTGTTACCCTATTTCATAAAAAAATACATCCTATGATTTGTTGGCTAGTTTCCAACCAATCCATCACCAGTTTTTAATATTTGTGAAACATTGTGTTACATTGTTGTAACAAACTGAAGCTACCTGTTTTTGCTTGGTATTTACAGTTTCCATCGTTTCCCAACCTAGGTTAGCAAGAACTTGCAACAGAAATGTCTAATTGACCTAATTTCAGAAGAGTTCTGTTACACCTAGCCAGGCCTGTATGCTTTGTTTTTGAAAAGGCAAGGGCACCAATGCATTTTCTCCTTGGTAAAGGACACCCTATGAGAAAATTTCTACACAGGCATTTCAAGGGCACCAAGGCAATAACCAGGGGTGGATTTCACAAAGAGTTACGACTAGTGAAATCGACCCCAGGGGGCATAGAGGGAATTACCATCAGGCCTGCCTATCAATATAAACACAACCAGCCTGTACAAATCTGGCTGGATGCCAAGCCTCTGTACTGTCGGTCATCAATGATTCTTTAAAGACATTGGACACTATTGGTAATTTTCAAAGACCAGTCTTCTCACTTGCTGTATCTCAACATATGCATAAAATAACAAACCTGTGAAAATTTGAGCTCAATTCGTAGTCAAAGTTGTGAGATAATAATGATATGAAAACACCTTGTGTGCTTTCAGATGCTTGATTTCGAGACCTCAAATTCTAAATCTGAGGTCTCAAAATCAAGTTCGTGGAAAATTAGTTCTTTCTCAAAAACTTCAGAGGGAGCCGTCTCGCACAATGTTTTATACTATCAACCTCCCCCATTACTCGTTACCAAGTAAGGTTTTATGCTAGAAATTATTTTGAGTAACTACCAATAGTGTCCACTGCCTTAAAGACATAATACATTCAACTTACAAACTCTAAAGTGCCATATTGTTTATTTCTTTTTTATAATCTTTTATTTCTTTTTTATGTTTGTTGTGTTGTCATTTAGCCTTCGAGAAAGTCTCTGCTAGGGTCGAAACGTCAGGCCATTAACTATTTGTTGCCTTTCTTTTTTATGACCGTACAATATGGATACTTATCCCACTTTTGCTGCCACTAATGGTCGTATCTTAGCAACAGTCACAGCATTTTTAATAAATCTGTCAACAAACTCCCTAAGAACTACACAAGAGGACTTTGGGGAGTCTATTTCACAGAAATACAATGATTAATTGGAACAAGTGGTTGGAAACCTACCTCCACATGATGGAAACATTTTGTTAAAACAAACCAAAACAAGAGATTTTTTTTAACATCAAAAGTGATAGAAGTTCATTTAGCATTTGAGATCACCATTTTGAGAAACACAGGCCTGGAAAATGTTTACTTTGAACTAACATGATATGCAAAGAAATTTAATCTGTGGAGTGTTCAGATTGTGTGTACCAATTCTGGAATATTCAACCTGCTGGGACATTAACTGTTCTCGATTTTCAGCGATATATTAAAAACTGCAACTTTACCACCTTTTTGTAATTTTCCTATTAGTTTTATTGTATACTTCTATATTAATACAGGGAAAAAACAATCGTACCATTAATACTTTGCCTTCAGGAGTTTTTTTAAAGTGAACCATAAGGCAATTCGCATTTATTGTATTTTGAATAAGACCTTGGTTTTCACAGTTCACAGGAAAAGCAAGTCAATAACTGTAGAGTGTGCTGTTAGATAATGGCTAGTTGAAGTTGAAGTGGGCAAAGTGGAGGTAGTTTGCAGTGAAACAAAGTCACTCCAAACCTGACAGGAAAAGCTACAGAGCGACTGATAAGCACTGACACCTTTAAATGATCTCATTATCCGAACCTTGAAATTTTTGTTGTTGTCAGAAACGCTGGCATCTCTCCAGGAATAGTGTCATTGACGGTCAAGCTACAAACATCTTTTATGAGAATTCCTGGTCTGTTTTTGTATACTGAACAATCAAGAACATGTTCAATGAAACTTTTTTGCAGATAGATAATAAGCCCAATACAAAAGGCAAGTCTTGCACAATATAACTTCATTTGATCAGGAAATATTGTCACAAATAAAAAATAAAAAAACTGTCAGAAATGCAGTACCCAGATACAGCACTAATACAATGTACATGTAGTAATCATCATCATTATGAAAGTATATGCAGTAATAATGGACTTCTAAAGGTAGACTGGGACCGGTCTCTGGCGTTATTCACGAACCTCCAAGTGTGACATCAGATGTTCAGGCTGTTCTAAAGCTAACTAGCCCCAAATGAACTACATGTATCAAGTTTTTGCCAATAGAGGGCTCACTCTAGGTTCCTTAACAGACAACCAAGTCAGATAGTTTGTCATTTGTATAGAAAGATTGGTGAGTAATATGAATGAGTATGGTTATTAAGATATAAAGAGAGACATTATGCAAATAAATACATGTACAAACAAGCAAAACAAAAATAGACTGGTTTCGATGGACTGTGCACAAAATTTCAAAACAAACCATCCTGCTTAAACAGCTCTATGAAATTGGGCCCTAATGTCAAACTTTGAGGCTAATGAATAACTTTTTGGGGTTGAACAAAGAATTGACTAGAGTGGGATTCGACCAACGACCTCCGGATTAACCGGCGCTCTACCAACTGAGCTATCTAGCCCTAGGTTGGCAGTGTCCCTATTTTGTCAATGTCTTTGTTTGGGGGTGCCAGTCAGAAGCCATACAACTGTTAACTGCCGAATAGCTGGGGATCACACACAAATTATGATACAACCTACGAAGCGGCAGCCAGATGCAACTTTTTGTTTCAGATATCAATATAACCCACAAGGGAAACTCACTGGGTAAAATTTTATTATGATTTTTGGGATTGAACAAAGAATTGACTATAGTGGGATTCGAACCAACAACCTTCGGATTATCGTGCCGGCGCTCTATCAACTGAGCTATCTATACTATATAACGTCAGATAACAGCCTTTAGAACCCATGGGATTCCTGCCAGATTTACCTTTGCCCTTGCTTGCTGTACACACACCAAACGTGTGTGTAACTGTCAGTCTTGTAGATATGCATTACGTCTATCCATTAGGTTTGTAAAACCAGTAAGCTGTTTTTCAACAAGTAGACAATTGCTCAACTGAAACTTTCACGGGTGACTTTTATATTATATTCCTTGATAGTAAATCAGCAAAACGTTGACAAAAATCAAATGATCTTTTGCCTTTAACAGCATTTGAAATTAAGCCTAGAAGTGCAACCTGCTTAGCAAATTGCTTGGCTGAGCAGAAAATTACAGGGGGCACCGAACGCAACAGTTAAAACTAAAAGGCATTTTGAGTGGTAACCTCTTTCCACTAAGATTTGTGAGCTAATCTGCTTATTTCATTTCATCCATTCTGCTTACAACTAAGCAAGATTCTGTTGCAAGAGATTCTGTCTCTGTGATTTTATTTCAGAATATTTTTCAAACTCACCTTGCCACATGATTGATGATAGGAGCGAAGAGGGTCGGTCCGTAGAGTTGAACTGTAGCCAATGCCTTCTGGTATGCTGCTACTACCCCCTCTATGCCCACGCAGAACGGGTCCGTCGGGTGACCATTCTGGAAATTTACATCAACCAAAATACTATGAAAAATCTACAAAGGTTTGTCTACCCCCGGTTCAACACAGACTAGAGCCTTGCATGTGGATTTTGTTTTTTAGTCCCTACCTGACTGCGTGGGTTTTTCCCTATGGGTTTTCCTCCCACGTCTAAAACTGAACAATTCTTCCTTGTCTTCTTAACAAAATGTTGTTGTGATGTTTCCATTTAGGATGCTTTGCCGACTAAATTCAATTCAATTGAAATCAATCAACATTTGTTACCATATTTGTCAAAAAAGGAGAATAATAAACCAAGTCAAAGACATTCATGGACAGATCAAGAAAATAAATTAATGAAAATGAAATGAAAAAAATGTATATAATGTAATGGAAACGGAGCAAACCAATATGGAGGCATTTACAGAAGACATAAAGGCTTGTTTTTGAAATGCCTGACAAAAACAAAACAAAAACAACCTAAAACAGACATTAACAATTTAACTCAAAGAGGACGAAAATAAATATGATATACCTAATAATGTTAACACAACTAAAATAAAGGTGGTAAAATAGCAAAAATGATGACGGAATGAGGACGGAAATACGACTAATGATGCCTCAAACAAAACACTTACCATGAAGAATTCATGACTTACTCCCATATTTGGAGGTATTCTAGCACCAAAGCCCAGAGCAGGAAAGAGCTTATCGGTGTCGTAGTCTTGGATCACCTCTCCAACTGCCCAGATAGCCCTCAGGTAGGAGTTGGGTTGATATGGGTTCATGAAATGCAAGGACGATGTCTGCCTCGGATCACCTAGTGGGTAATAAATGAGAGTAGGCTGAGTTGGGTTGATATGGGTTCATGAAATGAAGTGATGATGTCTGCCGCGGATCACCTAGTGGGTAATAAATGAGAGTAGGCTGAGTTGGGTTGATATGGGTTCATGAAATGAAGTGATGATGGCTGCCTCGAATCACCTATTGAGTAATTACAGAGTATTCAGTCAGGTTGTGTCAAAACTTCTAGGAGAAAGTTTTGAAATTTTCCTTGATGAGGTTAACAACTTCACATAGGAAGGGTGGCTGATTTGGAAATGGAAGGTTAAAGAAACATGAGCCTGTATTTGAAAATGGGGGTTGAACTTTACATGGGCCTGTAATTTGAAAACGGGGGTTAACATTACATTCGCTGGTGGCTGTTTTTAAAATGGGAGATTTTTTTTGGACATCACATTGGCCTGTAATTTGAAAGTTGTGGTGTAACATGACATGGGTCAATAAGCTGATTTCAAAATGGGGGGCTTAACATTACACGGGCCTGTAATTTGAAAATGGAGGTTTGACAGTACTTGAACATGAAACTTTTAAAAGGGGGTTTAACAATACTTGGGCAAGTAAGTGCACAATTTGAGTTTATCAATGTATGGGCCTGGGCCCTGGCTGATACAAAACAAGAAGGAGGGGGGGGGGTGTCTGGGGGGCAGAGAGGGGATGAACCTGAAACTGATCCCACAGGAATCTAAATTGTATATTATTGAAGTTTCTTACCGTTTGAGGCAGTGAAGTCAACGGCAACAGTAAAACTCAACTCACTACCCCCTCTGATGTAGTCCAGGAAAGAATACTGTGGTTCAACTTTACAGGCAACGACAGAAACAAGACCAGAGTTGGCATATTTCTTCTTCTTCTTTTGCTTTTCCTTATGGATCACCTATTAACCGGAAATAATATATATTACAAATTTGTTAAGTGCATTACAAATATGACCAAGTGTAACAACTTGCCTGCCAGAAAGGCCCTGGAATGCACAATGTCACTCAGTTTGTAAACAGCAGTTACATGATCAATGGTTCTGGTAACTTAACAAAAAATAAAGAACAAGACTTATTCATTTTGAGGATCAAGTTTTAAAGACAAAATATTCCTTTAGTCTGTGAACCGTTCAGTTTTTTTAAATAACATATAAAGATAGATATACAATAAAACTAAGGGTGGAAGCGATTTTGAGATTTCACCAAAGACTTCTCCATAATTGGAGGACACAATCTGAGAAAATTTTCATGCACACAATTTTCTCAGATTGAGATGTTTTTGAATCTCTCTCTAAAAGCCACATTCAATTAAAGGGAGTCGTTTCTCAAAATGTTAAACATTATCAACAGCTGCAGTGCTTCTTACCAAGAAACGTTTTATGGCCATTCACTTTTGGAGTAATTACCAAAGGTAAATGAGAAATAATTTGATAGGAAGCATGTGATTTTGAAGTAACTTACTGGATAAACGTTGGTGTTGCAAGGTCCTTTAGTCAACTCTCTTGTTTGTGTTTGAAACTCACCAATCAAATCATGCCTGAAAATTAAATTAAGAATGCAATAAATTCATTTGAATGTAGATCACAAAACTAAACTTTCTGGCTATTATTATTTCTATTACTTTTATTTATTTGGCCATTTCATAAAGTTCAGAAACAATACTTGCAAACAAAGCTACAGGAAAAAGAAAAACAAAAAGAAAAAAAAATGTTTTACAGAACTACCTGTAGGCCTACAGCCTAATTAGCAACTAAAGCCCCGCGCCGATTTCACAAAGAGTTAGGACTCGTCTAATCTCAAGTTAGAACTAGAAACTCGTCCTAACTTAGGATTAATCTTAAGGTTTGCATGCTACAGTGCAGGGTTGGGACTCGTCCTACGTCCGAAGATTATTCTTGAGTTAGGAAGAGTTTTGTGAAATCGACGGCTGGTCCTGACAGCAATGTTTGGATACAACAAGGAACATGTAAGAGTAGATGAGAGATGAGGGTAGACAGGACAGGAAATAGGGTGGGAGAGGGAACAGCAAGGAATTAGGAACAAAGACAACTCAGTTTAAGCTGATAAGGCTTAACAAAAGTGGATTTTAATACTGTGACCTGAAAGTCTGTCAATCAAAACTTGAGATGGGAACATATAAAGAAACAATGCACTTTAAATGAAACAGATTAATATGAATATCATAGAAATAATTAATGTATGTAAATAATAATAACACTTAAATATGGTACATATAAAACAGTTTGATGTTATTTCTGTTGGAAATTTTACAGAAAAATTTGATTAAAGAAATGAACAACATTAGCGATGTCTGGGCATTTTCTGGTGATTATACAGAAGGGTGAGGTGGAACTTAAAATCTTCAAAAGGTTAAACTGACCCTCCATCTCTGTTCCAGTCGTAGCATTCCACTTTGATCGTCCTGTCATAGTCCGCATTGCACAGCGCTCGTACCATGATGTTAAAAGGCTTCCATCTTGGATTCAATGTGTTCTTTATCACCTCCGTCTTGTGACAGATTGTGAAACTGGAAGGAAGAAATATCAACAAGAGATAGTTGTAAATCATAGATGGAAATTTGCATCGGGGATAAATAATATTAGCTTTGGTTTACCTATATACATCGATGTGTTTTAGCACTGTATACTCAGTACAAATCACAGGCATATTCAAACTAACGACCTATGCAAGACATAGTTGATCAGGTAGGATTTGAAATTTAAGTATAATAAGGCGAGTTTGCGGCAACACCATGTATAAATCTCTTTTTAGTAGTGTTGTTTCTAAAAATAATCTCTTTTTAGTAGTGTTGTTTCTAAAAAGAACTGGTGGTTGATAACTGAATGTTTTGATCAGTATGCTCTGATCGTCATCAAGAGAGGGTTATTTCAAGACCTACCTCCCATCTTCGTTACACCGGTAAAAGACGAGGAAAGGGTCCGACTTTCCAAAGAAATCCTTCTTGTCCAGATTATCTCCTTTCAGTTCAATCATCAGAAGATCCTAAACAAAGCAGATAAAGATAAACTTAATATGACTTGGGGGTTGAATAAAAATTGCAGAGAGCGTGATTTAAACCAACAACCTCCAGATTATCATACAGGTGCTCTACCAACTGAGCTACCATATTGCTGAGAAGGTTTAAGGAATGAATTAATGCTCAGTGACCAGGGGAAATAATGTGGAGGCGCTTTGAGACGCCCTTCAATTGTATAAAGCGCTATACAAAAACCAACTGTTATTATTATTACCATTATTATTATTACCAAATGATCAGTATGAAATTGATGGATTACGCAGGGTTCATTATAGCAGCAACTGTACTCAGCTGTAATGTGATTAGTATTGTCTTCTTTCAAGTGTAGTAGATCCAGGGATGTGAAAAAAAACCGGAACAGTCATACAGAAGTAAAACGTTATTTATGGAATTAATTTGTTAGTTGGTCAGGCCGTGGGTTTGAATCTCACCAAAGTAATATGCCTGTGATTTTTTTTTCCACAGAGCTCAGGAAAATACTGAGTTTACAATGCTAGAACACATCGATGTATATGGGTAAAAGGAAAAGCATTAAACAAATACATCAGTATCCTAACGGACCACCGAGATTGCCCAGTAGCTAAAAGCAGTTCAAAACCTTTATTTTAGCAGCAATGCAACAATTTAATAGATGGGAATTTGTTGTTGTGAATTACCTTGAAAAATTATACTGAAATTATTTCATTCCCGAAAAAGGCTGAAACAATTTCATTTCAGAAATTCAAAATGGAAACCTCACCTTGCATGCACTCATTTCCTCCCCTTTGATTATAATCGTTCCGCTGTCCTTTTTGGGCCCTCTGAAAGAAATAGTATCAAATATTAACATATCACACACACAGTGAAAGTCAATGTTAGCCTTGCCGGGCCATCGTCTTGGTGGAGTGAAAGTCAATGTTACCCTTGCCGGGCCATCGTCTTGGTGGAGTGAAAGTGAATGTTACCCTTGCCTGGCCATCGTCTTGGTGGAGTGAAAGTCAATGTTAGCCTTGCCGGGCCATCGTCTTGGTGGAGTGAAAGTGAATGTTACCCTTGCCGGGACATCGTCTAGGCAGAATGCTCATCTGGCTTCACATTTTCATAAGCTCAAAATATTAAGCACATCCATAAAAGGCTTTAATACATATCATAGCTTATACAAATTAATTGACTTATAATGATTTACTTTATTTCCTTAATGTCAAACGTCAATTTGCCAAATTCTGTTTTTCTTCTGATAAACACCGCCACTTATTTCCACAAACCAGACAAACAGCATCAGGTTGTCAGTAAGAAATTGTCAATACAATGCGCTGGTAATAGAGCTACGAAAAAGTAAATAAGTAACTTAATATTCCAAAAATCAGATCTTCCAGATATTAACAGTCATCCGTGCCTTGTAATTGTATGATAACCCTTTTAAATGCTGCCCACTAGTTTAACATAATTCTTTGCTAGCTCATTCCTTTAGCCCTGCCCCCTATAGTAGCACCGACATCTTATGGATTGGGAGCACCCGCTTACCACTCACCAGCCAGCGGACTATTGGCCAAAAAAGGGTCTCTCGGTTCAGCCACTAAAGCCCTCGTGGTCTTGTCTACCATTTTTGATGCACTCTTTGTAAACTTAATATTTTTAGTCTTCTTGTTTGCAGTACTGATTATTTGGTATTAAACAAAAATAAAAAAATAAATGAATGAATGAATTATGGATGAACCCCCTTCCTTACTTGAGCGGCTTCTTGAGTTTGCAGCCAGACGAACCCATTATCTCCCCCATTGTACACTCGGCACTGCCCAAAAAATCCTACAAAGCAAAACAAAATACGGTGAGAGTTATTTCTGACAGAAAAGTCTTAAATTGGGATCCAGTATCATCGGCACCAGAGATGTGGATCAAAGAGCCTGACTTATTTTATTTTGAGAAAAATACAGTGTTTTTTTTTATAGAGCAGACATTAAAAAGTTTCATTTCAGACTAAAGTCTATATTTTCTCATCCCTGGCAAAAAGACATAAACACAAATGATAATCACCAAAATTTCTAAAAACAGGCATTAATAATTCATGAAAACAGGCATTTGAAATTCCTGAGGAGAAATTAGAAGTATGCTCCACAAAAACACAAAGTAATGTAGCAATTCATGAGTTTTAGAAACATTCTTGCAGGTTTGATACTTTGGGGAGGCAATTGCCTCAATGCCCCTGGTCGTTGCCTTGGTGCCCTTTCAAATGTTCAAGTAGAAGTTGACAGTTTTTACCGAGGAAAAGCTGCCTTGCCACGAAGTATCAAGTCTTTGCTTGGGAAATTATTTTCCTTTTTGAGAAAGACTAAGCCTTTATGATAACTGATGCATTCAACAAGATTTAAACTTACATGTTTCTTTAGGTCATGACTTTTGCAGTCAACGTCATATCTGTAAGGATTAACCAATAAAAAGGGAAAATTACAAACATGGATCACAACATGAAAATCCTCAAATATTCAATGCCTGGTTTTGGTAAATCAGTGCTTCAATACCCAAACAGAAGTAAAAATCATTTTAATACGCAGTGCTTAAACAGCTCTTTATCACACTCGAGGGCACAACAGGCTTGGTGCTTTTTTCTCCATGTATCTGGAGCTATGTTTGCATTATATGAGACATTTAGCATGTTGGATACATAAGAATACATGTATGTAATGGTTTAGAAGGTGCTGTGGTCTGATCTGCAACATCCATGCCAGAAAACACCAGGGAAACCCCTTCTCTTTTCGATAGTGTACGGGGTTCTTTTTCGTGCAAAAAAAAACACATTTACTACGTCCCATAAAAAAAGATGAAGCAATCATGGTTACACGCCAAGCTCAAGGACACAAAAGTCCCGACCAGGACTCAAACCCACACTCACCATAACATACATCAAAACAGTTTGTCTTTACTTACAACTCAAACTTCAGCCCCTGCCTCTCCTCAAAGAAGTAATCAATGACAAACTTCTTGACAAAGTTTGGGTTGAGGTTGTTCATGATGACTTCTGACCTCCCGAACTATTGACAACAACAACAACAACAAAAGTCCATGTTATCAACAATATTTTGAGTTCATCAGTTGGACAAATTTGTGTAGACATTTTCATAAATAGATTGCTGAACATTCTGTTTCTATGAACTTTTACAGAACTTCTGCTTTTAAAGGCACTGGACACTATTGGTAATTTCTCAAAATAATTGTTAGCATACAAAGTTTACTTGGTAGTGAGCAATGAAGAGCTGTTGATAGTATAAAACATTTTGAGAAACAGTTTGTAATTTGGGGGTACACATTTAGTTGGGAGGTCCTAGGTGTACGGTTTGTGGCAATGTTGATAATTGTGAATGGCCCAAAAACCAAATTGATATTTACGTATGACAATATTATATCTATTTTTCACTCTGAACATATCTACCTCTTTGTATGCAGTACTTCCCATAGCTTGAACATACATGACACATACTGAAAAAAGGAGACAATGAAAGAAACAAATTAAAACACAGCAAAATTTACCACAGAAAATTTGACTTCAAGGTTGTCAGTAAACGCTTAAAAGATTTTAAAAAACTCATTCAATACTGGAGGAAGTTATCTGACTTTGTCAGGTGCTAGAAGTGCATTCTAAAGGTTTTTTTAATTTTTATTTTGAAATAACATTATTATCCAACAGCACATAGTGTCAATAACAGGATGAATAGGAAACAAGTAGAAATCTTAAGGTTTAGATGTGGGAGGAAAACCCAAAATGGGGGTTTAAATGAGATCGCCTACTAGTAACATCAGACTACACTTAACTGATTTGGACTTACAGGGCTATATTCCCCTTCATAGTTCGTAAGGATGTATGCATGGGTGTCATCCACTAGGTGCCTGACTGACAAGGCAGAATGCACTACCTTCCAAACTCTTTGCGAAGCAGGCAAAGTGCCTTGCTCGAGGCTGGTCAAGTGTCATGACCGGGTATCCAACCCACACTCTGCTGCTGACAATACCAGAGCTTGGGTCCAGTGAACTAAACTGCTTGGCAATGACATGCCACATTATGCTTTGAAGAATTGCTCGATAAAATCATTCCCTGCTTATCTTTGGAACAGGCATACAAATCTTATCAAAACCTTATGATGACCAAGTCTCCTCAAGATGTTGAGTCTCACTCTCTTCTAGCCAAATACACTAGTGTTAGGGTTAATATGTGCAAACATAAAGCTCAACAAAGTTTCAAGGCCAACAAAATACAGAATGCAAAGTATAGTAAAAGGAAATATGGATGAAGGCAAGTCTCCTCAAGATGTTGAGTTTAACTACAGAGACTTTGTGAGAGTCTCACTATCTATTAGCCAAATACACTACGGGGTTAGGGTTAATGTGTGCAAACATAAAGCTCATTAGTAAGTGCAACTAACTGTGATTCATCAAATTTATCTCAGCCTAGCCAAGTTCTTCTTTCCTTGTAAACTATGTGGATGATACCGCATACCAAAATAAACGAAAGCTTCATGCAAGAGGGAGATGTTACTGTAAAAACTCCTGAAAAGTCTTGACTGTCTACCAATGCTAAATAATAAATTATGACAAGTGCCTTTTGCATTCATGTTTAAAAAAACATTTCAATTATAACACATTATGCAACTTACTTGGATCAGACTTGGAAAATGTGTCCATGTCCAGTAATTTTCTGTGACAAGAAAAATCAAGCAAAGACATTAATTTTTTTTAAACTAAACTTTGCAATCACGCAGTTTTGATTTCAGTGCGACTTTTCAAGAGTGTTTTATACCAGTTTATAAGCACACATGCACACAACACAAAAATGAAAAAGCGATAAAAAAGTTACTACAAAATACAACAAATGAGGTGAAAATTCTTACCGGGGTCCGACTCTGAAAGTGTATCCTTATTCAAAAGGCCCCTGTGCAGTCAAAATATAACATCTTGGTATCTTTACTATTGTAAGACAATTATCCGTTCCAATATCAAGTAAAAAGTAAAGTCAATTATGGTTCATCAGGCCAGTGTTTATATCTGGTTTCATTGGCATTAAACAACTGAGAATAATCTATTCCGGACCTGGACAGGATGCCAGACTATCGCAGGTTACTCCCCAGCTCTCGCTGTTACCCATTTGTACTCCTGGGTGGAGAGAAGTAATAAATGATAAAGTGTCTGGCTCAAGGACACCAGTGCCCGATACTGGCCCACCGCTAAAATCACTGGCCTGCGGTCAAGTGTTAAATTCCAGACCTGAATACATGTAGTAAGGGGTCGATTTCACGAAGAGTTAGGAGTCGATTTCTCTTAGGACTAGTCTAAGAGAAAAACGTATGGCTAGTCCTAAGTTAGGATGAGTTACTCACCATGCTCGTCCTAAGTCAAAATAAGACCAGTCTTAACTCTTTGTGAAATCCACCCCTGGTCTTCTCACAAGACATAGTGTGGCGTTTTAAGTTTAATTATAGAGTTGTTGAGACAATTTAATTCTATCTCTTTTATTTATAATGTCTTGGTAATTTACCATTATTGTGATTTTAACTTTCCAGTTAAATTAAGTGTTCACACATTTGGTTGTGCGTATTGGGCTGTGCGTTCGAGGGCAAATTACGCGCACGCTTACAAACTGTAAGCGCGCATGCTACCACAGGTGTTTACATTGTGTTCTTAACGCTTATAAATAAACCAATCAGTTCTCTGGCTTCGGCAAGCTGCGTGCAGCGCGTACTTCTGCTAGGCTTTTAAAGGGGACGAAAACTACAGCTCGAGGCTCAGTCGCTTCCAGACTCGAGATCGCCACTCAAGACCTCAAGACCATTCAAGACCTCAAGAACTCAAGACCATTCAAGATAACACACACACACGCAAATTATGCTACTCACTTTGTTCATTGGCGAATTACATTAGACAATTATTACTACAACACAAGCAGCCACGCTACCATGTACTGCTGCGTGCGAATGAACCAGCGGACTGATTGAAAACAGAGATTACCTTAAGTTAATACCGTTTAAATCAAGAGAGGGCGCTTAATGTACAATTTGTGATTGAACATGATTGAATAAAATACACACTGTGTAGTTCCTTACGGTCAACCCTCTGTGTTTGAAACAGTTGATTTATTTCAATGTGCCTCATCAGCGGTCTCATTAGTGGAGTGTAAGGACAATCCCCCAATATTATGTTTCATCCTTCCCCTGTGGCTTCAGATTCCAAAGTGGCGGCTTGTTTAAATTAATAAGAACCATACATGTACCCCAACCCAAGGTTTTAGGAATTTCAACAATACCAACCTGCATGATACAGTGAGTTCCACCTTTGTAGCAGGCACTGGGTCCATGCTAAATGGTTGCATTGGTGGCGATGCCATGATTTACACCTAAAAAAACAGAGAACAAAATGATTATATATTTGACCAAAGGTTACAAAGGTGGTTCTACACCAGTATGTTGCAAATAATTATGGTAACCCACCATGCAAATGTCCCAGGCCTGATACTTCAAGGGGGCAACAAAGCTGATTGCCTCAATGCCACCTGGTCATTGCCTTGGTGCCCTTGAAACATCTTCAGGGGGAGAAGATATTTACAATATCTTCATACATGTAAGCCCTATATGAAGAAATTGTAAATGTCTACTGAAGTGTATGGTGCCCTTTACCAAGGAGAAAATGCCTTGGTGCCCTTGCCGTTTTCAAAAACTAAGCATACAGGCCTGATGTCCATCCTTCGCGACTGTCTGGATTACCACAACTACTACCCCTAAATACTATATTAGAACTATGATGGACTTTCCGCTTTCGTCTCGGAGACAATCAATAGCGGAACAAACACATAGTTCTATAGTCTAGTATAGGAGGATTACTGTACCACCAGTGAGTAAGTTGAAAAAATGCAAAGTGTTTAAATAGTTAAATTAAAAATATAACATTTTTATTTTATACAAAACTGATGACGGTCAGGTGTGTGTTGGCGGTCAAGCCTATGAAATCCCAAGACTCAAGGTGCACCAGACTGGTGTTTCTGATCAGCAGAGTCTAGGTTTGAGTCTAGCCTTGGTAGGACGTCAGTCAGTGCCACTGTTTCCATCGCGTTGCATGCAACGGAGGAGTCCAACCTGGGCTAGGTTCGAGTCCTGCTCTTGTGACTATTTACACTTCTTGTGAAGTTGTGATTTTTGTGTCATTATTATTATTTTGTTTTTATTAACACTATCAGTCTACAACGTCCACAGTACTCGTTGTACAGTTTTATTTTAAAGTTGACTTCTTTTTACTTATAATATAATTAATAATAATAATAATAATAATATATTAATAATATTATTAATTAATACAATAAAGAACACTTATATAGAGCGCCGGTATCTGCCTATAGAAGGCGCTCATGGCGCTTGAGGAGAAAGACAAATTAGGACTGAGGATAAGTGTACTAAAACTAACTATCCTAATAATAGGCTTTATAATATCAAATTAATTTTGTATATAAAAAAAGTTTAATTTAAATATTTTTTACAGTCTGACAGTTTAGTTTAGTCAGTTAGTCAGATAGCATGGAGGACGAAATATGACTGAGTAAAGCCGTATAGGAGTGCAGGTTTCCACTGTGACACGTCCTACCTCATACAGCTATACTGTGTAAGGGGGATACGTACCTGTTGTACAATATTGTGCGGGCGGTGTGAACGGTAGGTGCTTCCCCGACTTCTCCCCACGCCGGGCTGACGACGCGCCCGACGGCCTGCAGCAGGCCTGCTCACTGTACACGTCAGTCCGATATCCGATTACCCAATCACCTTCCAGTCAGTGATTTATACTCTGCCACAAAGTCAGCTCAAACAGGATCAGTAGTTTAGTAAGAAGAGTACTCTTGAAAGAAATGCCTAGTACCGATTCCTAAAAATGTAATCTGTTTGGTTTCAAAACTTCCGCAAAAGTTACGCCCGTTCTGATCGATGTACGTGTAAAAATGTATCTGTTTTGCGTCGTACAGTCAGTGCGTTGTGTGCCGGCCCCATGCGATTGCAAACAAACGATCATGGGTCTGGGTATAGTACATTTTATAGTCTTTATACAAGCTCTTTATTTTGTTTACTATCTTTGAAAACATACGTTAGTGCCTTTTATTAACAGTAATTTATCAATCATTTAACAAGAATTTTGCTGTAAGTTTTCTAAACTGGTTAGTGTCCTAATTTGTTTCAGTCAGAAAACAACAAAGTGAAAACAAGTAGTGAGAATTTACTCTTGATTTAGTGTTAACTAATAATTACGGCTTGATGTAAGACTATTCAAGGACTTCAGAAAAGGGCACTGTCTAAATTATCTTGGTCAGCACAACAAGATGAGGGTCAGCTTTTCCAGGGGTTTCTGAGTCACGCGCAATGTCATAAAACTTGCCATGGAAATATTTATCTCTGTCATAAATCCCTAGGTATCCGAGTAAGGAACTAACAAAATTTAAAATAGGCATTTAAGACTTGGATGTTATTCAGTTATGACGTGACACAACCTTTCCGGCAAGAATTCAACTGGTCCATGTTTGACTTTCTACGTTGGATCTGACGAATCTGACTTGAGACACGTCTAAGCAAATAACTAAAGCAGCCCAGTTCTGGTCCTTTCTAACATTAAAGATGGTTTGTATTACTTTACTTTCGGTTGTTGCAGCTTTCAGGGTAACTAATTATGTCTAATGTTCGCTGATTCAACACAATGGCTGTATGAAATAAAGGCTGGGTTGATGGGTTAGTCTTTTTTCAAGAATAAAACCACTGATGAGCTCTAGAGAATTACAGGAAAACGCAACGTTGAGTACTTCCCCAATAGAGGGCGCGTAAATTATGTAGTTTTTACCTCCATGCATCGATCGAGCAGAAAAGCCATTTTCGGCAATTTAATAATTGAGAAACAATCTTCTGAGACAGTGGTCCTGTTAATTTCATAGACTGAGGTAAATTATATTTAAGTAAAGGTGTTCAAATTGTTGTGATAATGTTTTGCAATTTTGAGAATGTTCAGTTCAGTCAGAGTCGGACAGATTCCTGTGCTGTAGCAGTGTAGGTGTAGTCCATGGTGTAGTGTAGGAACGACCACCAGGCAGGGTTGATCATGATGGCTATATTATGACTGCTTTGTGGAGTGCTACACTGCTAAGTATGTATAATTATAACTAAAACTGGACTGACATGGTCTGTTACACTGATCTGATCATTACTGGTAGTACGTTAGGTCACAATCATGCATGGGATGATGGGTGTACTCTCTAGCACCTAGGCTAGTAGCATGTCTAGCCGGCTAGCCCAGCAGGCAGGGTAGGACGTCTACAACAAGTACAACAGAGGATCAAGTCCAACTTGGCCTGGGCTAGGTGTACTCCTCTAACCTAGAACTATTTCGGTTTTGTTCCACTAACTATCGTCTCCGCGAACGGTGACGATAGCAGAACAAAACCGAAATAGTTCTCTAGGAGTAGGCTAGGTGTTCTCCTTTTTTAATTTTAAAACAAATTGACATCTGCAGACTGCGTTTTTTTAGTTAGTCATGTGTGACTGTGGTACGAAATGCAGACCAGATGTCGTAAACATTTTTAGTGAGTAGCCTACAGCGCCTATACCCACTGGGTCTAACTAATCACGGTTTATGATTGAATACGACACATACATAGATTTCCCCAGATCAATAGCAAACTGTGTACACATATTTCTTCTGATAATAATAATAATAATAATAATAATATCGAAGTCTTATATAGCGTACGTATCTACCAAACAAGGTACTCAAGGTGCTGAGTATATACAAACTTTCAGATACACATTTGAGTCATGTCTTTTCTCCATGTTTGAATCAACCTCATCCCCAGGCCAGCCCTACCACCATGCCCACTCTATCCTAGTCCTAGAACTATTGAACAATGACTGAGGTTCATTCCGCTATTATATCGCACTATAGCGGACCTGAATCCATAGTTCTAGTACTCTAGTAGTCTTGGTTCAAGACTCTCCTGGATTTGTCACATGAGGTCGCGTCGCGCTATCACCCCCAACGCGCTATCAACCACGAACCGCTATCACCCGAGAACTGCTATCACAGGAGAGTCTTGGCACATTCGTTAAATATCCCCCCAAATTAAGGGGCGGGCTCTATGGGAAACGTACGCACGCGCATTATGTTTCCCCCCGATTTTGGGGGGAGATTTAACGAATGTTCCAAGACTCTCCTTGATAGCGGTTCTCGGGTGATAGCGGTTCGTGGTTGATAGCGCGTTGGGGGTGATAGCGCGCCCTTTTGTGATAAATCCAGGAGAGTCTTGAACCAAGACTAGTACTCTAGGAGTACAACAGACTATGTTGATTTCTCGAAAATATGGATTGGAGGCAGAACTCAAAGGGGATAGATTTCTTAGGACACTGGCAGTTTGAGTGAAAGCTGTTTTACAGTATAGCGCCCTCTTTGTTTGTAATGACAAGAAACCACAATTATATACGTATATGAGCAAGTTTTTATTGTTATTAATAATTTTAAGAGTCATTACCAAACATTATACTCGGACCTTTTTACATTGATAGAGGGCAATAATTGAGAATGAGAGTTCATTCAGTACACATTGACTATTATTCAATAGTTTATGTTTTCCTTTACAGAGGGCTGAAAGAGGATGGCCGAAATTGGGTCACTTTCCTCCGCCATCAAGGAGATGCCCAAAGATGAGGTGATCAGACGATTACATCAATGCGATGCATTGGAACTGCTATCAAGAATCCCACCACTTCAAGGAAGGAAAGCTGCCGTCTTGGTGCCTTTATTCTACAAGGACGATGAACTCTATATCCTGTTGACCGTTCGATCTAAACATTTGCGAGCCCATGGTGGTGAGGTCGCATTACCGGGTGGAAAGCAAGATGAAACTGACGCAGATTTCAAAGAAACTGCCCTGAGGGAATCTGAAGAGGAAGTTGGTCTTCCTCAAGATGAGGTCGAGGTGATATCACATCTTGGTCCAGTGTTTGCGAAAGCAGGGACAATGGTTGTTCCAGTTGTTGGTTTCATCTCAAAGGATTTCAGTCCTGTAGCGAACGCTGATGAAGTTCAGGATATCTTTTGCGCTCCTTTGTCCCTTTTCTTAAAAGGTGACGATCACTTAGGAAAGAACTATGGAAAACATCTTGTACATTTTTTCAATTTCTCTGACGGTGAGAAGGACTACACAATATTTGGGATGACTGCCTTTGTGTGTATTATTGTTGCAACCATTTGCTTCGCTAGAGGTCCTGATTTTGAGATGAGTCAAGAATTCGACCCTGCAAATCCAATTAAAATGACTGAACTGTCATATATGAGGCGGGTTGCAATTGCAGATAAAGAAAGAAATAAAGGCAAACTTTGACATAAGTAATTTGGACTGAGGCATATTACCCGGTTGGGATTCGAACCCATGACCTTTGTCATCCTATAGCAGAGTGTCTGTCTTTGTTTTAGCAGCAGGTACTGATTTAACATGTTAAGTTTGCCTTGTGTGTACAGAATGTTATTTGGTTTTACCCTTACTAAAAAGTTACTACACCAAACTGTGTTACCCATACACCCTTAAAAGCTCTGTTTACTCGGTACCTTCCTGAGTTCTGTGAACAATTCACACGTTTATTACTCGGGCGGGATTCAAACCCACAAACCATGCCATTCTAGAGCAGATGTCTTACCAACTAGACCACACAACTCTGGAAAGTACCGAGTACAGTAGACAAGGCTTACTTACACACATTGGTGTAAGGGTAAAACCAACTTTGATATCCCGATGCAAATTTATTATCTATAAATTCTACTATAGTACATGTGTACAAACTGTATGACCATATTTGTACATAGAATAATTTGAGTATTCTTTTGTACAGACCATCTTTGTACACAAAACATTGGACCTACAGCATAATGTTGGTCCATCCGAATGACGTAACATTAATGGTTAAGTGTCTTGCTTAAGGAAACAAGTGTCAAGACCGGGGCTCAAACCCCCAACCTTCGCTGTTTGGAACACCAGAGTCCAGTGCTTTTAACCACTCAACCACGAAATGGAATAATCTTTGTACATTGAACTAAGAAAACATTCCGCCGACTATTCTGTTGTACAGCCTAACTAGCAACCAACACTGTGTTCCTAAGTAAAAGAACACAAAATGTTAATGGAATTGTTTTCATAAAGCATTAGCATGTTTTTTATTACTCGTGTATGAGAGGAAACCAGCAATATTTATGATTACTGTCTGAGAATTCAATTCCTAAACAATATGAAATACAAACATTCACTTTTTGTAAGCAAACAGGCTGAAGCAAATACAAACAAATTTTATTGCAATAAAATGGCTATAAAATGGCTATGTTTTAAATTGGTTGTAAACTGGTTGTTTGTTAGGTTGGCTAGTAATTATTTTGGCAATTAATGTTTTAATATATCAAATTAAAGAAAATCTTCCTAACAGTTAATTTTGTGAATTACTATGTTTGCAATTTCTTGTTAGCTTGGTTTCTCTTGTATTTGTTTGATACTAAATAGTAATCAACAAGTTAAATGAATCCAGCAGAAGTAAAGACCCTCAGGGATTAAACATTCTTGCTTTAGAAATGTAAGTCATCACAATATTTTAAAATATCAATAATAGTAGTTTTAATTTAATAATAATTAATGTGGCTATCCAAAGCACTGTAAAATTACAAAACGGTGTGGTGTTTCCAGAAATAACATTTAAAAAAACCAACAAAACAAAATTTAGTTGGCTTGTGGTAACAGTGTCCTTTCATGTGTAGATTGTTCTGATTGTTAACTTGACACTACTGCTATTGGTAGAGCTGGTTTTGCTCTATGGTTCTTGGGAATTCGGGCACTTCCTAGTTCTGAAAAGAACTGTCATGTTTAACTCCTACAATTGTATCACCTCTAAACGCATGTACAATGTTAATAGTTATACATGTTTGTCCCACTTACAGAGCCTTTTCGTTTGATTGGTGAACACGCACCACGTGTTGTGTTCAGACACTACCCACAGGAGTCCTATTATTATTATACAAATATCATGCAAAATCACGAGATGAAATCTAACCTTCGTGCGTACTGTACATGATATCATTCCTACTAAAATACCAAAGTTGTACTGAACCTTGTACTCGAACTCGATACAAAAATAACGTTTATACTTCTCAAAGGACCAATCATTCATGACTGTAAGATTTTACATTGAGTAATGTATTGACTGCCTCCCTTCGCGCGTTTTTGCGTGCGTGCGATTTGGGGAACAGGCCCCGGGAATTTCACTTCACGGAACTTTACTCCTGTATCCAATTTGTATATAGAGGAATTTTTACCTCAACCCCTTTGATTTGGGTCTGTGGTCATCCATGTGTGAAACCAATAGTTATCACGAGACTACCCGAAAGAATTGATTGAATAGAAAGTGTTTTTGCTTTACACAGCGCATTGATTGTACATGTACATTATGGTATACCCCTAGCAACTTTTCTCTATTCACCAAAGACATGGGAATTTCCCGCTGGCGGCCCTAGTCAACGGAAAATTCCATGAGCGAATGATCATGGAGAAAAAATATTTAATATAGGCCTTATGTCCGTGTGAAACTTTTAATGCAGTCTATACACAAAACAATAATAGTGCAAAAGGCACACAATCCAAGTCAATGCAGGAATCGGCCCTCTAAAAAATACCGAACCCCAAGCCATAACAACCGCTGCTTGTTATTCTCAATAATACTGGAATTATCACAATTGACACAAATACTATCGAAAACAACTCTTTATTGTGAAGGCGACCGAAGGCTTGAAGGCCACCGCTCAATACCGCTCGAAAGATTCAATCCTGTATAATTTTATAGGTTACTTTCAAACTAATCTCTATGAAATGTTCAGAGTTTTTCATTTATAGAACCACCAAAGGGGGGGGGGGGGGGTGATGTGCCAAAGTGGGGGAGGAAGAGCGAACCCATTATTATCCTCTCATGAAAATCTTACTGCAAGTATGGGTTCATTCCTGGAACCTTCTGTTCTTCCTAGTGTTAATTTTGTTGCCATCGTTGCTGATGATTTTTTTTTCAATTACAGATCCCTCCAAAGACAGGGGGATATGGTGTGCCCCAAAACACGAACAACCCGCATTGCTTGAATGGGGGCATTTATTCAAAATTCCACTCCGCGTTTATGTAGTTTTTATATGTGTGTTGTTATGTGAGCAAAAAAGGCCCAAGGATTTCCCATGCGGGGACAATAAAGTTTTAGTGTATTGTATTGTATCATCATTACCCCCCCCCCCCCCCCCCCCCCCCCCAATTATAAATACTCTTTCTTAAAGCTATATTTTTTAGTTTATGCGCATCTGAACATATTTTTATGAAACTTTTCCGCACAATAAATGAATAAATAGAAATGTTATAATTGTTTAAGGCCCTATACACTATTGGTACGATCGAACAATAGATTCACTCATAACTTTAGATATAGGGTTCCTTTTCTGTGTCTGCCTTAAATGCCAACGTTTCTGAAATGAGTAAAACAACGAGTTTTCATCACACAATAAACTCAGTGTTTGAAAAATAGAAAACACTAAATGTCTCTTTTCACTATATTTTGACCTCGATGACCAATAGAATGGAGGTTAAACTTTCGCAGGTTTGATCACACACACAACACACTCAGTGCGACTAATTTTGTTGTCAGCTCTGTACCAATTCTGTATTACCTCGTAAATTAAATTAAAATACAAATGCTTGATGAGAACCTCGCCCATTAAGTCCTCCAATCCTTTGCACAAATTTTACTTGTTTTTATAGAGCTAAAAATAAATTAAACTTCGTCGACTGTATACCATATGTGCCTAATTGAGTTATTCACTGCATTTAGTAAGGCCATTGCTCTATATTGTAAGGCCATGTGCAACGTTTTATAACCCTAACTGTGGTGCCTTAAAAATTAGAACAAGTTTTAGCAGGGTGGCATTGATGGTGTCAGTTTATACTTGTGAACTGGTGTGTGCAAGACTGCAACTTGTTTACAAATTCGTAGGCCCTCGTTGCTGTTCCATGTACAAAAAAGGGGTAGGATATCGGTTATTTTTCCCCGGGGTCGAAAATGGAATAAATTTTACAACAACAAATAAAAACTGCTGAAATTTTCCCCTCACGAAGAGCCGACTAGGTTTCCTATCCAACAAATAATTTAGTTTGTTAATGGGTTCTGTTTTCCCTTTTTTTAAAGAAAACCTATTATAAAAGCCGTTATTTAATACGGCATTATGTCATTTTCTATTTATATACCGCTACCCTGGCAGCAATGTAAAAATGCAGCACAGAATACACATTAGCACGTACATTGACGTAGACATCACATGGAACTGACGTATATGCAAATTATATTCCATTGTCCAATGACGTTAGTTCAAAATGACGTATTGATACGCCCTTAACATACCTCGATATCCTAAGCCAATAAGAATACAGTGTTCACGTGAGATAGGTTTAGTATCAGTTGCCGCGTCGACCGAGTAAGGAGTGCCGGAGAGAGATCCAACAAACTACAGATTTTGTCAGGAGATTTGCTGATTTTTTTAATAAATAAAATAAATCCAAGAAGGAGAAGCATCACCTATACTATGCAGGTGCAGTCCTTGGAACCTTTGGGACTGGATGTCTTGCGTTTACCGGGAGTATTAGTAGATAATTGTTCGAAAGGTGCGTGGATGTTTCATTTTTTTTGTCTAAAATTTGCTTCGCCGTAACACACAACACATGTCAAGGACGTATTTACTGAATCTGCGAAAAAAAATGTCTAGCTTTGGTACCAAAAATGTTTTGCTAAAAGCTGCTAATAATATTGTTTTGTTGGGGGAAGGAATTCTTTCTTTATTGTTTATCAGTTTAAGTAATAGTTTACAAGTAAAATGCACCGTATTGTGTCGAGAAACAATTTAATATTCGTTTTTTGGTTTGCTGGAAATGAGGAAATAGCCAGCACCCAGCAATGGCGCCGGAAAAAGCCGAGTAGGCGTGGCTTAGGACTAGCAACCGCCATGCAAATTAGTATGGTTGATGGCTTAGCCAATCACCTGCAAGGGTTGGCAAGAAGCACAGGCTGTGGATTGTTTTTGCATATAGCGGGTGTTAGGGTGTTCATTGCGCAATGGGATAAAGCATTGTACATGATAATGTTCTTAAGTTATGAACATAAATTTTGACAGCTATAATAATTATGGTAATGATAATGTGTTCGTATTCAAACTAAAACATTTATGATTTATAAGCAATGAAAAATAAAGTGTACTCAAAATTGTAGTTATGTTTTAGGTTTGTAATTAATTGAAACACTAAAAGTAAAATCAAGCGGTTATTTGTGTTTTATTTGAGAACTTTGCATTTTTGTGTTCCTTCTTTACAGATTTCTCTATTTCCTGGGATAACAGCAGTAATATTCCCGTAAATTTTGCTACCATTAAAGCTGATGGTAAGTTGTCAGATTTAAACGTTTGTATCTCAATACTCTAATTTCAATTCTTGGTGACGGTTAGTTGTTAAATTATGTGTGTTTTGTTTTAAAGGGTTTAAGGTATCCAATTTTACTTTGTTAAACTTGAAGTGTACAAAATAACAGGTGCCTAGCTACTAACTGTTTGTGACTTTTATATTTATATGTTGTTAATGTGCAAGTTTTGACGATTATTTAATTTATACATGGTATTAACTGCACAATCTGAAAAAGATTTCAAATCCTTTTGAGTTTGACACCAAAAAGTGTTGGTTAGGCTGGCTGCCTTTAAAAAATGCCCTTCTTATGGGGAGTGAGAAACATAAATTGCTTTCAAACATAGAATTTCAATTGCACTTAAGAAATAGTTGTTTTTCCAAAGCCCCTGCCCTCACTTTTTTTTCGGAAGATTGAATCTAAAAATTGCTAAAAAACTAACAACTCCAGATCTGTATTATTTTTGAAAAAGTGTAATCTATGTATCTGTAATTTGGTAGCTAGTACTTTGCATGCAAATGCATGAAAGTTGGTTTTAACATATTAAATACTTCATAAAAGTAAAAAAGCACTGGTATTAATTGACATATTTGACAGACATTTTTCTTAAGTTTGAGCAATAATTAGTGGGCAAACAAAATTAACACTGGGCACTATGTATTGACATTACAACTAAGTTACAACAAAGGAGAAAGAACATGTTTACTGACCTACAAGGTGTTTTTCAAGAAACAAATTTGAGCGGTTTTGAGGTCACTGATGTAGTCTTGAAAAAAAATGAATTCCCAAAGCGATGATGCCCTATCATTTTATCTGGTTAAACGAGTGACAGCTCAAAATAAGTTTCACTCTGTTCACTAAAATGGGTGCAAATATCTTTCAGTCATTTTGATTTGTCTGATTAATAAACAAAAAATGGGACTACATGTACCCCACTTGGTATGGAGGATTATTATAAATATTAAATTTGTTTACTTTGGCATGTATTAATTTTTAAATGTTGATTATGTTAATAAAAACTTACGAATCTTAACTTGATAAATTAACTGTGAGTTATTGAGTGTTGAGAGTGAACTTGAAGATGCGTCGGTGTTTATTTCAGTGATCATTGTGTGGAATTCTTTGTACTTCAAAATTTGAATGTACATCAAAGCTGTTCTGTTGCTTGTTTTTAAATTGTATCGGCTAAAAGTAGCTAAGGATTTCTTGAGTTACTGAAATTAACACCGATGACCTTCTCACCACAAGTGTTGTGTGAGGTGGTCTCACCCGTAAGGTAGCCCTCAGGAAATGCTGTAGTTTTTTAAGGACCCAACCTGATAGTCTCTGCCTTTGTGTCTGCATTTTATGAAATATCCAGATCTTACTATGAACGTGGCCGCTTCAGACCAAACCTCAGTGAAGCCAGACACAGAATTTAACCCATTCTTGTCAAATGACAAGGTAAGTTACACAAGCTTGGCCTTTCTCATGGCCAGCCAAAATGACACTGACATCATCGATGGGACAGAGGTTAGCTCCTGTTCATCCTTCTCCTCGCCAATGTCTACTACATACTCGAGTGAACCTCCAAGTCCATTTAGCATGGACAGTTCCAGTATCGCATCATCTCCAATGACTGATGACACAAGCCATCTGTGTTTTGACGAAGACACACTTGCATCACTGTTGGAGGAAGACGCTAACAACAATGACCCAGGCTTTTTTGAAGAGGAGTCTAAAACAAAAGTACAAAGGACTTCCTTTGCACACTTATCTCCAAGCTCTGTGTCCAATGTATCAGGCAGTCCAGTGGACGGGTTCGACTTTGGACTTGCGGTGTCTAGCCCCAGTTTCATGTGTACGAACTTTGTGGCTTCATCTGTAAAGAGCAACTCTCCCGTAACGAGTGAAAGACCAGACACAAGCAGGTACAGTTGCGATGTCCATCCTCGGGCCCATTCAATCTTTAAAAGATTCACATGTGAAAAGTTCGAAATAATTCACATGTGGATCTTTTGTTTGGTTTGCTCTTTTTTAATACTGATCTCTCCACAGGTACAGTATAAACTGCTTCTTGCTATGTATATTGACTTTTTAAGATCACTTTTGTCAACAGCTCAAAACAATCATCGCAACGTAAATCTTCAAAAGCAGCCACAAGAAAACCGCCCAGCTTAAACCTTAACTTTGCAAGTTGTGATGACAGTGTGGAAGTGTCCATATTGGTTCAGCCAGAGAAACATCATAGAGCGAGATATCTTACAGAGGGTAGCAGAGGGAGTGTCAAAGATGAGACACAACAGTCGTTTCCCACCGTAAAGGTAAATTGCTCAGTAATAAAATGCAACTTGCTTAATTTGTATCCAAAATTGTTTTAAGTACTCAAAATTCCAATCAACAAACACTTCCCAAATTTTGTAAGTGTTCAAAAACCCAATCTTTAATAAAATTGTGTTGCTGTAATAAAATTGTAATGCTTCTGGACGGGTGAGTTAAAATATTTTTAAATGCTTTTTGTTTCTTTTACCAAAGCTGAGTGGTTTGGCTGACAAAAACAACAATGTGACGTTACATGTGTACGTAGCATCCGACCAAGGAAAGATCAAACCACATGGCTACTACCAGGCATGCAAAGTAACTGGCAGAAATACAACACCATGCAAAGAGATCGATGTTGATGGAACCACCGTCATTGAGATACCGTGGGAAACGGCCGACAAAATGGAAATGAGGTAAATAAAATGTTACTTATTGTCCTGCATCATGAAAGTGAACAAGAATGTGACATTGAAATCACAATAGGGCAAGTTTCTTTGAAACCACTTAATGTTGTCTCTTTTGTTGCTCTTTAGCATTGACTGCGTGGGAATTCTCAAGCTTAGGAATGCTGATGTTGAACAGAGGATTGGACTTGCGAGATCTAAGAGGAAGAGTACTACTGTACGTCTTGTATTCAGAGTCTTCATCGAGAAACAAGATGGCTCCATGCTCACATTGCAACAAATTTCATCACCGATCTGTTGCAGTAAGTACAATACATGCTTCTAGAAAACTCAACTTTCAATTGGCAATGCTTTCCCTTTTTACATGATATATCAATTGGAGTTAAATTTCTAAACACCTCTATTTTATCCAGCCCAACCACTCGGCCATCCAGAGATAGTAAAAAAGAGCCTGACCTCATGCTCAGTCAAGGGCGAGGAGGAACTTTTCATCATCGGCAAGAACTTCATTGCCAAGCACACAAAAGTGAGGTTACAAGAACTCTGCCCACTTGGGAAGGTCCTTTGGGAAGGCAACTGTGAGATTGACAGAGCCCTCTTCCACAATGTAAGTGTTTACTGCGACGTGGATGGTTACATCTTCTAATTCATTATTGTCTTTCTGATAAGTTGTTACCATGATTTAAGCTTCTGTGAAATGCTAACTGTGGGTATTTGTTGTCTTTATTTTCTTTAGACACACATTGTGTGTAGAATACCACCGTATAAGTCGCAAGACATTGACCGACCGAAGGAAGTGTATCTGGTTGTTAGTAGTGGGCCTAACAAAGCCAGTGAGCTATACGCTCATCCAATCAACTATATGCCATCAAGTGGTAAGTACAACACTTTCGCCATGCCTGGCTGCAGTGAATTCTGATGGTCGTATTAAAAGTTTCACTTGTGTCAATCATCTTGATGAGATTCCTGCCATGTGTCTTAAAGTTTCTGAAGAAAAATAAATTGTAAATTGATCAAAGAATTACAAACTGCGAAATCAATAAACAGCACAACCAATTTCAGGACGTGAGCTTAGCTCTTAAAATGAAGTTAGTCGAATCAATATGCTACTAAACAAATTTTGCCGACATGGGAAAGCAACAAAAAAAATGATAAATTGAAAGCAAACTTAAAGCTTATTTCAGAATAAATTGTTGTTACCTATTTAAATGGCTTCAACTAAAATTGTCATTCTTAATGAAGAGAGACACAAGGGACACAGAGTGACATTTTTACTGGATTTGCAAGATGCATGAAGTAAAAATCATTGCGATTACAGCATTTAGAATTGGAAAGGAAACTCACATTGAATCATTTGTACATTTGCTGTTCAGAGAAGTGACTATTAAACCCAACACAAAAATATAGTTGGTTCAAAAATCATCAATTAAACATTTTGCCAATTTTGACAAAAAAAAAATAATAATAATTTGGATTGAGATCAAGTGTCATTCAAGTTGCACTTTTTAAAGTTAACATGAGCAATTGAATGATAAATAAAGCTGTAAACGGAATGCATGCATTTTTTGTTCAAAATAACCCATAGCAAAGTAAACTAAGCAGGATTTGATACAGATTTTCACCAAAAATGCAACCTAAACTTTAAGGTTTTGTCATATATGGTTTGCATTTTATAGAGTTGATGATAAATTTAAATAAATATGGTGATGATCATTTTGGCAACTATTCCTTATATGCCTGAAGCATAGAGGGCAGCCTTTCCAGTTAAATTAAAATTGAGTACATATCATTTGTGGAATTGACTCCCAAATCAAACACTGTACATTACTTCACAAAATCCTGCTTTGTTTATATTGCATTGTTGTTGAAACTTGTAAATCCAATACGATCTTGTTTCTATTGAAAATGTTGGTTTTTATTGCATTAACTATTCACCCCAAAATCCATTTTGTGATATGCAAGTATTTTTAAAAGAACTTTATCTCAATTTACCCAAAATTTCAGGATTTTTTCTTTTTATGACACATCAATTGAGGAATCTCTAAAAAAAAAATTATACATTTTGCAACTGAATATTTAATGCAAGAAAAACAAATCTGTGAAATTTATACTTTGTATGAAATGACCAGTGTTAATCCTGTTCCAAACCGTTTTTAAAACACTTACCAAAATTGGATCAGAAAAGGAAAAAATTAAGTCATCAATCATTTTTCATTGAAATTCAAGAATTGGAATAAAAGTGAAACTTCAATTGAGAGATGTTCGATCTGAGGAAGTAGCTGTTTTTGTTACAACGACTACTCTTTTGTACCAAAGAGGTTCTTGACATTTCTATGAAACAGGATTGACACTGACCATTGGGGAAAAATCAATCAAATAAAAAATGCTTCACAGACCAACTCTGTTGGGAATTTAATTGACTTTAAATTAAATTTAAGTACGTCTGAAACTCTGCGCTTACTGTATCAATAACAAGCGTAACGTCAACTAGTTGATGGTGAAGAGTTTGTATTCGAGTACAAGTTCTTCATATTGGTGAGCTGTCAATACATGTTTTCTTGCTTAAGACACATTGGGAGGAGGCTTAGCGATTGGCTGGCACCCCATAAACAGACATGCTGAATTTGGCTTTAAAATATTCTGTAAAGCATTCTTTATTTGCATGTTATCATTGTCCAAACATAATTCCCATATAGTTGCCCCAGGGTTGGATAGTTAATGAACTTGGGGGTTGGGTTTTTATTCATCAAGTGAACTCTGCTCTTCCCTTCAGATTTGTTTGCCCTCGCGGCATAAAGCACACATTGTGCTGTGCTTCCCATAGCACTTGGCTGCGGCGTTAACTTGCCGTTAACGTTCATCTAGACCCGCAGTTGGATCACGGCTCAACAGTACAGTACAGTCAAATATCTTTGGTTATTGTTACTGAAATCTATGCTTGGTGTGGCTGAGAAAGGCATAAGGAAAACATTAGTGCTGATGCTAGTTGCTGAACCACTGTTAAACCTTTTGTTAACAATAATTTTACTTTTGTGAAGCTATTTAGCAATGAGTCTGTTTCAGCCATCTTAAGAAGATGACTCTTTGTCAAAGTCTCCATCAGCATTATAGTTTTGTTTTGCTTTGCTACCCAAACAAAGGTTGATGTACTGAAATACTATTCAAACTACTTTTGAAAATTGCTTAAAGTAGTTTCAAATTGAATCAAATTCAACCAAGATTGACAAATAGTTTCAAATTGAATCAAATTCAACCAAGATTGACAAATCGGGCATTTAATTTAGTTACTAAAGTGAATCTGTGAATTTATGTGACAAAGTTTCAAAGAGACATTCATTGAAATTCCTACAACAAACTGAGCTGTTCTGCTAGGGAGAAATAATGTTTTTAAGTGATACATTTTGATGTGTTTTGCGGAACATTAACATTTGGGATTAGTAGTAGCAGAGACAAGCCTAGTAATGGCTTATTGATGCAAACTTTGATTTTTTTTGCAGACGGGAGGAAGCTAGGACCTGACGTAACATAATGTTTCCCCCAACAGGTTCTATACGCCCAGTTGCTGATGAAAGTCGTCTATGCTATCATTTTCCTCTTGACCATGACTGAACCTACTAGAACAGAATCAAAATAAAATTTCAAAAAAACTATCTGACAAAATTGATGGAGAATGACATGAAATGTGCATAATTTGGTCACTCCAATAACAGTGATCTCTAAAAACTCATGAGTTGTGAACCTCTGGAGTCGTAAATCTTGAGGCAACTGTTCACTTTACATTTTAAGGTGTTGGTAATTTTAAGAGTAGACAATTAGTTCAGGTTGCAAAACTGACCCTGCCTCAAGATTTGACTGGTTGCATGACATGCATCCCCACAGGCTCTTTTGTGTGTGAAATTTGTGCAAGCTGCGATCTAAATTAGAATCAAACGGAAGTTTAATTGAGAAATTTTACATTTTGATTGTTTCATCATACCAAGAACATTTAGCCTGAAAGACGCACAAGAGAAACATTTTGTCCGCTGATATTGTGTGAGATTTATTTTGTTTGAATTGATTGTATCATCTGCTTTGTGGTTCTTTAGAGTTATCTTTAGTATTTAACGTGTTGGAAGGACAATAATGAATACACACTATTCTGGGGGGGGGGGAATAAAAGTAACACACAAAAAGCATTGATGATAGAATTTTTTCTGACTTGGACAATCTGTTTCAACTTGCGTGTCATGAGCCTGTGGGATATGCTAGTTTTTCACTGTCGTGGTGAATACAGTGTTCAAAAATTGAATCTTATACAGTTTTGACTCAAAATCTTCACGGTATATTTTGATTTTGTTTTAGAGATTCGACATGACATTGAACCCCTACCTCTTTATTTCCTTCTTCGTTCAAAACGAGCATTATTTCTGTGCTAATGTATTTTATTCCCACCTTTTTACAGAAACTGACAGGAAGCCAGATAGTATATCTGCACATTCACTCCTGAGCAATACAAATGGTGAGATATTAACTGTTTCCTTTGAGATCTTTGTTTATACTTCAAAAATAATAAAGTTGCTCTTTTTAAGCTTTATGATTTCCAAACTTTTGCAATTCTAAATGCATTTTTGTGTTAAACTTCAATAGATGATGTTAGCAGGTTAATATATAATCACTAAATTGTTTTTTTGTTCTGCTCTGATCAGTTCCCAGTATCCTTGAATCTCGTGAGGCTGTCTTGTCTACCATGGAGAAAATGCCCTCTAAACCACAGGAAGTAACGCCACCTTGCAAGATGGAAAGACAGCAGACGAGTTTTGCTGACACGTTAAGGGCAGCTGCTCAACTTGAGCTGAATCACCCGGGTCTTCTTGCCAAGCTAGCTCTCCATGAACCCAATGCATCCACTGTACTTGGTAGGTTAAAAACAAACAGTTTTCCCTTCAGGGTCGAGCACAGGTTTTCTGGTGACATGTCCTCGTCTTCATGAGACACTAATTATATTTTAACCACACTTTTCTAGGTTTTTTATCTGAACTGACCAAGACTGGAGCTTCAATTGCTGATCAAAGTGTATTGCAAGAGCTAGATGAGTCGGCCATAGATGGCGTTGTACAGACAAATAATGATGTGGTAACTGGTAACATTGAGGAAAGTGTGTTTGTTGTAGAGGAAGATGCATTCCAGGATCTACCCGTTGAAGATGTTAACTTCCTTCTTAACTATTGGTGTGATGCGTCCAAACTACCTCAACCAAGTGATAATGCCAATGACATGACATTGAATGATGGTATGATAACGTATATATAACCAAAAGAAAGCTACAAAACCCCTGTGTGTGGCATCTTTAACTGTATTCTTTGTCTTAACCACTTCATTCTATTGGTGTACATATTTATACTTATCAGGGCTATGTAGTAAACATTGGTGTCAGAAATTAACATTTTGAAATGACCAAAAGGTACCTGTGACAAAGTTGTATGAAAACAGCTATGCATGTAAAAAAACAGTTGTTTTGACCGACAAGACAGCACAACCACTGTTTACACACTAGTATATAATAAAATCAAGGTCTTTTGTTTTGAGTATTGGTTGTGAGCAGTTATACACAACACACATCAAGTTATAGATTTGCAGTTTTGTTTTAAAAAGAAAGAAACCTATCATGTATAGGGGACTTAGTGTCCCTTGAATTATGTCGACTTCGGAACATTGCTGAAATTGATAAGTTGTGTGTAGTTGTCTTTACCCAGACTCTAGCTACCCAATGTTTACTCGCTCTGTAGTCCATCGTAGTATATTAACAATGCTGCCCATATATTATCATTTTCACATTGTACAAATCTAGCTGTAGGCATAGGAAGAGAATGTTGCCTAGGATCCAGTTATGCCAAATTAGGCAAGCTTCTTTACTTGAAACTGAAATTTCTTTACCTGGGAAAAAAACCAAAAGAGATCTTGAGATCGCATCAATTTTACAGGCCAATATTTTGTGTCCAGATTTGAGTTTCTTCTGCTAAAATTGTACATTTTCAAAGTAGAGAAACATTGTGGTGTCACTGGTAGGCCAATACACAAGGGCCTTCCGCACTATAATCTTTTCTCTTTTTAGACAGCTGAACAAAGACTTTAAAAAAAATTATTTTATTTTCAGTATGTTAAGAATTAAAGGAGTGACGTTTCTTTTGCACATTTGTGTAATTGGAAAGTACATTGGCATGATGTTGATTGTCGTCTCATGCTGATTATTCATGACTCATGATTATGTACTGTTACAAAGACCTGTGTAAAATGTGTTGTATTCAAAACCCTAAAACTAATTTTCTAGTTTTTAGGATGTTGATGAGAAGTACTTTGGCTCTTGGTAACAGTGTTTCGATCACTTTTCAATCTTAATCTTTGTTTCTTTTCAATAGGGAAGATGTTGCTCTTAACTAGTATTTTAAAAGCTGTCAGAGGTTGCTGTCCTGCCTCATTGTGAATACATCTCATATTATTCATTAATCCTGAATGAACTTGTCCCTTAGGTCTTGTAGCTTCTTCTCACCTCTTGGGTTATCTCATTTTTCATTTCAGAAAACTAATTTGTATTCTCCTTTTATTTTCTTATCCAGTATCGAGCTTGTTATCACTTTAGTGTACATGGTGGAGACAATGAACAGCTGGATGCTACGACTGATCTGGAGCTATTCTGAAGGAAAAGAATCCCACTGTACATAATGTATATCATACACATGTAAATACAAGTGTATATTTTTCTTGTTTAATAGAAGATTTTGTACAGAGTAAAATTAACCTTGAACATCACAACAAATATCGTTTTGAAATCATTTCTAACTTGCAGTCAGATGACATCACTACAACTCCGTGCACAAAACTTAAAAGATTGGCTTGACAGTGTCAGAATATTTCGTTCTCGAGTTCAAATTTTTGATGTATTTTCTGGCACAAAATGCTTTTGTAATTAATACGCTATATTGAAAGTAAACCACGTGAATCCAAAGGCGCTGTATAAAATAAATGCAACAGAGACATATAATTTTTTTTGAAACCGTTTCTTTTTTTTTAGACAAATAAATAACTTATTTATTTAACCAAGACAAGCTTTTGTATTGAATGGATTTTTGTACTGCTAGTGTTTACTAAACGTAAAAACTAAACTTGTTTTGAGAAGCGTGACGCAGAGATAACCCTTTGTGTTGCGTGGGTAAAGAAGGACAATTTCCATGTAATCATATTCAGAGGAAGACACTTGCAAGTACTCAAATGTTTACTTAAAATTTGTGAGTTTTTTGTGTGACTAAACATTGAAAATGTGGGAGATTTTCTTTCAAAATGTACTATCAAAAGGCATTTGTTTTTAGATTGTAAGAATCCATCAAGTTAAATGGTTGAACTGCCGTACTTGCTTTGTTCCACTAAACAAGTTTGGTTTAACCATGACATCCAATGTCTCTTGCCACTGTTGTTAATAACAGCATCTTGTGTTCATGCTTTATGTTTCCAGTACAGAAACCCTTTACTTTGCTTTGTGTTCTCTTCCATTCATTCATCGTTATATTTGAAGTTTGTTGTGATTGATTACCCATTCTGTTTGTATGGTTTATCCAACGATTTAAAATCATTGTCCGTCCCTCAAGCTCTATCAAACTAAAGCAATTATATCAGTTTTCCATTTGATTTAGTTAATCATTCATGCCATACCTTTCTTGTAAATGACATTGTTAAAACACAGAGCCAAGTAAAATACTGAATAATATTATATTGTTATACCCAAAATCAACATCGCTTTTTGTTTATATGGTGATTTATTAATCGCAAGCTGAAGTAAGCTTGCTTATCTTCAAATCATTAGCTGAATGTACTTACAGAGATAATTGAGAATCATATTTTCAGAGCCTTGGAGTTTGATTCATCCAGATTGGGGGACAACAATCTGAACAAGTATTGTGTTCAATGCCGTTTACTTTGCCCTCATTTCTGAGCTCAATATAATATACAACAGGGTATTGTAAAACCTAATATTTTGAAATCTGATTTAAAATTTAAACAAAAAATGCTCAAAATAATTTGGAGGCTGTATACAAGGTTTTCAAATTTTCAACCCTCCGATCTCTACCTATGATATCAAGTTGATACCTTCCCCATTGGCGATAAAACATTAGGAAGTTATTGACTGGTGAACTAGCTACAAAAAGTTCACAAAAAATAACCCATGATTATTATAATCCCAAATAGTTCTGTATAATCTTGTTTCGAAACCTAACAAAAATCTTATCACCCAAAATTATTATCTGTGTGCTTGTTTGTATCGAGCTGTAATAACTGCGTTGATATCAGTTGAATAAATGAAGTATTGAACCAAATAAACTTGACTCTATTCTGGTGTTATAAATTTATTGTTTCAGAATTGATAAATATTGTGGTAGCTTTAAAATATTATTGGTAGAAATTAAGAAAACTTTTTAGTTGAAGAGCTTTTCCATAAAGGCACTGGAAACGTTTGGTAATTGTCAAAAGGCCAGTATTCTCACTTGGTGTATCTCAACATGAAAAAAACTAATCTAAGAAGGTTTTGGCTCAACTTTTGGTCATTGAAGATGCATGAAAACAATGAAAGAAAAAAACCGGCTTGTTGCACAAATTTGTGCGCTTTCAGATGCCTGATGAGAAAGGCTTCAGTTAGAGTTCTTTCTCAGATTCAAATATTTAAGTGAGAAATGACCCCTTTCTCAAAAACTATGTTCACAATGTTCATGCATGGTATCGACTCTCTCATCATAAGGATATTTGACTCACTGAAAGAAGTGCCGGGATATTTTTGTGCAAGTTCAGTGTGGGCCAGAGGTTCTGCCACCCCCCACTCCACCTTCGAATCCGCAATCCATTCCATGTCCAGACAACCCCCCATAAAGTTGCCGCCCTCAACAATGTACCCCTGTAAATTATGATGACCGAATGAGGGCGCAATTGCAGTGTTTTGTACCTTGACTTGTTTTAATAAAAGTGAGTGCATTTACACTGGAATTGTATGTGCACGATTTGCACCAAAGTTTGTGTACAAATAGTGCAGTGCACACTCAAGTGTGCGACACATGACAATCAGTCAGTCTGGGATAATCACAGATTATTCCTTCCGATCCTCCATGATTTAATCGAGACCAATTTTATCGAAAAATGTCGGATACATGGAGCGACATTCAGGCCGTCAAGCGACGCCAGGAGAATTTGAGGGAACGATTACAGAGAAGGAAGAAAGAACGGATGGGGCTGATACCGCAGACGAGCGGCGCGAATGACGGCAGCAGTGCTGCAGTTGGGTCGGCTGCAACAACTTCAGGTAGGCCGTGTGTGTGGGTTTCGTGTGTGATGTGGCGCGCATAACTTGCCTCTGTGGCGATTATTCGGAGCATAGATAGGGCATAGAAATATAGCAAGTTGCTCTATCTCCGAGCTCCAAGGCCTTGGTGTTGGGATGGGATGGGTTTCAAAAAGCAGGAAAATGTTCCTATCCTGCCTAGAGTAGATCCAGAACTGGGGCGCTGTACTCCTTTTTTCGAAATTTTGACATTGTACAGCGCCCCAAATACTGGGTCTATATCCTGCCACTACTTCTAGAAACTAAGGCTCCCCCGTGAGTCTTATACAAAGTTATAGTTTGTAGAAGTATCCTGCCACTACTTTTCTTGATGAAATAAATGAGTATCTATTCTAAAATCTAATTCTAATTTACTCAATTCAAATGAGAATATTCATTTTTCTTTTGATAAATACTATTTAAAATATAGGCTAGGTAAAAAAGAAGTGGTGGCAGGAAAGGGAAATCTTTTCCCCTAACTAAAAATGTCCACATCATCAGGACGTGTAATGATTTCTTAATAGAAACTGAATTTTGGGGGCTGAAATCCCCTCTCCCCCCCCCCCCCCCCTGCCCAACAAAAATAAAAGCAAACAAAAACCAACCCCCTCCGGACAAAGTAAACTATATAAAAATTTCGTGATCATCAGTAAACATCAGTCATTCATGGCAATATAATCATTCAGTGTTGGATTATTTGCTGGTCGGACTGTTTTAAAATTCATTTTTTTTCTACAAACAGACATGTTGTATAATTTCAAACATTTCTTTTTCTCAGAATCTTCTGCAAATCCAGCGACTTCTTTTCAGTCAGCAAGTTCAACATCAAGAAGTGATACCAACAGTCCACTGACGGTTAATCCAACAGCGGTTGAGCACAAATTGGATCCACGCACTGAGAAGAAACTCCTTGAAAGGCTGTGTGATCACTCACTGTCACTCCCTGTGGACTCTGACAGCTTGCGTTCGACCCTCACCAAGGTGCTAAATGTTTTTATTCTAAATCACTGGAATTCTTAGTTTATTCAATAATAATACTTATCAAGTCATTTATAAAGTGCAAAAACAAATCTACCCAAGGGGTGCGCAAGGCACTAACAAGAGAAAGAATTATTAAAAATGGCGTGTCATAGGGTGTGTTTTTAATTAGGTCTTGAAATGATCAACAGTCCCATATTTAACCACTATCTAGATTGACTATCCCTATGCAAGCTTTTCTAACCTTAATATCTCAAGTACTTAATAACTCGCTTGAGTATGAAAAAATGAAGATTAGAAGACCATTCAGTTTAAAACTTCTACTAAAGTTCCACAATTATCAAGAAATTTTTGAAGAAAGATAACATCAGGGCATTGTTAAATATTTGTTTTCAATTTTGTTTTCTTTCCTATTCAGATTTTAGACTTTGATGTTTCCCAGGCCAGTGTTGAAAGTTTGCTACAGAAATTCATTGCCCAAGAGCTTATTGCGTAAGTGCCAAAAACAGCATTCAAGAGGTAAAACTCTGTTGTTGTGTTTGATTTGTCTTTATCACAATTATAATAACGCTGCTTGGTTTTTTCTTGTGCAAGTTGATTGTTTTAATCATATATAAATCTAGGTTGATATTATACTATAAAACTAGCCTGTGAAAGTTTCATTTCAAAAGGTGTCTACACTTTTGAGACATCGCCAAAAATCCAGAGCGGTAACTTAAGTCCATGCAGGAAGAATAATCCGTAATTTGAATACAATCTAGTAATTTTTTAGGATGAAAGCTCACATTTTTTTGTCTAGATAACCACACCGCCCCCTTCGAGGTGAGATGTTTCTCAAAATACTATCCTAAGCTACTGTACTATTATTTCCAATACCTTAAGGGGGATTAGACTGGTGCTCAATGGCAAAAATTCTCTCAAAGGGGCACTCTTGGACACGGCCAAGTAGTCTGGTTGTGTCCTTCATTGTCACTTGATTTTCTAACTGTCAAGTAAGGTTTTATTGGCATTAATTTTAAGAGTGATTACCAATGACCAAATGTATACCTTTCCTTTAAGTGGGAAAGTTAAAAGCTTTATGTTTTTCCACTTCCAGTGTGAGAGAGGGCAGCACAGCAGATGGCCAGACATGCTTAGTGGTTGTGTCCGTGGAATATGGCAAGGTAAGGGGAACTACCTGGAGTCGGGGCCCAATTTCATAAAGCTGCTTAGCAGAAAATTGTAGACCATTTAGATTTTTTTTTTTTGATTCGGTCAGGGTTGTCTTGCAAACGTCAACGGCACTTTGACTGACGCAACCCATAGACAAAGTGTTTACAAGAAAAACCCAACAGAAACACTACATTGTTTATGTTTCCATGGTGACAAGTCAAAGGTGTGACTTATCACTCTCATCATAAACAAACAGATTTATGAATTAGATGCTCTTAACCATTTGGCCATGACACCCTACATTTAACATTATAATAATAATAATATGAAAGTCTCATACTGCGCACATATCTACCGACAAGATACTCAAGGCGCTGAGTATAATATACAAACTTTCAGAAAGGTAGGTAATCGTAGTGATGGATTCTGAGACCCAATTATGTAGCACCTTATAAGGGTTTAAACGGTACATTTAACACCTTCTCCTGTTTAGGAGATGTTCAAAGTAACTTTAACCATTGTTGCAGCAACTCACTGTGCGAATCTCAGTTATCCTAATGATTGTTTTCCATCATGTCAGATTTCAGCCATGACGGGTGAGTTAAGTGAGAGAGATCGAGGGATCAGTCCAGCTTTACCACTCAACAGAAAGAGGAAGAGGGAAAGGTAAGACATTCTACTCTACTTGCCAGGCCTCTGATGGATGATACCCAAGCCTACATCCATATGGACTGTAAAACCCTGTTTCAGCCCTAGGAGTAGGTGGCAACGGCCCCTGGAAAAAAATAAATTGTAGGCCTGTTGCATAAAAAAAAAACATGGGGAGTTTTTTTCTTAAAACCCGCCTACTATCGGGGTTTTTCTCAAGAAAATCGTGGCGTATTGTGGCCGAGCTGTCTAGTTCATTGGACCCAACCTCTGGTGTTGTCAGCAGCAGAGTGGGTTCGATACCTGTCATGACACTTGTGCCACTTAACCATAATTGCTTCGTAAAAAAATAAGAAGGAAGTGCATTCTGCTATACCAGCAAGGCTTCTAGTGGATGACACCCAAGCCTACATCCTTATGGACTGTGAAGGGGATAACCCTGTTTCAGCCCCAGGAGTAGGTGGCTCCTTGTCATCTGCAGGCTTTGTTCATCAAACATAACAGTGATCAATTAAGCCTGTGTACCATATACGTAGAAACTGCTTGATGATCACTGAGCCAGTGCACCACACCACCACAGAAATTGCAAAGTTCAAAATGAAGTTATTTCAATTTCATGACTGACCAATGCATCAAGGAAAAATAGTAGATCAGTCATTCGTGGAATTTCATGGGGATATGTCCACTTGTATAACATCAGATTTATTTTTTAGTATTCAAAATTGTCGTTATGAATGCCCCTTTAAAAGCAGCGTCTTCCATTACAGGTCTCCAGGACCTAAGAAGCAGGAGGATGTTCCAGTCACGACCAAGACGCCAGCCTCGAAGGAGAAACAGCTTCAGAAGCAGAAACAAGACGAGCTAGAAGCCCCGAAGCCAGAGGAAGATAACTTGCAAAGTTTGCTCTCGGCGACGTCCTTCAAAGAACAGGAGGTGGGTTTGCATGAAAAGCTACTTGGGTTTTAAAGTTTTAAGATACTGCCTTGGTACTGATTGCTCTTCAGTTGTTTCGGTACCCTGCATGATATGTGACAGAGGGCGTGACCCCCCCCCCCAAAAAAAAAAAACTTTAAACGTCCCTCTGAAAAATAAAAAAACTTTGTTCTCTCTGGCTTTGATCCATGGGGATATAAATGCTGATGTGTCTGGCTGCCAAAGGCCCCTTTGCATCTCATGGTTTAAACGGGTTGTAGCTGCGTCCCGCGCAATTCAGCTTCTCAGCTGTGAGTAAGACCAGCGCCTTTGAATAGTTTACAGGAAAGTGCGCCTTATAAATGTTGTACTATTATTATTAAGGATTAACTACTACCTGGGCAGAAGGTAGGAAATCGAACGGGACTACTCTCAGTTGGAGTTGATTATTTTTAAATTATTTTTTCACCATGTAGAATAAAGAGATGGGACAGGAGTTATTTGAGCTTCTGAGTATACCGACAGCCAAGGAACAATCGCTGGTTGAGAAATTCAAGTCACAGGGAGGTATGTAAACAAATATGGGCCCAATTTGTAGAACTGCTTATTAGCACAAAAAGTTGCTTAGCATGAAATTACCAGCCAACTTTCCATTTGTTGCATATTGCTTATTACTGGTATTCAGCCGTTGTTTGCTTATCAAGGCAAAAATTTCATGCTAAGAAATTTGTTCTGCTTAGCAGCTCTATGAAATTGGGCCCTGTTGAATTGTCAAGGTTTAAACAATTTGTTTAAAATGTTTTCAAAACTAAATAACAATCCAGATTAGTGAGCTTCATTCACAAGAAAGTTGTTATTTTATTCCTCAGGTACTGTGCAAGAATTCTGCGCCCACGGCACAAGAGCAGAATGCATTAAAGAAATGGGCCCAATGCATACATGCTACAAGGTAACCAATACAAATCATTACAGTTCAACATCTGAGTTTATCATACACTTGAATTCCAAAGTCAGAGTAGAAAATAGATTTCTGTCTTAACAACGTCATTTATTATAGACCTTTCAATTGTTGATAAACAAACCGCGCTGTGACGTTGCAATATAATAGTATATTATTTTCTAATGCTGTCTTTTCTGTCTTTCTTAGCTACATTTCAGGCGGCTCATACACAAGCACACAGATGGTAAGTTGACGACATGGGTACATACAATATTTTGGGGAAATATTTCACACAAATTGAGCAGCATTGCGGAAAAATAGAATAAATGATTTCTTTTAGGCTTTTCTTATATCATTTAATTCCATGTAGAAAATTGTTGATGAGCATTTAAGATGTCTGTAATTTTTAGATTTACATCATGTTTGAGCACTGTATTTCCCAAACTTTGAATAAACCCTATTCTGAACTAATGCAGTAACTGAACTGCCGCTAGATACCGGGCGATCTCGGTGATCTAGTTGGTGAGACACCTGCTCTAGATTGGCAAAGGTTTTAGGGTCCAATCCCATTCGAGCAAAATGCCTGTGATTTTTTTCAAAGACTTTTGGAAAGTTCTGTGAATACACACATCGGTGTAAGGGTAAAGCCAAATAATATTCTTTATCCCAAGAAGTAAATGCAACATCAATTAATGGAGTGTTGTTGCTTTTTTTTCTTGCTTTTTTTCCAGAATCTCTTGGTGATTGTTCTTTCCTCAACACATGTTTCCACATGGACACCTGCAAGGTAGGTTGGCTGGGCTGGGATCTGAGCTAGATATAGGTCCAAAGAGATTAAAAGGACGGGGAAATACTTTTTTCTGTTGCCCTTGTTCCTAAAGTTAGCATTGCGAAGGCAAAAGGACGGAAAATTATCAAAATAAATTATTATGTCAAACACAAGTACAAGCTCCCCCAGAGAATTTGACACTGTATTGCAGGTTCGAGGCCAGTCAACTTATGATTGTATAAGTCTGACAGTCTTTGGTTTTTGAATAATAATACCCCCACCTCATTTCAGTCCTGTTGAGTATGAAAGTATCCCCATAAAATCAAGCAAAAACCGTTTATTTGCGTTGAAAGTTTGTTCAAGTAATGATTCTGGTCTTACAACAAATATGGTCAAGTACACATTTTTTAATACTAGCCCCGAAGTTTTGTGGATAGTTTCACAAAATCGCTCGGCCTTGAAATGGCTTTTTGCTGAACCCACTTTAATACAGTGTGTGGCATAACATTCTGCGATGTGGTGGACAGGGCTATGTAACAGCTCTCTGGTAGGCATTATGAAATTAATATATAATTTGATAACTGTTTTTCTTGTGTTAATTTCAGTATGTCCACTATGAAATTGAGTATCCCTCAAAGCCAGATGATGGTGGTCAGATTCTGGGAGCAAGGAGGGGTGTCCGCAGTGATAGTAATGTCACTATGCTTCCTGCTCAGGTATGGCATAACAAAAACTTCTATAGATTTCTTACTTTATCATACGTTTTCCTGATCAGTTTCAGCAAATTTTAAATCTAATTTCATTAAAATGCTTTCAAATTATTATTATAACAATAGTAGTATAATAATAAACATATCTACAAATAAGGTATCTAAGGAGCTTGAACAGAAAGAAACTTTCTAATATAGGTTTTTGAATTTTTCGGGGAATTATGAGACCCATTTATGTAGCACCTTATAAGGGTTTACAAGGTGCTACGGCCCATTCAGCAGCCACTGCCATGAACACCGGGGCGAACCCCTTCTCTTGGCAATAAGTTTGACCTTTACGTGCATTACACAACACATTAGATCTACGGCTTTACGTCCCAATCCATGATTGAACTAGTCTGGCGGTCTTGTATTTTTCAATTACTTAACAATACCAGAGTGTGTTATGTTATTATTTATCTGATAATCAGCCAACCTGGTTTAGGTGGAATTTGACTGACGGTTTGAGATGTAAACATGGTATATTGAGATTGTGATTTGTCTATGTTTTCAGTGGATACAGTGCGACATACGCAACCTAGACAAGACCATCTTGGGAAAGTTTGCGGTAATCATGGCCGACCCACCTTGGGACATCCACATGGAGTTACCGTACGGCACCATGCAAGATGATGAGATGAGACACCTTGATGTCCCTGGCATGCAAGACGAGGGCTACATCTTCCTGTGGGTCACTGGGAGGTAGGGAACCAGACCTTTTGGTCTAGCATGGTGTTCATCTTCTAAAATGTGCTTAGCAAAAAGAATTTAAGCAATATTTGCAGCTTCAGCAGCTAAATTGGCACCAGGTGTCGTTTCTAGTCTGCTTGCATTTTATTTTCATTTCTTTTTAAGTACTGAATTTTTCTATACATTAACAGTTAGCATGGTTTTTTCTTCTTTATATCTCATGTTTTACAACTGTACATTCTTCGTTTTCACCAGTGTGGATTCGCTACTAAACTGGTATTAACCAATTCAAGCGAGATTATTTACCAGTTTCAAAAAGTTACCTTTGATGTGTAGATATTTACACAGTGAAAAAAAGTGTGTGTTACACGGAACAATTTCCTTAGTGTAGCAGAGCAAAATACTATACATAATGGTTCAGTGGCTTCTCAACGTTGGGATCAAGTGTGCGAAATAAGTTCAGTCTAAATGTTTTGCTATGCAAAGGTGATGAATGAAATCGATCACTGTGATGAATCAAAATTGACTCCTTTGTAGGGCGATGGAGCTCGGTCGTGAGTGTTTGAGTCTTTGGGGTTATGAGAGAACAGAGGAACTTATTTGGGTCAAGACGAATCAGCTGCAACGATTGATCCGCACTGGACGGACAGGTCATTGGCTTAACCATGGAAAAGAACACTGTCTGGTGAGTCAATCAAAGAAACTCAGATGTAAGTTAAAAAAAATCATTGAATTGTGACTAAACTTTACTTGGGGATGACTTGTGACTTGAATTTAGGGAAAAACGACTCATGACTTGACTTGACTCAAGCAAAGTTTACTTGTGACTTGACTTGCGCAACAGAAAGTTTGTATTATCGCAAACCTTACAAGAAAACTAAAAGTGTAGGGAGATCGCCAACATACCGCTAGACGGTGGTAGAGTCCAGCACATAAATCCGGGGGTTAAAGATTCTGCAAATCCTGTTCTAGTAAACTTTTCTTTGTTCCCCCCCAAATTATTATTTTATTGTGTGCACTTGTCTAAGGTTGGTAGGAAAGGTGACCCAAAAGGTTTCAACAAAGGTCTGGATTGTGATGTCATCGTAGCAGAGGTCAGACAAACCAGTCACAAACCTGACGAGATTTATGGGTTGATCGAGAGGTTGTCGCCCGGAACCCGTAAGATTGAACTCTTTGGACGCGCTCATAATGTCCAACCAAATTGGTAAGAAAATGTGTTTAAGGACACATGGTTATTACTCAAATGAGCATAAAAACTTACTTTGTAACAAGCAAAAAAAAGCTGTTGATAAAAAACAGCAATTTCTCAGCAATTTACCTCTGGTAAGGGGCAACACTATGGGGTAAAATATAAGTTTGTATTTGAACCTTGAAGAGGGCACTACAGGAAAAGCATAGGGCACTACGGCAATTTTGAGGCCTGCCCTGGTAAGGAACTTTAAACTAAACAGTGCATTTCTGCTTTGTCAATTACACCATTATTCTCGATGCTCTATGTGAACTTATTGTATACAAGGACGTGTTCCTTAATGCTGAAGCAAAATCGTGATGTGATAATCAATGTTTTATCATCTGTTCTTTTCAGGATGACGTTGGGCAACCAGTTGGATGGGGTCCATCTAGTAGAGCCAGATCTAATCACACGCTTCAAAGAAGTCTACCCAGACATGAACGCTATGAAACCGCCACAAAAAAAACCGCCCTCTGGAACTTAGTTTGAATCTCTCTCTGACGTTGGGCAACCGGTTGGATGGGAGTTTAAAGAAGTCTACCCAGACATGAACTTTATGAAACCGCCACAAAAACAGCCGTCCTCTAGAACTTAGATTCTTAGATTTCCCTTGAATACTTTAAACCTAGACTCTATGGTACTCTTTATAAGTGTTTTAACAGACGAGAAAACCACTGTTAATGGAGAATTTTGAAGTACAGGAATGCCTTCTTTCAAAAGAAAAAGATAATACATGTGTGGCCTGAACCTTCACATGGGCAATGGCTGTGATGTCAACAGCCAGAAAAAAAAAAAAATGATAATAGTGGCTTCTTATATAGCGCGCGTATCCGTCACTCAGTGACGCTCAAGGTGCTTTACTTGAAACAAAAAAAAAACAGATACACTGGGTTCTTTTAAGTGCATTACACAAAAGATTCAGGATGAGTTACTCTTCCTAACTGAGGACTAGCTTTAAGTTTTTAATATCTCCTAGGAATAGTCCTAAGTTAGGACTAGTCCTAAGTTAGGACTAGTCCTAACTCTTTGTGAAATTGACCCTCACCTTGAACTGACCTTCCGGCCTTGTGATGTTTGGCGATATTTTAAAAAAGTATTTAAAAACTGCCAGACCGGATACTTTGTCTTTTTCATGAAAGGCTATGGACATTTTTCTTTAACAAAGGAACACCTCTTAGTAGATTGATTCACAGATTGAACTGTAACATTTCTAAGGGAACCATTGCGAAAGTGAGAGGAAGGGGGGGCAGAAGTTTCAGAACTGCCTCACTCCATCATACTTTATGTGGATAAGTAATCATTAGGAACAGAGGTGCTTCGATCAGTTGCTCTTACAATCACTGTACTTAATCTTTTGTATAAAATTATTCACAAGTGAATAAAGCAAGTAGTAAGCTAATTGTTGAGTTGTCTGTGTGTTATGTTATGTGCATATAATTATTCAATTGCATATTCTGAGGAACTACCCCTTCAAGCTTTTCGCCCTTCCCCTAAATAGTCCGGTTGACAGACAGATCTGCTATGCACACCCAATCCCCCCACCTCCCCACCCCTACCAGACACAAGATGTCTAAATACCAGTCAGACTATATTGAAGTGTCCGGTCTGGCAGTGTGCTTGGTTAAAAACAGTATTTTGGAATTAAATAAAATGTGAATACACAAAAATATCAACTTTAAATAGGACACGTTGCATGGTATTGATTTAAATGAAGGTAATTACTTTTTGCTCAAGTAGAGATAAACAAAGTTGATTTCTAAAACAAAGTTAGGGGAAGACAACAACTCTTTTAAGTAACAAAACTTGGAATAAAACAAAATTAAAAGTCTCTACATAAATTTTACAACCTTTTTCATAAACTACTGCCTGATACCAAACAATTTCTCATGTTTTTTTTTTAATGGAAAATCTTTGAAGTATCAATAAAGCTTCTCAATTGTTCAAGCGAAAAAAGTTCATAAAAAAGAATCACTGAAAAGATCTGACAAAAGAGGGCGCCAATAGTGCACGTTTTTTTAGAGAATAGTCTGGTGCTCATATCGACAAACTTGCTAATGGGAACACTCACTGATTTGTTTGGTTTCTGGGGACAATACCTGATGGGAATGGGTGCTTTCTGAGCGCAAATCTGAGGTAAGTTTGTTGTGTTTTTGTTCGATTTTTAATGAATTAAATGTTTTTAATTTGTCTGTGGACCACTCAGTATATCTGAGGGGTATAGTTGTTAATTTGTAAATTTGATTTTGTGTATGGCTTAATTATAAATCGAACAAACATTCAGAAATCATTGAGTTGAGATCAAGACTTTGATTTGAATCACATTGATTGATTGGTAATCGGGAATAGAAAAGTGTGGATTCTGATTTATATCGGATATCAATCGGTAATCATCACTCAATCACACTATTCATAACATAATCATAGTACTTGGCATAGTCAAACATGTATTTGTGTGCTGTTGTGCATTCCCCCTGTTCTGTGTCTTATTATTTATCTGTTTATGGTCGAATGGTTAGTGAACTGTATACAATTAAAAATTCCCATCCGTCAGACGACTCGACAGTCTGCCGGACAACTGGACAGATTGTCTGGAAAAGTTTCCGTATGGCGCCACCACTTTTTCATTCAAAATAAAATAATATTGTATCTAATTTACCTGATTGATATATCCCTTTTTGTAAAAATGAGTGAAAAAGTGGTGGCGCCATATGGAAAGTTATCCGATTGTCTATTTGACCGTCAGACAACTCAACCGATGGCCGCAATGTTCGGTAGATAGCGTGACAGGCATGCAGTAGCTGAGTGTAACACGGGGGCCAGATTTCCATACGCCAGCATTTTGTAAATCATCATGTCTATATATAGCACCAGTTGAGTTCCAGTTGTCTTGACTCTTGTCTTCATCACCTTTTTCAGTTTCTTCAGGGTTTTTTTTCTAGTAGCATTTTTGTGTCCGATCTGCACTGCATCAACAATCAGGCACCCTTGGCCTAACGTCCTCACTTAAGGATTCTGCCGAGTAGCCAACGTTTAGACGTAATTACCTCAAATATAAAGTTTTGTGCGATTCCAATAAACTGGCAGAAATGTGTATAAATTTAAATTAAAATGCGCGACAAGCCAGTACAGATAGTCCCCGCCCCTTGCTGGAGGCTCCTGTCTACACTCATTTATTAATTTATAAACTTATTACTTTTATAACCCTGTAGATTTCTTTTGAAGGCAGTGGACACTATTGGTAATTACTCAAATAACTGTTGGCATAAAACCTTACTTGGTCGAGTAATTGGGAGAGGTTAATAGTATAAAACATTGTGAGAAGCGGCTACCTCTGAAGTAACATAGTTTTCGAGAAAGAAGTAAATTTCCACGAATTTGATTTCAAGACCTCAGATTTAGAATTTGAGGTCTCAAAATCAACTATCACAAAGCACACAAATTCGTGTGACAAGGGTGTTTTTTCTTTCATTATTATCTCGCAACTTCAATGACCGATTGAGCCCGAATTTTTACAAGTTTGTTATTTTGTGCCACGTTGAGATACACTGAGTGAGAAGTCTGGTCTTTGACGATTACCAATAGTGTCCTGTGTCTTTAAGTTTTTGTAAAGGTGTGTGCCAATAATAAAGAAAACTCAATTGTCTCAATGGTCGAGTTGTCCAAACGGTCGAGTTGCCAAACGGTCGAGTTGTCCAAACGGTCGAGCTGTCTGAAAACCTTAAAGAACACCGAACTCAAGCTTAATTTTGTCAGACTCATACGTAAGCACTTATTTTTTTTATTAAGATATTGTACCAAGAGGGAGCCTCATATTTGTTCAATTGAAAAACAACACCATCAGACCTGTCACAAGTTTACTGGCCCGACACTAAAACTACTGGCCAGTATTAAGTTTGAGCCCTGCAATAAAGTGCTTGCTTATTACCTTTAACAGTTGAGTTCACATCCAAGACTTTTTATGAATCCCTATTTTTATAATCTCGTATTGTATATTTGCTGGTTTTTGATGTTTGAATGTATTTTTATATTGTAAACCTAAACACAATTCAGCCTTTTGGCTGCTACGTTTGATTTTTAATAAACCAATAATAATAATAGGTTGCTAAGAAAACACAAAAGTAAAAGAAAATGGCATAGAACAAAGAGAAGTCTTTGATTTACCAGGGTGACAAATGAGTGCACATGTGTTCAGACCATATGTGGTGCACATTTATTATGTGAAACTCTACCTCCGGTAAAACTGTCAATGTTTACGTTGGCATAAATTTTGATAGTGTGATAAATGTTGTTTATTTGCTGATTAACTGCACGACTCACACTGCATAATGGTCTCAGTTCAGTTAGTTATATGCAAAGAAATAATTTAATCCAAGAAAGCCTTTCTTGGGCATCTGAAAGCACTTAAATGCAACAAGGGTGTTGTTTTTTTCTTTTGTTATTTTCTTGCAACTTCGATGACCAATGTATGTATCTGAGACAGATTGCCTGTTGCCAGATTGGTGTTAACCCCTTGTGTGAGATTTATCAAGTTCCCTTTTTGGGAAGTTCATCTTTAAAAAAAAGTTTTAATGGAGCATTTGCTTTGTGGAAAAGATCAAAGTTCTGTAAACTGAGCAAACCAATGGAACATACATACATTTAATACAAATAAGTTCTAATAGATTAATAGATTTCTTGAAAATTGGCAAAGAGTTGCAATTTCTAATGGATACTGGGAGGTTGGTCCACATTTGGGGAGCAACATAGGAGAAAGTCTGGTTGTGAGCACTTGAGAGTGGTCTGATTATTGTATTGCCACTCGCTTTTTAGGATTTTCTGGTAGATTTTTGTTTCTACAACCCACTAACTGTAAAACCATGGAGGAAGGAACAGTGTTTCTTCCTGTTGAGAATATCTGTGGGTTCTTTGAAGAGCGCCCTCAGTTGGTGTGGCTGTGAAAGCTATTGGATCAAGTAGAGATGCACACAAAGAGCTTTTGAGATGGTCAGAGCTCCGTACTCTTAAAACAAAGTCCGAATGAATCGCCTTAGGCTGGGGCTTAAGACAATGGCCGATTACTCTCATAGTGGAGATTGTCAGATTTTGTTGACAAATTGTGAGCTAAATATTTTCAAGAAGATAGCTTGAAATCTTGGATACAAACAAATATGGTTCACAATGAAATTATCAACATTTTGATAATGACTGTAGTCTTTATTTTGGTACTGGTCTTCAAGCAAGCTGTAATAAATTTAATGTTTTTGTTTATTTTTACATGATAAATTTTTTCACAAATGGAGGAATAAAATATACATTTGATGTAGGCTCTTTTAGTCCTAAAAGATACATTTAAAAAATGTGTTTGTCAATGATATCAAACAGACTTTTAATATACAGCAATCCATGGATAGAATAAAGTGACTCTCTCTTACATGCAGACCCTTTAGTTTATATTCTTCAATCTTCCTATCAATTTTGGAAACATAAGGCACTGTAAGAAATTGAGGTTAAATAAAGCAAAACAAAAAATCCCCACAGACTTTCTAAATGGAAAATGCTATTTAGCTATCATAAACAGTAATCAATCAAACAAATTGAACATGTGACTGTCTCCTAATAACGGTTTCCCATTATCAATTTTGACAGAGCAAATAATTTATAACAAGCCAAATATCTGTAATGTTTGTCCGCATCAATCAAAAGGACTTTATTAGTCACGTATTAAACCTCTGTTTTTAATTATTTTATCGTCAACAAAGACCGAGCTCCATCCCCCCCCCAAGTCTTAAATCAACAATCGCTAGCTTTTTGGACTAGTTTAAAGGATAAAAGTATCAAATGATGAATCTAAATTGGTCTTGTGGACACGAGGCTCCTAGCAACCAAGGAATTTCATCGTTGGGTAGGATGCTTGGTCATCGTGGTTGGAGAGGAGGGCCACGGCCGTATAGTGATTTTCCACCGCTCGGTTGGACTTAATTGGTAGAGAAGATGAGTAATACCTATTAGCTGATGGTAATTGATTAGCAATTGGATTCAGTGATGCGAGGTGAATAAACAGGGTTGTATCAGTCACTGTGGATGGGCCAAGAACATTGCCTGGTGAATCACTCATCCCAGGCCCTCGGTCGTTCCTCTGTTTTTTTCTTTCATTGGTCTTCTTTTTTCCCTCTGATTTTTTTCTCTCTTCTTCGTCTTCTCCCATCTCCCGGAGTGCTCCAGGATGAATTAACAGTGCTCCACTACCTTGAGGGCTTAATGCTCTCTCGGCAAACACAGCGTTATGTTGTGTGTCCGTTGATGTCTATGATAACATAACGAGGTATCAGTACAGCCAAACCTGGAAATCCAAATATCAGGATGGGATTTCCGTGAGGTACTCAGACTCCATTTCCTCTCAAAAAACATGAGTGCATCTTTTGAAAAAAAAAAAAGCTTTTAAAAATTTGACATCATAGGATTGAATAGGAATGGCTGAATTACATATTCTGAGTTTTTGCACCTATAAGTAGTTTTTTTTTGTTGGAGTGGGATTTGTTTGCATCTTGCATTAGTGGGTGTTAACTTGTGACTTCATATTTAAAACATTGAGAGGTCTCTTGAAAAAAATCAGATGGATTTTGAGAAAGAAAACCCATGTTTTTATTTCGAATCACTTTGTTTTCTTGGGTAAGATCATTTTGGGCAATTCTAAGTCATAAATTTAAGAGTATTTTTGTTGTCAATAATCTGTTGTTTATTTTGGCTTAAATTTCAAGCGGATTTTCCTTTTCAAATCCGAACGAACTGTTCAGAATTCCGAACAGCAGAATTCCCAGATGAGACAAAGACACACTGAACCCTTACGGATCTAGTTTGTGGGGCAGGCCTGGAATTACACGCAGGCAATGGAGGCCATGGCATCCAATGCCCCTGGTCTTGGTCTTTGTGCCCCATCAAAAGTGTCCCCATTGGCAATAATCCAATTGAAGTGCCCCTTGCACAATGAAAATGGCCTTGCCCTTTTGAAGATGAAATTCCCTGCCTGGTAGGATCTTGCTATTGTTTTTCTATTTCTCCCATTTCTAAAAAAAAAAATCCTTATGGGGTCCAGGTTGAACAAAGAATTCCCTTATGGGGTCCATTGTTCCATTAGGGCACTCCCAGAATCCCACAGTACCAAGGGGGATGAGATTGTTGCATAGTGTTTGTCTTCATCATGGAAATTATTTATGCGACGTTGCAACGTTCCCAGGATGTGTTTATAACCTTGATACATAATTAAGATGTGAATTTGTCGTGCTAGAGCTGAGGGTTGTTCTACGCTTACTCTAGGGACTAATTGTTGATTTGGTCGACTAACCAAATGACAGTCTAGTCAGTGTTAAGCCAATGATGTTCAGAATAACTAAAAGAATTCCGCATCATTTTAATGAATGATTAAAATTATAGACATCATTCCTAATAATAAAAAAATTAAGAGTTAGATTTTTAGTTTTTCAGTTAACACATCACGCACGAATTTGTGAAAATTTAATCAAATAAGGTTGTCATCTTTTCTGACATTGTCTTCGTTTTGGTTGGGATGAATGCTGCAATTAAGCCTTGATAGAAATGGCTACTCTCTAGACAGTAAAATTCTTGCGAAGTGAGATGTCTGAAATGACCCCCATTAATTAGAAAGCAAGAAAGTATAAAAAGACAAATTTGGATCCCCAAACATTGCCTGCAGTCGACTTTTGGAAATGTTCATGGTGTCCGTTTTAAATGCTGTCTTCTAAAATATCTGCATTATTTTTACGGTCCGTAACCACTTCTAACCAATTAATTACATGTATATAAGTATTCTTTAATCATTGGTGTTTGCATGGCTTGTAATTTTGTGAACTTCATATCACAGTGTAGGGAACTAGAAGTGCAATCTTTGTAGTGTAAATTCAAACTATTCTCCATGGGTAATTTCTGTATCATCACCAAGCGTTACAAGAATCTGTATAAATATCCTCAGAACAGTGGCTTTGTCCCTTGTGCGGGACACGGCGTAGGACTAATTACAAATTAACTTTCAATCGACTGCATTTGTCAGCAACGTGTACAAAATGGAGTAATTGGTCTAACGCCTGATGGATTGGAAACATGGGCTGTTTGAACAGTTCTTAAGTCGTGTGTGCTTTCATGTTTGCAACATTCGCTGATAGACTAACGCTTCACAACTTTGAGTTATCGTCACGCAGTGTGGTTCCAGGCATTAATGTGCTGTACTTTTTTAACTTCAAATTAAATTTGTATGACTACCTGACTAAAAATAAAATGGCACACTATGTAATTATTAAACATTGAACAGTAAACACAGAGATCACTCAAAATTGCTGTAAAAGTCATGTGAATTTATTACTTTGTGTACCTTTGTCTGGTGAAGATTATGAAATATTTAGTAGGTTAAAAGATTACCATTTCATTTTTGTAACCTGTTTTTTTTCCTAACTTACCCCTATTTCATCCCCTTTTTTATACTAAGTTGGGACACTTTTAAACACTGAACTAGCCAACCGGCAGTAAATACTGTTAAAAAAGTAACCGACAGTAACTCAACTCTAATTTTTCTAGAACTAACTACTTTCATCTTACTTGTATTTGAAGAAGAAATTAATTTCAACTTAATTGTCTGTCGCCAAAACTAGTATCCTCTTGATTCCTGACGCTTTTTGTTCAATAATTCCTGCCCTTTTTAAATTATTTTATTCAGCTAACCTAAAACAGTTTTATTTAAATGCAAATTTAATATAAGTCATCTGAAATAATCAGTAGTTGAATCAACGGTGGAGGCTTTTTGTTTGCCTGCAAACTGACCTAGGCTATTCTGGGAAAACCTTTTTTCTATTTTCATTGGGTCCTAAAATTGAATCAATTTATTCTGGCATCAAATTGACCTTATGTCTATTTGCAGAAAGCTAGCCTAGTGTTCAATGACGCACTGAGTGATTGTGTTTGGACATCCAGTCGTCCTCAGTGTTTTAATTCTGTTTGCAGTATGCTGCCCTCTTGTGGCGAGACTCAACACAAAGGAAAAATTGGTCAGGGTGAGAACGAGCTGTAGGCTTCACGTTGTCAGACATATATGTGGCTCTTCAAATTGATCTAACGCATACAAACTGAATATCCTGACATGCTTGTTGCTCAGAATTGTTGCTCGATCAGAAATAATGCAACGAGACTCATGAAAACATTTCACCTAATTTTGTCAAACGACGGCAGACAATTTCGGAGAACAAGGTTTAGTCTGGGAAGCAAATAACATTAAACTCCTACACGTAATTAAGTATAAAAACATAACAAGAACTGAGAATTAAAATTATAGTACAAGAATAAAAAATGAAACTATTAGTGTGTTTGGAAATGTAGCTCCATGACTCTCATATATTCTTCTTTTCAGTGTGACACATTTTCCCTCGTCATTAACTTTTGTTATTACATTCCAAGAGCAATAATAAAACTCTACCCTATATTCAAACAAACAATATATATTGCTCGGTTTTAATAAAAAATAGCGCAAAGAAAATTAAATCATATCCATCCAACTTGCGGCTGATATAAATTATGTATCTTTAAGTGTTAAATTGAGATTAAAACGCGATCTTACAATAACAGCGCTAGAGAGGAAATTGAGTTTGTTATATAAATAAACAAAGGTTTCAGATGAATTGTTAAATGGACATCTTCTCTCAAGTGCTCTCGCTCTGTTGACGTTGCCCGTCTGCGCGCTTTCTCTCGTTTGAATGTCAGGTGTTGGGTCCATCAATAAGTACCTTATGTAAATACGCTGTCACTTTATGCAAGGATTGGGCAGAAATAATGTTACCAAAAATAGTAATGAAATTGGTCGGCATGTGTTGATTCCATTTTCTGAGCTTGGCAGTGTTCTAGTTTTTTTTTTTTTAAGATTGCCATTTCTAAATATGCCTTCAAATAAAACTTATTTTGTTTTGTATTTAGTTGTTTATTAGTTGTTTTCAATTGTTTTTTATAAAACACTTTTAAGGTGTGTTGGAAGAGTTCATCAGTAGTTTTCGTGGAAAATTACTTCTTTCTCAAAAACTATGTCACTTCAGAGGGAGCCGTTTCTCACAATATTTTATACTATCAACCTCTCCCCATTACTCGTCACCAAGTAAGGTTTTATGCTAATAATTGTTTTGAGTAATTACCAATAGTGTCCACTGCCTTTTGAGACTAAATAATCACACACAAAAATGCATGAGATTTTGTAGCAACAACCACTTTATCAGATGAAAGCCCATGCATTTTTGTTGTTGTTGATGTAATTAGCAACCACTTTCACATGTTCCTTGTTTTAAAATTTGGGGAAGACTTGCACAATAGGGGTCAACATTTTGAGTTTTTCCTACAAACTACTTAAATTTAAAACGACATTTCTAAGCCTAATTTGTAGCAAATTCTGCAGAGTACATTCTGTACATTCTAATAAGAGGTTTGTTAATTTTGGTTTTACCCATACACCGATGTGTGTTAGCACTGTATACTTATTACTTTCCCGAGTCCTGGGAAAAAATATCACAGGCATGTTACTCGAGTGGGATTCGAACCCACGACCCTTGCAATTCTAGAGCAGTGTCTTACCAACTAGACTACCGAGGTTGCCCGCTAGCTAGAGGCAGTTCGAATCCTATGTTTTGGCAGCGGGTACCGCAACGATATAAGAGATGTAAAATTTGCATCAAGGATAAAGAATATTAATTTTGGTTTTTACCCATATACCGATGTGTGTTAGCACTGTATACTCAGTACGTTCAAGAGCTCTGTGAAAAAAAGGTTTGTTTTTTGCCTGTCTCTCCAATCATTGTTTAATTGTAAAGTTAATCAGAAACGACAGATGACAGAATCGCTAATAATTTTGGTTATTCCGAAATTCCTCTCCAGATACAAGTCTGAATTAAATTAATTAAAAACAATTACTTTCAAGTTGCATTGGGGAAATTGAACGACCCTGACATTTTAAATGTATATATTTAAATGGAGACTCAATTTAATTACATTGGAAACCAATTACAAGAAGTCGTTGAACAGGACATAATTGGTCCAAACTTAGAATTTCTTTTCCAGCCCTGACCCCCCGTTAATTGATAATTTGTGAAACCCCTTTCTAACAGTTACTTTATGATAATAACCAACAGAGTTTACAATTGACTACAAACATGTACAAACCCCAGAAATGTTTGTTTTTTCCCCCTGTTTTTATATAAGGATTTTAAAATTAAATAAATGTCCTTTAGTGATTGATTGGCTGGTGGGGTTATTGAAGTGGTATCTTTCCTCGCCTTCCACCTCTGGGACCCTGGTTTGACTCCAACCGGGGCACTATGTGGATTGGGTTTTCAGTCCCTACCCAACTGTGTGGGTTTTCCCTTGAATAATTCTCTGGGTTTTCCTTCCACATCTAAGGCTGAAATGTTTCAACACTTTTTACTGGTCATAAACAAAGGTTTATACACACCCACGAGACGCGCTTTCCACCAATAGGAATAGCAAAACTGTCTGAGGTATTAATGAATTAATATTTATTTGTTGTTAGCTTGACCAAACATGGGAATTGTAATAAAGGAGAGAAAAAAAACGAAGTAGTCACATAGAAATGTTTAAATAAACATTGTTTCTGCATTAATTATGTATCTCTTCTATAAATATCACAATTGCAACAATTCATCGGGGACATTTCAGCAATGCAATCAAACTGTTTTCATTTTGTTTGGTACACTGTGATGAAGACATTGCTCCCATTATTAATTTAATACAGTAATTGCATTTATCTAGGGCAGTGCGTTGCCAGGCAACTAAGCAATAGTACAAGGCCACTTGTCCAAACCAATAGTTGGCATCAAGTGTTGAAACAAATCAGTGATGTGCAACCACGGAGTAGTATATAGAACAAGTAGTTGGTGTAACTTTTTTGAAATACTGAGAGGGACTTGCTTGATCGTTGCGCCCACGTAAGGAGAAATCTGTCGTGGAATTCACAGTCTGGCATGTCAGGACGCTCATGATATTTGCGAAGACATTTTAGAGGAATGTTGTGATCCAACTGCTGGTCATATTAAATTGCAGATCTAATTTTGATTGCCACATTATACATATAATAGATGATTATGCGCATTGGGGTAGGGCGCCCTCAACAGTGAGGTCAAAATGAGTTTACTCATTTGCCCTTTGTGTGTAAGGTCCGTCTGCCTATATCAAATAATTGATATTACCCAAATACTCAATACTATTTTGATATCGATATCACTGATTGATGGGCCTATCACTTTTTTTAATCATATTGAAATATCAAAAATTTCGATTTAGACCATAGAACAATGATATAACAAATTATTATTGTTTGTTATATTTTGTTGTAAGATTAATTTCATAGACCAATGTCTTGTGGTCAGAACGTACAAACAGAGCATGCCGATAAAAAGAGGTCCCAACATTTGTAGAACAAAATTTGTATATAATCACTTCCGGCCGATCTTCCACCTTTTGCCCAGGTAGTATTTATAAGAAAGTTATTTTGTAGAACTGAGTATAAGTCTCCCGAATTCCGAAATCTACTCCGTGACAGTACAATAAAAAGCAACCATATATGTAGTTCCCAAATAACAAAATCAACAAAACAAAAGTAGATGGTGTTACCGCAAATCAAATTAAACATTGATACGTCATCATGATATGCCACACAAACTATAACTATAAAAGTTGTTTCAGCTTTTGTAAAAAAACTTTAAAAATACAACCTTCTTCTCCACTCCTTTAAACTTAGTGTGGTTCCTTTTTTGATCAATCCGTTTAATAAAGGCATCAATTGAACCATTTTCTGTCGCCTCTTTTGCTTGCAGATACTTTTGAAGGAATGGGATCTCATTAACTACCGGTTCAGTTTTCTTTTGTACAAGTGGAGTCCTTTGCTTGGTAAGTCTAAATAATTTTTTGTATTTTTTATTTTTTATCAAATAGAATTAGCTGTTGCCTCTATTAAACCTTTAAGAATAGGACCACAAAATGGATGCATCTTTGTCACAACATCCAGTCGTCATGTGGGGGCTGGGAGTGATATTTGTTTGTCTAACCCTGTGTCTAATAATAACTTTGCTAGTCCTAAACACAATAACAGAATGTGGACGAGTCTATTTTAAAATGTCTTCTGTGATTGAGTAAACATCTGTAACATTTTGCTCTGAATGTCGCGTACCCCTTACAGGCATGATCCCTAACCACACCCCCTCCCTCCCCCACCCGATTACAAGGAGACACTTTCATGGTGACATTTGCCCAATCAAAAATACATGCATATCCCACTATCAAGAGCGTCTCAAATAATATCATCTTCAAACAAACACTGACACTCTGCCTCTTATTGTGTTAAAAATAGATGTCTTGTGCCTAGACAGTATGCAATTGCCTTTATGTCATAACAGTGATAAATATTGATAGATGTGTGTCTAGATAGAGGGGCCCTGACTATTTTACCATTCAGCCTCCATTTGGGCCCATTGATTGACACTGTGTTTAAAGGTCTGTATGCTGTGACCATCTTTGTCTGGTATTTGCTGTACATTTGTTAATATTGTAACAGTTTTGTACTTCAAATGGAAGTTTCTGAGAAGTATTCTGACAGTTATGTCTGTCAGATTGTGTATTCCTGTGTGGACATAATCCTTCTGGGTTTTCGGGAAATATCTTAAAAACGCGAACACCTTTTGAAACGAAATTCACAGGTTAGTTTTATCTGATTAAAACAATCAAACGGTTACAAAAACCAACAGTATACTTTACCTTTAAATTGGTTTGAACAGAGATGAGAAACAAGATGGCCACCTCCTGAAGATAAAGGTGTCTGCATTATACGTGGCCTTGATGTAGGTCCTCATTCAACATGCCCAGCTGTCATTTCTATAAGCAGCTACAGCCTTACATAAACAGTGTATTCTGTCAATCACAATCACCTTAAGAAAACAGACATTGGAGTTGGCATTGGCAATGTGAATGCAGGGAAAAGGGTGGGTTATAATAGTTCCTGTGGTCTGAACATTAAGAAAACGGAGGACAGTTATGTAGTACAAAGACACAATATTGGTAAACACACACATGATATTCTTCCTACTTTAGTCTGATACATCAGTAAAAGTGTGATGAAAAAGTCCTAATAACATTGCTTAGAGGCACTCTTGGTAATTACTCAAACTAATTATGAGCATCAAACTTTACTTGGTAACGAGTAATGGAGAGAGGCTGATAGTATAAAACATTGTGAGAAATAGCTCCCTCTGAAGTAACATAGTTTTCGAGAAAAAAAAAGGAATTTTTCACAAATTTGATTTTGAGACCTCAGAATTAGATTTTGAGAAATTAAGCATCTAAAAGCACACGAGTTCGTGTGACAAGGGTGTTTTTTCATTCATTGTTATCTCGCATTTTCGATGACCAAGTTTTCCCAGGTTTGTTATTTTATGCATAGTGTTGAGATACACCAAGTGCGAAGACTGGTCATTGACAATTACCAATAGTGTCCAGTGTCTTTAAACACTATAGACCTTTACCTGTAGGCTTTACATGTAATCTAAAGGACAAAGTAATTATGGTTAAGTGTCTTGCATAAAGACACAAGTGCATTGTGACCAGGATATGAACCCACACATCCATCACAAAAACAGATATTTATCAAGTCAATATTTGTTTTGTTTTGAAAGATAATATACAGTGAATTAAAAAACGCAAGGCAGTGGACACTATTGGTAAATACTCAAAATAATTGTTAGCATAAAACCTTTCTTACTGACGAGTAATGGGGAGAGGTTGATGGTATAAAACATTGTGGGAAACAGCTCCCTCTGAAGTGCTATAGTTTTCGAGAAAGAAGTAATTTTCCACGAATTTGATTTTGAGACCTCAGATTTAGAACTTAAAGTCTCGAAATCAACTATCTAAACGCACACAACTTCATGTGACAAGGGTGATTTTTTCTTTCATATTATCTCGCAAGTTCGATGACCGATTGAGCTCAAATTTTCACAGGTTTGTTATTTTATGCATGTGTTGAGATACACCAACTGTGAAGGCTAGTCTTTGACAGTTACCAATAGTGTCCACTGCCTTTAAGACTAGTCTAATCTCGACTTAGGACGAGTTACTCATCCTAACTTGAGCTAGCCTTAAGTTTTTAATAATTATGTCTTAAGTTAGGATTCGAACCCACACTCTGCTGATCAGATACACCAGACCTTGAGTTTGGTGCTCTTAACTGCTCGGCCATGACACCCCCACATTTTTGGCTATGTGTTGGAGTGGACAGACTTGTAGAGTTTTGGTTTAATGAAGACTGTTTGTTAGCTGCCTTAGGCTGGTACTCGGCAGTCTTTGTTTCATCTGTTGATTCTACGAGGGGGGGGGGGCAAGTGTCCTTGTGAGTCACATAAATCTAGCCGTGACATTTCTAAGATTAATATTGATGGACGAGACTCTACGCTGAAAAAATAATCGTTTACTGTGTGGGAAAACACTTATTGTCTTTAGAGAATGCCGGCACGATTGTTTGTCCAGGGAGCAAGACCAAACATTTCGTCCGCCGTCATATAAAAAATAGATATCTTTTGTCTTCACACAAATGTAAACCAACAAGTGGGAGTGGATTTAGTTTATTCTGACATGTATTTACATTTTCAGAAAATGTAGTGGCATGTTTTTATGACAAGAAAATATTATTTGTGTCTTTGAGAGGGCAAAGCAGTTTAGGGCATTTAGTTTATGGGAAACTTATAAAGCAGCACCAAGGCCAAAACCAGGGCAATATGCCATGGCCTCTCTATAAATCTGGGCCTAAGGAGATTTCACCAATAACAGCTGATAAAGTTATCAAGAAAATAACAATATAAGTTTTTTCTTCTTTAATTACTCAACATTATAAATATAATGAAACAAAATTCTGAGTTTGTGACCAGAAGATGATCGGAGACTTATTGGTCCAAAATTGAGTTGAACTATTTCCTAAATGGTACGGCAGACCTCAAAGCCAAACAATTGTCATGAATACAAATGAGGCAGTTACAGTACACACATGAGTCCTAGCCACAGTCTGGTCACTGATTCCATGCCCTGGTCTGGTCACCGATATTCTGTTAGGCTGAAGCATGGAGCTCCATGGTCAAATACAGTGGCCTGGCTGCGGCCTGGCCTGGTAAGGTTAACCTAACAGGGCAGACCCCCAGGGGCGCTGTTTGATTTTATTGCTGAAATTACTGTTAATACCTGAGCCATTAATTCATGGAATGTTATTGTCAGTTGTCAGTGCTGGCCAGATCATGGACTTTCTCTCTTTTCCTGTATGCTGAACAGTTTTCATTAGTGAAAGGGGTAAAAAAGGGCTACATCTGTTGTCAATGTATGTTTAGGGTTTGCATTCTTTTTGTGACTAGCCAGCAGGACCAGTTAGCTTGTCATTTCACTTTTGTTATCAGTTTTTTTTTTTCCAGTTGTCCATACCTCAAATGAAACAAGAAAAGCCAGCCAGGACCTCTTGCGGTGAATTCTGACTGGTACTCTGTTTTTTCAACTGGCATTTGGTCAGCAGACCACTGTTAGTTTGAATTCAAATTTTCAGGTCAAATCAGCCAGAAATCATATAAGTGTCTTTTAAATAACTAAGACCATAAAAGGCAAGGAACAAAAGCTTGTACGCTTATAAAAACTCAACAAAAGCAACAATGTTCCTTCTATTCTCAAAAATGTTAGCAATCAATTTGCTGAAGTTATTTTGTATTTTGTTCAAAATGTTTTTGTGTATAACTGTTTGTTTCAAAACTTCACTTTTCCCCCAGAATGCTTCACGGTCTTGAAACATGCAGGAAGAACACTTTGCTAACAGATGTTTTAACAAACATGTGTTACATTTATACTTAAAAATAACTTCAACATTATTTTTAAATTAATATACAGCATTTTATACAATGCCTTAAAGCACACAACAGTTAAATAGTAAACAAAAGTTGGATTAACACTGGCAAGTTAATTTATACCACCTTAAAAAAACACTTACACAAGTTCAACACAGCTGGCTTAGGAAATAATATCAAAATATGTGAAAACAAAACAATAAAAAGAATGATATTGTGATGAAATCTCTTGTTAAAATCTGCAAGAGAAAAATATTGAACTAAATTTAGATTTCTTAATTGAGTCAGAAGTCATCATGCTTTCAAAAAGTTTTTTTGCATTCTTAATAAAAAGCTTGACAGTAATGAACACAAACAAATTGCTAAAAGAAACTAATTCCTGCATTCCTAAAAGTCACAAATAAAAAACTAAAAATAAACATTCATCTTTAGAATTATCCCCCTCCTTTGATTTTTTTAGTTTTTTTATTTTGTTTGTCCGAGAATAAGCTTTGTATTCAAGATTCCCGGCCACCTTGGCCAAATGTCACAGGTCCACCATGGAGACCTTCTGATATTAAATAACCTTTTCTAAAAATCTACCGATTAATTTATCGAGTCTTTCACTGACAAATACTGACATTAAAAGCTTATTTTAATCAACGTGTCTGAACGCGGGAACACTGTTTGTTATTCTGTCTTGTTTGAGACACCAAGTTATTGAAAACACAAATTAACAACGGGTCGGATACGTGCATCAAATTTTGAATGAGTGTTTAATATCTTAAAGATTTTCTGCAGCTATAACAAATATTGGAAAAACAAATTAATGTTTTTTTAACCCCTTGTGTTCTGAATCTACATTGTGTCACAGTTTCCTTGACAAAAATATACCCATCAAATGTATTATAATTTTAGAGAAAAATGCCTTCAGAATTTCAGTTCTTTTTTGGGGGTTTTGCTGAAGTCTAGTAGAAAACTACAACTTGAAACCTGCCCTAAATAGCCAATAAAGCACACTCCTTCCTTTCTAAAAATACACTTCAAATCCAGTTTAAAACCAGCCACATGATCATTTTATTTAATAACCAGACGGAAGACATTTTTCATAGTTTGTTTTAATAAGCTACCCCCCCCCCTTTTTTTTTTACAATCAGTGACATTACAACTTTGTTGTTATACTACGGGACCACAAAACTAACAACGAAAATGCCTCAAGACCATTGGCTAAGGGCCCTGCACCACTGTTTGACTTCTTTGAGGTGACATTTGGTCTCTGCTTCTTCATGAAAAATATAAAATAATATATAAAAAAACTAAGGAAGAACGGCCGTAGAGAAAGAGAGAAAAAAAAGCAATAGAGTGATTATGCTTTGACAAGTAAACAAAACCTCATTAATTTCTATTTGCACAGGATTACTTGTTATTCTCTGTGTGCCATTTATTAGCATGTCAAAGCATAGAGACAGGTGGTGCAACTTTGGCAGAGATGACAAAGCTCTTCCGGTAGTTGGGCTTACTCCTACTGGACCCTGGACTCTACAAGTGGGTGATGGTTGTTTGGGGGGGGGGGGTGGTATGTTGTCATGGGTGGATGAGCCTTTGTGAGGGGACCTATGTTTCGTTGTGTGTAGATGCATTGATTGATAGTGTTTTTTTATTCATTCAGGACGGAATTGTTAAGGATAATTATGTTGTGGGTATAACACCTGCTAGGATACGGGTACACGGGTGCACACCTTAGTGTGAACGGGAACACAAGGCGTAAAGTAGGTAATAATATTAAGTGGTTAACTGTCGGAAGATGGACTGAGGCCCTTGTCATGGAATGATTCAGACTTTTAATCTGAATTCTGAAGTCTTGCCTGGTGAAAAAAAAGTGACTTTCATTTAAAGAAATCCTGCTTTTGATGTTATTCTCTCTTGATCAGGCCTGATACTTCACAAAGGGAACAAAGGCACTTTCCTCCATGCCCCCTGGTCATTGCCTTGGTGCCCTTGAAATGTTCAATTTGAAATTTACAATTATGTACCCTACCCTTACCCTTTCATAAACGAAGCATACAGCCTCGGTTCCCTGGCTCCTTCTAATCCAAAACTTTAGAAGTTACAAAAAAAGTAGAACGCATTTCAACTTAAGGGTCATTTAAAATAGTCAATGTTAAACAATGGCGTCATAATCTAATCTTTTTACTGAAGAACAAAGTAATGACTCAAATAACCAGATATTTCTGATCAAAGGTCAATAATATTAGTTGTTTTCAATGGCTTTCCTGGCTTAAACAAATGATTTTAGAGTTCAGTCAGGAGTGATGACAATCTTGCCAGCTTGGCCAGCTGCCTATTTTGTCTTCTTCTTTTTTGTTCATTAATACAAAATATAATGTGTATTTTTTAAATTAACACTGAATTTTGATTTTCAGGTATTTTCTCTTGACGCAGCCACCCATAATTTTGCGAATTTCGTTTTAATTTTAGTATTGATTGTTCTGAAAGGCGGGTCTATTTGGTTCCCTTACAAGTGTTTTATGGATTGTCCGTGGCACATACGATTATACAATAGTATTTTGTAGGTTTTTCTTTTTGAAACACCATCATCTGTAAGCCATAATTAATCATCTGTCCAAGTTTTTTCAGAGAAAAAAAATATCTCAAAAGAAATTCTTACTTGGTCCTTCCCCTTTGAGACGTTTGTCTAAAAAGCAGTTTTCTGAAGAAAAAACTGCTTTTAATGGAATTTTAATTCCTCTCCCCACCCAACCAGGAAAGCTTGTCTTCTTAAACACACTCCAAGCATTATGTTAAATATTACCGCTACCCTCCTCAATTTCCATCGGAATTCATTCGGTTAAATTCAATTGTTTGATTTTAAAAATCAATGACCCGTCAATAGAATTACTTAACCATCACAGCTAATGATTTATGCATGATGGCTGCCTAGTCCTATAAATATTCATAACCTAACTTACATACAGAAGTAGCTTACATCAGTTGTGTACAATGAAGGTACAATATTTATTTTGTGCGCACAGACCAGTTTTCAGAAGAAAACAAACCGGGAGTGGGAATAAACAAATCCGAACAATGGCTTTAATAATCATGTTGTCACGGTACTATGCCGTTTTTTAATCCGATGCTAAATTACCATGTAAGTGCGATGGTGTTAGTCTCTTTATCTAAAATACGGCTACGGAAATCCAACACCGCTCAATTTCATGAAATCGTCAACAATTTGGATTCCTTCAATGTAGACGACGGCTATCCAAGCCGCCTAGATTTCATCCCAGATTCATCGATACATAAGCTAAGGGTTTTGCAATCATATCTTGCAACAAAGAAACATGTATCGTCTCTAAAATCCCCCCCCCCCCCCTCCTTAAGTTTGCCTTGTTATCATTAATCACAAAGGCACATTTCGGACTACATTGTGCCTAGACTCCATACAGCAGACCAACGAAGTCGATGAGTGAAACTTAATATCACGACTTGATATAAAATTTTATACCAATGGCCTCCGCTAGCAGATGGCTCATAGATTGACCTCAGCCCAGCGGGGTTCTTAGGTGATCGACATCTAATAGTAGTTTATTACACTTGTTAGGTTTCTTCTATTTTTTTTTTTGCCTAGAAATGTTTAACATTTTAAATAAGTTAGAATCAGTGAAAATTTATTGATTAAGAAAAAAAAATTTTTTTTTTACTCATTCAGTTAAGATAATTTACAGGAAATTTACACATACATAATTCAAAGGGCCTTGGAAATTAATGGGTTTTTTAATCCGCATAATAATCTAGAAGCGTCTGTAGTAAGACAGTTAATTCTAATGACAAAAAGTTGTTATTAAGTGAGTTCTGAAGGCTTTAAAACTATTATTACAGCAGAGTTATTAGGGCAACTTAAACGTTATCTTTGTGTTGAACAATGAGCAGAAACGTTTGATGAATGGGCAGAATTAAGCTTAATGCACAGATGGTCTGAGTTGTTAACTTTCTTTTTGGTAGTGGGGAGGGGGGGGGGTCTTTCTTTATAAATTTTTGCCCCATCGAGCAACCCTCCCCAATCACCTGCTCTGTTATTTAACAATAAAAGTTATCAGAAAACAACAATAAAATGTTCTTAGGATTTTGAGCTTTGCATGATGGGAGTATGATTAGGGGAGGTTTGCGGTAACACCATTTTTGTTTGTGTAAATCTCTTTTTAGTAAAATTGGTTCTGAGAAGAATCGGTGGTTGACAACTCAACGTTTCAATCAGTATGCTCTGATCATCTTCAGTGGAAATAAAATCTGTGCGTGTCTATTGGTTTTGCCTCAGCAGGGCCTAATTTCATAGAGCTGCTTAAACTTAAAGACACAAATTTACTAAGCACCAATAAATTTTGCTCACTGGAAATGGGTCATCAGCCAAACTACATGTACCTTGTAATCTGCTAAAAGTTTCAATTAAGGAACTGCATTTATTTTCATTCTTTTGAATTTTTTTTAACTTTACAGCCTCCCAGAGCTTTGAAATTCTTGTGACATTAAGACAAAACAAATAGTTTTGCAAACATTTGTTAAAAATTTTCAGCCATTTCTCTCTTTATTATTGTTTTGATTTTGATCACTGACTTCCAACGTCCTTTTCATTTCATTTTGGGCCTGAACGCTCCCTGCGCACCTCAGTACACACTTCATTTCCCCGGCTCTTTCTCTAAAAACATCCAATCTGTTGACTTAAGGTACTCTTAATAAAGTATATTTCCCATTTCAAGTAAAACTGGCTAATTGTTAACGGTGCTGGGCAATTTAGCCCCGAAGAAATAGTCGAGTTAAAAAATAATAAAGCAACCATCACAGAACGAAAGAAGCTTTTGTTATGAAGGAAAACAACACGCGAAAAAATTTCATTAGAAAGAGACTGGCTCTTAGGGAAAAGCAGAGCCCCGCGGGCACGGAGCTTAAATTCATTCTAATTTTAATAAACCATAATTTATTTCAGTTTGATTTGCAGTCGGGGGGGGGGGGCATGCTTCAAGCTCGACTAAACCTGTCAATATGATGGTGCGTAGAATAAACTACACACTGTCCCATTGAGCACAGCTGTTATGGTATATCATTTAGGGAAAAGACCTTACAAATCCATTACTTGTAACTAAATCTCGTAGTGGAGAGTGTTTTCTTAATACTAGTTATAATGGGGCATCATCCCAGCATCATCTAAGCTGGAGGCACTGAGCTTTTCCTACAGGTAGACTTATGGAATAACTCTTTGGAGATGATAATTGCAAACCGGGGTTCTCGCCCTGTTCCCAGTGAGGGTAGAGTAATTTGATTTTCCCCGATGTAGCTCTGTGGCTCCCCAGAGTGCTGTAATATTGGTATTATGTTAACCATTATTGTTAGCACTATGAGGGGTTTGTAGTTAAATACAACCGATCGACAGCTTCTACTTGTATGATAATTGTTTATATACACACTTTTTGACACGGACTTGGGTTTTGTGTCTTGTATCAATCAGCTAAACTCAATCAAATTGTACACAAATATTAAAATGATAATTTCAAGATGAGTTTTTAAAACGGTGTCAAAATCGTATGAGCACAACAATTTTAAAACAATTTGCAGGGAAAATGAGGATTTTATTGTAATTGGCATCGCTTTCAGGCGAAACAATTTAATGTTCGGATTTCAGTTTGGATTTAGATATGTGCAAATCTGATGGGAGTCAGTGCAGTTCACTAACTTAAACATTTTAAATGTTTCAAATTGTTAATTAAACTAACTGAAATTGTTTTGTATAGTTTGAGTGATTCTGCCTCCCTCCCCCCCCCCCCTCTTCCGAGCGTGCCTCATCCTTCATAGCCACTGTGTTCACGGAGAATGACCCCTGTGTTATCTACCACTGATTGCCAACGCATCGATCAGGAGTAGCCACTGCTATAAGGCCAAAAAAACAAAATCAGGTTTAGTGTACCCGTCCCCGCCCACTTCCTTTTTAGTAGCCGTCTCCTATTGTTTTGTTTTCCGGGGGGGGGGGGGGGGGGGAAGATACATTTTAACAATTTCGGACGAAAATTAAAAAGTAAAGAAAAATAAATTGAGAAAATAAATTTAGAAAGCATTACCAACCAGGGCCTTATTTCACTGCTCTGCGCCGAAGCAGGGTATTCCGCGCTTACCTCAGGCATATCACAGGCTAGGTTAGCAGGGAATTTTGGTGCTTGCAAAGTAAGCTCAGTTGGAGATCGGAAGCGCAGAATTCAGCTGTAGCAGAGCCATAAAATTGATGTAAGATTGGCTTGCATTTTTCAAATAATGTAACTTTCATTTAGCAGACATATATTTACATTATTTATGTCAAGAAAATTCCATGTGACGTATAAATATTTAAGGGCATTAAATAAACAAGAATGATAATGATCAAGTGGGACATTCACCATCTGTCCTAACATAAAAATGAAAAATTATGAGAGTAATAAATCATTTCTGTTGAGATTGTGTAAACACTTTCAAACAATGGATGAGTTCATTTTCACCCATTCTCTTCATCTGCTAGACTGAAATGTGAACAGTTTTGTTCTGAAAGTTTGAATGAAAGTTTTTAAAAGGTGTTTTTAATCGTATAAGGTTATACTTTTTTGCCGGAGTTGGTGTTCCTTCTGATTTTTACAGTAGATTTTCAATGTTTTTTTGTATCCCTTGCAGTCCTCAAAATATCCAGAGGCCGTGACGGTTATGGCCTCTGTCAACCCTGGGTTTGGCCTTGGTGCCCTTTCAATATTTTAGAGTGTAAGATTTTCCAATAAAGTGCCCTTTGCAAAATGAAAATGGCCTTGCCCTCTCAAAGATGAAATTCCAGTGGTGGATTTCACAAAGAGTTAAGACTAGTCTTATCCTGACTTAGGATGTGTTACTCGTCCTAACTTAGGACTACCCATACGTTTTTAATATCACCTAGGACTAGTCCTAACTCTTTGTGAAATCGACCCCTGGCCCTGCCCTTTAGAGATCTTAGCAGCCACAAAGTGGCTTGTACAAAAATGGTCTAAGTGGCCAGCCGCAAGGTTTGACCTATTTCTATTCATATAAAGAGGTCAAACTAAAGGTCATGTCTAGATATTAAGTTTTCCAATGTAGTATATTAACATACTATCCCAAAAACGCCAAACTAAATTTTTAGTTTTGTGTTATTTCTGTTGAAATTTTTACTGACAAAATTGTATAATGAAAAAATACATTTTGTAACATTTGTAGTGAAAATTAAAGTAATTGATTATATAACTGATTAACAAAATTATAGTTATTTGCTTTACGTATTTTGCACGGAAGGATTGTTTTTGTATGATTTTTTTTGATAAATTTGTAAAGGCAGGAGTCAGTTTTTATTTGAGATAAATTCAAATGAGTTGTTGATATCAAACTCTTCTGATTGAGGCATTGTCTTCACAGACTATAAATAAACAACGACCGACCAGCCTGTTCAGTTTTCCCTTTGAAACCTGAAGAAAATAGAAAGTTATTTTTGCGGCAGACTGTATTCAGAAATCAATGACAGTTCTACGAGACAAAGTTCATCATAAAACAGACTCGACCAAAGAATGAGAACAAAAGATGATCATTTGGTTGGTAAATCATTGCCTTCACACATAAATAAATAAATATGCACAAGCGACGTTTATTGTTCTATTCCAACTGCTCAGTTGAACTGCCCCGTCGCCATCTGTTCCGTAAATTTGTAGGAGTCGTACTGAGCAGATATTTTATTGTGAACCTCAAGATACTAAAAGCACATTGTCAGCTTCATGATTGCCTTATCTCAACACTCAACTAGTCTTTCCATGAAGCTACGACACTGACTACAAGCCACACTGCTATATTTTCTTTGATTTATGAGTCCGCGCTGGGCAAGAGTTGTTTGCTAAGTGCATGGTAAAGGTCAAGCTGTAAGAGGCCCCCCTGAAAATTTCAAATTAAACATTGTTGGAGAAACGATGACCTAAGACCACTTTGGGGAGAGGGGGGAGTTGTTGACATTTGTTGGTTTTTTCTTCCCGTAGGTACGATGGATTGGTTATTGAGTCAGGTTGTTGATTAGTTCTTGTTATCGTCCTTAAGTTTAATTGTGTAAGTAATGTGCGGTGCCACTTATACAAATTTCTGAAACCTCTTTTGAGCGTCGCAAATCAAATTTAAGAAGAAGAAAAACAATTCTAAATGGAAATGCGTATTGTATAACTTGCAAATTGAGTATAGAGGCAAATTTGAGCTTTTGCAAATATATCGCGAATTATTGGAAGCCTTAATTCAATTGACAGCAAAATGCATTATGTGAGGGAATTTTAAGCTTTACTTAATACATTTCTTGTCACCTTGGCATTTTGTAACTTACTTCTCCAGTTTGCAATCTAAGTCTGTAATGAACTGCATTGTTCTTGAACTGCACCCATTTGTTCTGAGTAAGAAATATGGCTCAACCTATCATTAGGGTAAGGGAACCAGTGAGAGACAATTTACACTGGCAATTTGGCTGGTACCAATTGTTTTATGGTTTAAAAGCAATGATATTCTTTTGCTCAGCGAGTTTGGTTGTTGGCAGATCACAAACACGCCTCGTCAGAGCCAGGAGTACACCTCATCAATCTCTTGAGTTTTTCCTGCAGTGCTTGAGTGCAAAACTTCTTGGATGTTTTCACAAGGCAACACATTTAAGTTGGCCATATGAATATTTAGCAATGTTTGCAAAAGCTTTCAAGAACTTTTAAAACTGTTTGATGATCAAATGATTCAAAATAGTGTTGTATGTCCTTTTTGTATCCTGCAGATTTTGGGTAAAGTTTAGTGGTTGATAAGTGAGGCCAACATGGTGGTGACTGACCAATGACGAGATTTGCACTGTCATGGTCAGATCCCTCAAAGTCAAAAGGGGGTTATCGTTGATCTGTTCATTCATAGATCAGATTGAAAAGGAGACACTGCAGACCTTAAAAGATATTTCAACAAAATCAGAGATAGTTGAAAATCTTGTTCTAGGTTAGCTTCAGGTCCCAGTGTGATCTACCAGGGAAAAGAGGTACCTGTTGCTCTTGTCACATGTACGTGAGTATTAAAGTGCTTTGAGGTGATGAGGTATTCTCAAAAGCCCGGAAGAAAAAAACCCACCATTATATTATTACAGCGTATGGATTGGGGGAAAGCTATTGTCTAGGGGGAGTGTTTCCAGTTGCCAGAATAGCCAACTTTAGGTCAATTACTACCGGCCATAGATGGCTGTTGCTATTGAGATCGCGTGGGCAAACAATAATCCCAACTGGCCCATTGTTGGTGGCACGTGTGCGGTGGCCAAGGCTCGTGCCAGTCCTACTTGCTTATGCAAAGCTGACTGGGAGCAAAGCTTTTTTTGTTGCATAGGTAATAAGGCCTGACCACTTTTTGGGGGTGCTTGACTGTGGTTATTATAACATTCAAGGCAGTGGGGAGACCCCTGTAGGCCTGTGGTAGATTGAGTGACTGGCTGGGGTTGGCTAGCTATACACACTGAATCGGTGACTGAAACCCAACGGGGCTTTGTTTGGGTTTAGTACAAACCTAGTGTGCATGGTTGACAGGTAGTACATGTGCGTCATTATCATCCACATCATCGTCACACTGGAGTCGTCGAGCTCCCCGATACCCCTGGACTTTATAGTCAGTACTATAGTAGCAACCGGTTGGCCAGTAACAAGTGGTTTTTTCCCCCCTCCTCCGAGGTTTTCCACTCGGCCAATCTATCATTTATCATTATTTTATCAACTGACTTCTAAGAGATCGTGAGGAAATTTGTTTCAAGCACCCTTCCCATAGCCCCTGTAGGTACTTGGTGCGATAGACTGCCCAATTCCCGGGACCTCTTCTTTGTTCGGAGTGTGTGTTTGCTGTTTAAAGAGTGAGGAGAAGTGCTGGGGGCTTTAAATTATTTTTAAAGGGACTGTGATCGTTGCTGTCGGAGGTCCAGCTTGCTCCGACGCTAAGGGAGCATGGACGGTGTCTTCTGCTTGGAGAGTGACTTTGAGCCAGGAGCTTTTGATCAGTACTTGTACAAGGTAAGATGAGGGAATTGATGATGGGGATGGGGGTTGCTACCAAATCAGTACTTGTACAAGGTAAGATGAGGGAATTGATGATGGGGATGGGGGTTGCTACCAAATCAGAATCATTATTTATAATGGGTTCGCTGCGTTAGATGAGGGGGGAAGTGTCTCGTTTGTAATTAATTTATGTCACTCTGAAAGAGGCTAACAATGTTTAGGAAATAATCTCTGTCATGTTAATGTGTATTGAGACGGGAAGTAATGTATCGGTGGGAATTAATGAGAGCGACGCTGCTGTTGTTTTAAATACTACCATGTGTGGATCAATTCATTAACATTTAAAACATAACCTATATATACTAATATATACTAAGGTTTTTTCTAGTATTGAGTTACACAATCTCTTTGTTATTGTTGTCTTTATGCTTCGCTGGGTTGTTGTAGTCGTAGATATATCATAGATGTTGCTAATTTAAATATTTCCATCTATGGATCAATTCATTTACATTTAAAATATAGGGTTTTTTCTAGTATTGAGTTACACAGGAGACTTCTTTGTTTTTGTTGTCTTTATGCTTTGCTGGTTTTGTAGTCATCATAGATGATGTACTTTAGCACAGACAAAAACATTTAATCACAACACGTGGCATGAATTTGGCGTGAAATGGACCGTGGAGTCTAAATCTTGATGAGGGAAAGTATCTAGGTAACATAAGCTGTGGTACTTTGTTGAGAGTGAGGGGGGATACATTCATCACTGATTCGCCGCATGTTAATGGAAGACATCTGTTCTGATGTGATATGTATTCGATTAACATGATTATCAACTGATTTATTGGTTTCAATATTCATATTCCATATTGATGCTCGTCTGTATAGAAGCTTGCAAGTGGTCTTTGTGATTGGGTTTTGGGGGGAACGTTTTTTTTATCTCAATTGTGAGGATTAGTTGACTTAATTAGTATTCAACATCACAAATGCTTTTAATTTGTTAGCTTTTGTGTTTAAGGTTGCAACATTATAATAGAATACACTAACAAATTGAGGTTTAATCTTTGCAACATAATAACTTCAAATTTATCTCAAGTATTGAGATAATTTTTGTTTTTGTGTGAAGTTTTCCTTTGGCACTTTTATGTTGTGATTATTAATTTGATAAATTTGGCAAATGGAGTTGTAAGATTTATAAAATAAAAGTACCTGCAGATTATCAGAATAATTAAAATTGCCTCTTTCTAAATTAAATAAAACCAATTGACAGTTCTTTTTGTCTAGGCAGAATCAGACCAGTTTAAATCAAATTAAAATTGTTCCTCTTCCCCCGATATTTAACGATGGATCAAAACATCATATCATTTATGATCACTGCAACAAAACCTTCCGCTACTTTTTTAACACAAATTAATATCGATTGAAAGTGATGATTAAATTAGTACCGATAAGGTGTTCAGTAAATTAATAGCAAAATTAAAAACCTCACATATTCAGACTAAAGTTCCAGAGAACAAACATTTCTTGCTAGCGATTTGAGTAACAGTATAACTTTGTGGATAAAAAAAAAACCCAAAACACAACCATTGATTACACATTTATTCAAATCATTTGGGGCCCTCGCATTATATACAAATATTTTCAAAGATGAAATAATACTTTGGCAGAAAGTTCATTAAAAACTGTGACTAAAATGGACAAAAAACTACACAACATACCAATAAATCTGGGTCTGTAAACTGCCAGCATTGAGGGGTATAGTTTACAGTGTTTTATTGATTCATTGCTGGTTGAATCTGCAGCTTGTACTGATGATCCACCAGTTATGAAACTTGATGTTGCTTTGTTCATTTGTTTCTTCTTTCATTAAACTGTTCATACAGCGTCGTGCACTTGAGCATAGAATCATGAGAAGTGCTGGTTGCTGAATAATTCTAGCCTTGTGAATTAAGTTATTGTTTTCATTTTTATTAATTTGCTCATTTGTGGTCCGTTCAAAATACATAAAATGTTGCTTAGCTATTAATTTACATTAACCATAGCAACTGGATGAATGTAATTAAAATAGAACAATAAAAATAAGGCTCAAGAAGCAGGTGCGGAAAAGAAGTAATTGGCAGAATTTTTACCAGCCCCCAAATCCCACTTAAGAAAAGAAAGAAATTAATTAATTACTAACTGGTAAAAATGGCAATTTATCTCATTTTGCAAAAGCTCATTGTGTGTCATGTGACATGTTTGACATGCTCTGATTGGCTGTTGATCAACCAGCTGTATCTGGACAAACATTTACATGTGGTAGAAGTTTCTTTGGCTTCAGGTCAGAGTCAGGTGCCTAAGAAAGTATACATACGTACAGTAGTGAAGTTTCAAAAGCAGAGTCTAGACCTAGACTTGTATTTGTATGGAAAAACCTGTGAATGCAACTCTTGTTCAATGAAATACCAGAAAATATCTATATTTTTCTTTATCTGTTTTTAGATTTTTGACTGAAAGTGTTGCATAATAATTGTTCAAATGATGCTGGACTGGAAGCTGGTGTGACATTTTAGTTTTTCAGAACTCACTTTTCTCACGAATAAATCAGCACACAAAGTGTTTTGCAGAAAACTAACTTTTGAAGCGGTTTTCTGCTAAACAAAGTAATAAGTTCTTTTTCACCAAATCAAAATGCAATTGCCACAAATTTCCTCTTTATTTTATATTTCACAATACTTCAAAAAACGGTTCACAAGTTGAAAATTTTGAACACCTTGTCATGTCTAAGCCAATATATTTATATCTCCTGATTTCAAAGATGTTTTTCACATATCCCTCTTTTGTCATTGTCAGAACCATCTTTTGTTAAAATCATGTCATGTGTGATGTGTCATTAATATTTATGGTAGTTTACCATAAAAAGGGAGAGTCTGACACAGTTAACTGTTTATTATTTCCCATCTCGTTGTCTGTCAAAACCTGACAATCATGATAACAACTGCATTTTTTTAAATAAAAAAAAACGAATAATTAAAGTTAAGTTATATGGGATTTGTGGAATTGCATGGTGTGGTATCATTCTATATTTTGTTTGCAGAAACACCATGTGGGTATCTACTTACTGTACTTGCTGGGTAGCTTATGATCATTTGAGAATTTGTCTATCGCGGAGTAGATTTTCAGAAAAAGAATAATAAAGTGTACAAGAAGTTCTCTCGACTATCTGGCATGGGGAAGTAGTTCAGGAGATTTTTTAAAAGAGTAGGTTTTGACTGTTTTTAATTTTTTATCTATTTTACCAAATAACAGTTATTTTTCTTATTTCAAATTGACCTGCAAAACCCCCAAATACATGAAGTAAGATGTGAAGTTCAAATTGAGGTCTGAATGCGTTGGTTAAACCTTAAAACAATTCAACTAGTTAACGGGGAAACAAATGTAAGCAAAACTGCATATCGGAAAAATGATTAGTTATGGCATCCATGTAGCACGTTCCATCGCTGACAAGGAAATTTCATCTTTGCGCCGTGAGGGACTCAAGGTTAAATTAATCGCAAAGAATTTTATTTCTTTCCCGGTGCGTGTAGTACCCACGTTGGCAAATTAGTTTGAGCTTTTGCTCAATGACGTGCGTCAAGGGGCCTTGACTTTCAAAACGATCATTTTGTCGGGAGCAATCTGATTGGTTAATGAGCACTATGCTTGTGCACTTCATTACAGCCGACTCATACGTAATGGTTGACCGTTTGACCATGGCGTTGAAGTAGCGTCTTCCGACAGATTCTCCGCTCTTTGGACCCATTATCGGGATATCAAACGGCCGTTAATCGATACATTAAACATTTGAAACTTGGCATGGTGGGAGTAGAATTAGGTGAGGATTATGTCTAAATCTCTTTTGAGTTGTGGTGGTTTTGAAAAGGACCAGTGGTTGACAACTCAACATTTCGATCAGTATGCTCTGATTGTCTTCTATTGTTTATAAGTTGTTTCAGCTGATCACAATTCACTGAGCACAAAGGAGGATTTACCAACCATGCAAAGTATTTTGTTTTGTTGTTTGACAATTTTTGTTGCTGATAGTTTTATTTACAAAATATGTTTAGCGTGGATTTTTGCTCTGCTTTGTGGTTCTTTGAATGTTCAGAAGCAGAAGTCTTTGTTCTGCTTACAAGAACATGTTAAAAAACATGTTTACATACAAACATGCACAAGTACTTATCATAATATCCGCTAATGGGATTGGGGTGATATGCATCATGTGTAAATGTCAAATCCTTCACCCTGCAGAATACACACACACAATAGAAAACCTTTTTGGCTCAATTTTTAAAACAAGCCTTTATAAATTTTATTAAACCATCAATAAATACCACCAAAAAGAATACATCAAATAAAACCTAAGAATCTTTTGTTTTGTTATATGTTTTTATATGTCAATATAAACCACAATGGAAACTGACTGGGTACATTTTTAAATGATATTTTTTATGTTCAACTTCCCTTAACCAGTATCCATCAGTAATTAGTAGGCCCACCTGTGGTAAAACAGGTTTTATTTTGTTTTCCCTTCTCTATCTTGTTTTTGTTCCTGTTCTTTTTTTTACCGACTTCTATCAAGTCAATGTCTTTATTGGTTCCCAAATCTGCCTTGTACATTTTAGTCTTCGCAGCCGGGCTAAGTGACTAATGTATACCCAAGGTCATAAATGCATGGTGCAGGATGATAGAATCCAGAAAGCCCTCGTTGTTGAAAGGCTTTGTGAGCTCTGTGTCCACCGAGTGTGGATGCTGCGTGCTGCAAGCCCGTAATAAAAGGGGAGAACAACAAAAGATTGTCCAACTGGGAACAGATCCTGTTTTTCTTTCTTTTGTCCAAGAAAGTCAATTAAAAACAACAATTACTTGATTTAATTGGTTTACATTGGGTTTATTACTGAATGCAATAATTTGATGGAGATATTTCTTTTATTTCTGCATCATGTTGAAAAATATTATTGGAAGGGGGGGGATTGTGTTCCAATTAAGATGGACAATCAAAAGAGTGAATAAAAACATACAACTGTGAATGCATAATACAATTTATACTTTACATTTGCAAAAAAAAAAAATACCAATTCATTTTCTTAGTTATTTATTTTTTTATTTATTATTATTTTAAATCTACATAATATTTTTTAAAAATTAATATTTTAAATCTACAGAACCCCTTTCTTTTCAGGACGTGGTTTGAGTGATGTAATTGGGTTGTCAGATTTCTCCTCTTCCAGACAAGTCAATCGTTTTCCACAAAACTTGTCAACTATTTATTCTTCGTTTGTTTTCTTACTACAATACTTTTTTTATGAGATAAGATAATCCTCTTTCCCCATGGTCACTCCGACCTAATTGATTCAACATAGAGCAGGTGTTGCTGAGTGTTTTGTGATTATTCTTCGGTTGGTTTTTAGTCTCCTCGTTGACCGTAGTGGCCATTAAGATGACCAAACTACAAAGAGTGTCCTTCATTTTTGAGGCTTTTTAGAAGCTTGGAGGAAGCAAGGTTTTATGAGAAATTGTGGGAAGTAGGGAGAAACTTTAATTTATTATTAAGAGTGTGAAAACCTCTTAATAATATCAATGGCTTGTGTTGAGTAGTGAGGTTTTGAAATGTTTTTTGTGTTTTTTGGTCATACCATTGACCATGTAGCGTTTAAAATGGATTTCTTCTGTCATTTGCTGTCATTCACAAATAGTGAATGAACAAACAAAATAACAACATTGACTGCAGCTTTCTTTCTCTTTTCATATGTTAATATTTTTTTATTAAAGATTCTAAGGTTCATATATATTTAGTCTTGCAATTTAAATAAATGTAAATCTCCCTCCTAGTGTACATACAAAAGTGATATAAATATTTACCTTTAAAACTGCCTTTTCTTAAAACTGTTCACTTAATGTATGACATTTTCTTAATCTTTTGCCATTTTTACCGTTATGCGCCCTCGAACAGGCTGGTCCTAGAGAGAGGGCAATATAAAACCAATAAATTATTATTATTTTTCCTTATGTTTCTGTCAGATACAAAATAATTTTTGTACATGAGAGGCATACTTATAAAACATTAACATTTACAGAAATCTAATTTAATTTGAAAATTCTTTGACAATATTTGGCCATTCATGCCTAATTCGCTGGCTGACACGTGGGTAGTACCCAGGGACGCAATCGTCCTCTGTAAAATCATAAACACTGCCCTCGCAGTCATTGTGCGCATCCCGTAAGGACGCGCTATAACTACATCCGTTAAGAAATGTTGTATCCCTTCCAAACCTCCCTCATGCCAACATCGCGGAACCCAACAACAAATGATTTATCCATTAACCGAACAATAAGCCTTTAGAGGCGTGCTAAGACAATATTCCTTAAAAGGAATTGCCAGACTGACTTTTGGCAGTTTGTTTATTCTGATCACATCGGATGATGATTTATCCATTAGGAGCAGAAAGGCCCCTGCCACATTATATTCACCATTTTAATTACGGAGCTAGAGTTTGGGATATTATTGTTGGGGCCATTAGCAGGATCAAGAAAAAAACTCATGAATTTATTGGAATCAATAGTTTGTTGGAAGCTGTGGGGCGTTTGGAAAGGAAGTTAGAGAAAGTACGTTTACTTGTGAAAATACCCCTAGTCGTTTCATGTGATTATTATTTTTATGGTCTTACAATGACATGAATGAGCTCAAAGTTGCCTGTTAAAAAAATAAAAATTTGCCTGCGACAAAATTTGCTTCAAATTTGTTAGTAATTTGTCTGGCTTCTGTGCTCACAAAATTGTGACAATTCCAGCTGTTTCTGGCAAACCATTTGTTGTAGTTCAGTTGCAAAACACAAATTTCTGAATTTTTTTAAACCATTTTACAAAGGTAGGTTACCAATGATGTTTGGTATCTGTGCTCTTACAAAAAAATCTGCCGTCAGACATGAAAACTTTTTCCAGTCCGATAAGAAATCAAGAAAGACACTTTATTGTTGATGATTTACAAACCCTTTCAATATTCAGATCACTGATCTCATCAAGTTACACCCGTTGCATTAAATTTTACATCTTCTTCAAGCCAATTAACAGATGTCCATATACTGATTTTTTATTTATTTATTATATATTTTTTTTTTTTTTTTTGTGGCGGAGGGAGGGGGGTTGGTGATAAGAAGAGATGAGAGTGAATTCTCTTGGGACATAGGGTAGTGTCTCTAGGACCCATTCATACCATTAGGTCATTGAAAAACTAAAATGTCGTGGCTGGAAAACCACATGTTTTTTTATCCACATGCATGGATGTATAAAGCTTTCAGCAGAAGAGAGAGAGAGAGCGGGAGCTGTTAATAAGAAGGGATTATAAAAATAGAGGAATATTAGACAATAAATACTCCGCACTTTGTCTGAGAAGTGTGGTGGGAAAATCTCTGGATGACTAAAACATGATCCTGTGTCAGGTGTGGAAATACTCACTGATAAACCGTCTTGGGACAGTAACATCACAGCCAGTGCCTTTCACATGTATAAGGATACTAGCCAAGCTACCATATCACAATTTTAAACTGGTATCCTCCTTACTTCTGCTCAGCTGAAAAAAAAGAGAGAAAAAAATCTGTTTCAGCAGCATTATGAAATTGAGCGCTGATAAATCATGCAATATATAGTGTATTACAAAACACACCATTTATTAATATGTAGAGTTACAAAATGTTCTCAATATTTGCAAAAAAAAATGAAAAAGAAAGAAATTATTTAGAAAGTTAAACAAAGGCCCATTTAGTCTTACAACAAGGTCCAGTTATAGAAAGTTAAACAAAGGCCCATTTAGTCTTACAACAAGGTCCAGTTATAGAAAGTTAAACAAAGGCCCATTTAGTCTTACAACAAGGTCCAGTTATAGAAAGTTAAACAAAGGCCCATTTAGTCTTACAACAAGGTCCAGTTATAGAAAGTTAAACAAAGGCCCATTTAGTCTTACAACAAGGTCCAGTTATAGAAAGTTAAACAAAGGCCCATTTAGTCTTACAACAAGGTCCAGTTATAGAAAGTTAAACAAAGGCCCATTTAGTCTTACAACAAGGTCCAGTTATAGAAAGTTAAACAAAGGCCCATTTAGTCTTACAACAAGGTCCAGTTATAGAAAGTTAAACAAAGGCCCATTTAGTCTTACAACAAGGTCCAGTTATAGAAAGTTAAACAAAGGCCCATTTAGTCTTACAACAAGGTCCAGTTATAGAAAGTTAAACAAAGGCCCATTTAGTCTTACAACAAGGTCCAGTTATAGAAAGTTAAACAAAGGCCCATTTAGTCTTACAACAAGGTCCAGTTATAGAAAGTTAAACAAAGGCCCATTTAGTCTTACAACAAGGTCCAGTTATAGAAAGTTAAACAAAGGCCCATTTAGTCTTACAACAAGGTCCAGTTATAGAAAGTTAAACAAAGGCCCATTTAGTCTTACAACAAGGTCCAGTTATAGAAAGTTAAACAAAGGCCCATTTAGTCTTACAACAAGGTCCAGTTATAGAAAGTTAAACAAAGGCCCATTTAGTCTTACAACAAGGTCCAGTTATAGAAAGTTAAACAAAGGCCCATTTAGTCTTACAACAAGGTCCAGTTATAGAAAGTTAAACAAAGGCCCATTTAGTCTTACAACAAGGTCCAGTTATAGAAAGTTAAACAAAGGCCCATAAAATCTCTGGTCAGTCTCGCTGCACAAAATAAATTGGGAACACCTGAAATTGTGTAATAAAATATGCAATTCTTTGTGACTGTCACCCGACTGGTTTTTTGTTTGTGCTGTGCTAACATTTGGCATTGGGCATTTTCAATATGCCTCGCAGTAAAGATATTGTAATTTTTGTGGTAGTTGTGGCATTGTGGGAAATGGGTTAACAAGACTATGACAGGACTGTTATGTTTGATAAGGGTATAACATGACACTCTGGGGACCCCACTGCTCAGCTGTTTCCTCGGTTGTTTACAGCATATTTGCAGTTAACCCTTAAAGTTTTATTGTTTACTATCAATGCCCAGTGGAAGTTGACCCTAAAGGTCAGACCACCGAGGTCACAAACCTAAGGACCTCCTGTTTTAGACAGGTTCTGTAGTATCTTTACCAATGTTATTGAACTGCAGGGTAGTTTGGTGTCAGACTTTCAAGGAGTAGTTTCTAAGGTTTAGGAGTTTGTAGTGGGGATATGTTTATAACAATTTATTGGTGTTTGCAGATATAAATATTTTGTAAAATTTAATATTGGTTTGTGTTCACAGCATTAACTCTGTAAGGCAGTTAGCAGGTTCTGTATTATGAAAGAGCAATTTCTCATGTCCTCCCAGAGTTCATAGTTGATAAATTGTGGACACATCGGCCAGTAAAATTTTATGAACCGTTAAGAAAACCTACTCGGTGAAAATGTAAACATGTCAGAAATTTCCCATGTCTAAATCTGTAAATGTCAGGTAGCTAATGCAATTGTATTTTTTTTTCTTTTCGTTTCTTTTGTGGGAGATGTATTTTATGCATTCACAGTGCATTTAGAATTCTGCATGTCTTTGTTAGGTAGGTCTAGCGTTGTCCTAAGGGGCAGTAAATTACAAACGTTGACAGTGATAAATGTACATCTTACTCAGACAACCTTTTAGTGTCTAAATAAACTTGAAATGGGTAATGGGTTTTCCAGTGTACGGTTCTTGAGTGTTTTGGAAAGGACTGTCCACTATAATTTGTTTCTTTCCAACTCATTCTTCATTGATGAACAACACTGTTGAAAATAACATCAAATAGTCAGGAATCACTATTGCTTATTAAACAAACATATATGCGGCACCAGACCAAAGTGGCGTTAAATATGCATGGTTTGCTAAGTACATACAAATGAGCCTTCCTTCCTGAAGATTAATATAGCATGTACGTGGGAGAATAATGGTTTAAGTATATCAACTCCCAAATTGGTTTGTATACAATACGTACACATATATGTAAATCAATAATCGTAGTATTCTTGTACATGTATCATTACATCAATAGTTGCCACGGTAACACCGTTTCCAACTCTGCATGTAATGCGATAGTTTACATATTGGTTTGATCACCGCCCGGAGCGACCCAATTTTCCGATTCTTGTAAGGAACACAGCGGGGATACTTGTCCATGGTTTGAGGGCAAAGCAGGTTAACAATTAGGTCAGGTTTTTGAAAATATCAATATTTATACCGGTCATAACATCGGATTAAATAAAATAGCAAATAAATGGAGCAGATCAAAGTTTCATTGTTATTGGAAAACAATGAATGGAAAACAATATGAGTTGTGCAACAAAAGAAGGAAAAATTTTGTTTAAGCTGAGCGCTGATTTTTGTAGGAAAAATCAATAGTCATACATGTCTCTTGTGAAAGTAGAACAAAGTAGTTGTTTCTGCTGATGGCTTTGATAGAAGGTTCGTGTAACATTTGATAAAGGCAAACCTCAATGAAACTTGTTTCTTTTGTAAATAGAACTGTTTTTATATTTCGTATCCTGTCCTTGGCAGATTTGATGTAATAATGGATGTTTATTTATTCCTTTTCCCCCGTTTCCCCCTCCCCCACTTATTTTTTGCTTGTTTGCATTTATTTCCAATGTCATATGAAAAAAGGCAAATTGGCAAGACTTTAATTGCTGATAAAGAAATATAGAATGAAGATTGTTGCCATAGTAACACGTCGTCTAATCATCTCATTATGTGAAATGATAGACTGTCGAAGTCCACTCCACAAGCTAGGGAATTATTAACTCATAGTTGTACATGAATACTTTTTTCTTTTCTTTGTTCTTCTTGTTGGTTTTGGAAGTGTTTTATCAAGAAAGTGTATATAATCAGTTTAGCATCGGTCTCTTTTGTGTAATTTGCAAGGCTGATAACGCTACACAATCCGAAACCAGACTCGCTTCCTGTGGTTTCCATAGTGATGCCATTTTGAATTGGTTAGGGTATGTTAACAAAACACTCAAGTGGGAAGGGTACAGAATCAATTATTAATACAGCGATATGAATAGACATATGTCTTACAATTATGACAGATGTTTAGTATACCCTGACATATTTTGTAACCGAAACACGCTTTTAGCGAGATTGAGAACAAATACACCTATGTCAATTTCAAGCTCTTGTACTGATGGGAGACCCGAGGTATAAAGCGTAATCACATATCGACGTTGGCCTTAAGGCCAAGTAATTGTCAAATGGCTTTGAAATGCAAGACCAACTTAACTATCATTCACTGAATTGAGGGCATTTTAATGGTCTGTGCATACATTGTTGACGATGGACTGCCAAGCAAAAAAAGAAGAAGCATAAACGATGACGTAAAGTTGATGAAGATGCTTATAACGATCATCGTGCGTGTATATCAAGTCGTTTTCACGCGCGGTTGAGCGCCCTCGTCACTTAATCCCCTGCAGATAATAAATTTGCGCACAAATTTCATTTACGATATGTTAATTCAGATGACTAATCGCAATTGGATATTTGTTCCGGGGCCTTTGTTGTGCCAACTGCAATGATTAAATTTGAACCGCTCTGAAGTAACTCAAGGAAAAAAAAATCCACAGGCAATTTGTTTGGGGCAAAAAAGTGGCTAGTGACATGTGTGTAAATTGCTTATAAAATATATGGTTTATTAACAGTGGTGAAATTACATATTCAAGCACACAATTCGGTGTGTTTGTTAATCAAATTGTTGTAAATCTTCCGCCAGAATAAACCTGAAGATGGCCTTAAAACTCTGGTTGTTATTATTCTATTAGCACAGATTGCAAATTCTTTGTTTGTTGTGCGATTATGTGCACTCGGAAACGCAACCAAAAATCAACATTCTGCGAGAATCAGCGATCAATTATGTCATAATTGCTTCTACATATGCAAATAATTAGGTTGAATGATACCATGTAATGAAGGTGTGGTGCTTGGGATCAGTTGCTTTGTCTATTTTTTTTCTCTCTTTTTTAATGGTGAAAACTTAGACTTCTTAAGGTTTTAAACTAGAATTTCAAAACATGAATACCAGGATTTTGTTTTTATAGATAGTGAGTAATTGTAGCTTAGGGACATAAAAAAAGACATAATAACTATCATGCCAATTAAATTTTCAATTAAATTTAAAAAATCTGTTTCGCCCTAAAATAATAAAAAATATTTTGTTTCAAAACCAAATTGAAACCTGGATATGACAATTGTTTCTAATCTGCATGATGATCTGAATTAGAGAAATAATATACTTAATACGTTTTTTTTTTTTTTTTTTTTTTGCTGCAGTCTATTTCTTTGTTACGTATTTGTTTCTCTGTCTTGTTCATTTCATCCTGCTTTGTCTGCATCAAGTAACCGACGTACATTTATGACACGGGTCGGGGGCACACTTTTCTAGTGGCAGCGTGATTATTGTGAACAAAAGATTGAAACTCATTAATGGAAAAATCATCTTATATTTATTTATAACTCAATCAGAGCTCGGTGTTGAACAAAGGAAAAAACACTTTATCAATTAGGTTTTTTTTCCTTAATGTAATTATAACATCAGTCAAAAGTGTCATTTTGTGAAATTAAATTTGTGATAGGAGATGTTATTTCTCTTAAAATTGTTCTTCATGGGTCCCACTCAATTTTTGCTTAGCAAAGAAATTTGTTAAGCAGTATTTTATTTTAATTTTTGGAAATCATGGCCATGCAATATTGTAGGTATAACAAGTTTTACGACTGTATAAGTATGCAGGCCTGATACTTCACGTAGGCAACAAAGGACGATTGCCTTCATGCCCCATGGTCATTGCCTTGGTGCCCTTGAAAAGAAATTTACAATTTCCTCATATAGGGCGCCCTTTACCAAGGAGAAAATACCTTGGTGCCCTTGCCCTTTCAAAAACGAAGCAAACAGGCCTGAGTGTGTGTGTATAAACCTGTAAATACGTGTTTTAATGACAGCTGAATTGTCGGCCCTCAGTTGTTACATAAGAGAGAAGCGATTGTTTTTTGGAATGATGTTTGTCTGTGACACAAAACAGAGATTGTAAGCATTTCAACTTTCGTCAGGTCGTATCTGTTCTTATTCAAACAGTTGATCTGAAGCTATAATGCTTGTTGCGCTGAGTGCCGAGTATGTAGCTCAGATAGTTGACAAAAGAGATCCGTCAGCGCTGTCAATGTTGGAAGATATATATCGGCTGCTGGACTCATTGAATAAGTTCAATCATCACATGGCTAATGTTTTTGATTACGCAAAGATATGAAATGTGAAATTACTGAGAGGGTTGATTGTTAAAGACACAGTGTAGAAATATAATAAATGTTGATTTTGTTGTACATAGTTGGAAAGATTGGTTGATTTAAATGTTGGCTGTGGTTCAGAATGTTGTGGGTGGTGATATTCGCAATTGTAGAAATTATATATTTTTTTATCTGAGGGGTGTCTGGGTGTCTGTTTGGACACTCTGTGTAATTTTGGTACCACACTTTATCTTTTATTTACATATGCCAGCACATCACCAGTCAAATCATTGTAACTCAGCAATCTGGGTTTAAACTTGTTTAGAGTGATGTACCCAACAACTCCTGTTAAACTTCACCCTTAATTCTGTGGAAAATTCATTTTCCATGTACACACACAGTGTTTCTATCAGTTATGATGTGCTTCTTGCACAGATTCATGTATGATAAAGAAAGGTTTGCGGTAACACCATGTAATGACTATCTCTAATGAGTTGGGGTGTTTCTGAAAAGTACCGTTGGTTTCAACTCAAAGTTTAGATCAGTATGCTGGAGAAAGCTGCATTTCCACCATGCAAAGTTTCAAATCTTACAGATTCAATGTCAAATGATATTGCAGAATGCTGTAATTTTGTAAACAGATGAAGCGTTTGAAAACCAATACAAAAGTCAGTTTAGGTAACACCTTGTTTAGCAATTCCAAACCGTCTTGAGTTGTAAATGATCCAAACAAATCATTATTTCTGCATCGACTCCAACTACAATGTACACATTAATATTCAAAACATCTATTGTTAATTAACATACAGATAACGCAATTGCCCGTTCAGGAAATTAAGTTAAGAAGTAATTACTTTTCTAAATTAATGGCTTTGTTTCCTGCGGGTTGTTTAATTTTCCAGTGATTGGGGGAGAAGGCTTCATTCCAGAATTCTTGTTTATCCAGCCAGCCCCCTTTTCTTCAGGTTTTTCTTTTTTCTCCGTTCTCAAGGACACCGTCTAATTTTCTAACATCCTTGAACTTCTCCTTCTGATGGTTTTCTCTAACAATTATAGAACAATTTAATTTGCTTGCTGTGCAATTTCAGTTTTTGGGCAGTCGCTGAATCTTTTAGAGTAAGACTTTTTATGAAAGAGATTTGTTTGTACGCAGCAGTGACATGGTGTGTCTTCTCTTAAACCGTTTATAAACATAATGTTACAAGTGTTCATCTTTAGGGTAAATTTTTATGATGGTTTTATGTCTTCATTTGATTGGCTTCCTAAATATTCTTGGGGGAAGAACATCTTTCTACACATTTTGTTTCAATGTGTTGACTGTTTCTGACACTCTTTCTCAACTACATGTAGTAGATAAAACATGTAAGAAAAAAGGTTGTAGTCAAGACATGTTGTTTTTCTCTGTAACTTATAACTTAAAATATGAAAAGTACTGAAAAACATCTGATCTAAAACAATTCAGTTTCTTACCCACTTAAAAAACTAAAGAAACTAAACTTATAAACAGACTTAGAAACACAGTGTCTCACTGCCACACATTTGAATCGATACTACGATTCATACAACCCTAGAAATTGACCCACAAACATTGTTTTCAACTGAGCAGGCCCGTAGTCCGAGCTCTGCAGTGATGTAATACAGGTAGGGTTTACAGCAGAATCCCCCCCACCCCCCCCCCCCCTTTGATACAATCCCAGGATAACGAGGGAAGGTCTCTGTTTTGTCAGCGACGGAGAAGCATTGATTGTGTGATCTAACGCCTGTCCTTACGATCCATCGGGGAATCTACGCCAACACGCTTTTTTACCCCTTCTCTCTTCGACCCTTTTTTTTTATTTTGCCCAACAGGTCTTGGGGAAATGTTCGCGGCCGCGATGTGATATGCCTCTAAACCCCAGAAGGAGTTATCGGAGTGTGTAGCTCAGTCACTCTAGCTAAATGCCGTGCTCACTTTAAAAACCCTGAGGCCTCTTGTCTCTTCCTTGATAACTTGCCTTATCAACTTGTTATAAGCTAATTGGGGAAAACTTTGTCAAGATCGTTGTCCATTTTGCGCTAAATTGTGGAGCGTAACATGAAGCTATATGCCGTTTTATTATTATTGATCATTAAAGGATGGAAGTGTTCATGTATTCATAATGCTCTCGGGTTGAGGTAATTGAGAAATATAAAGTTGTTCTATGATGCAGAATGTAGTTTTGATGTATGATTAAAAACAGTTTTTCAAATTTTCTATACGGACTTCTTACAAACTCCTGTAATATCCCATTAAATTCAGTGCTTCATCTAGCAGAAAGATTTTTTTTTTCTGAATAATTCAATCTCTTACTTTATTGAAGACTATTTAAAAGTTTAGGATAATGGAATTGTTTTCCTTATACAATTTATTAAAATTTACTGATTCGCCACTTCTAATAAATCAGATTTTTTTTCTTGAGTGAGTATTTTGCAATCAGTCGCGATTTTGATGTGGTGCAAATATTTGTCACCAATAGTAACTTGTATTGATACGTCTTCCATCGAGCCCCCCCCCCTCTTTATTCAGACCACTTGCTCTTATTTAAACATAATTTCCCACATCACCTGGATCTCAAAAAGACAGATGAGAAAGTGAAATACGAGCAAGATTAATTTCTGCGTTACAAATTGACATTCTACCCGCCAACAATGGGTCCATTAAATCGGTACGTGAGGAAGAAGAAAACAAACCCTGGTGGCTGTTACATGTGTATGTATAGTGGTTGTACATGTCCACATGCACACACAGGTTAATGATGACTCAACCAAGATAGAATGAGGCATAAAATTTGTACGATGCGTTGCCATTGGCTAGATCCCCCCCAAGGTCAGAGCTGAGTCGGGATCACATCTCTTCGTTCTTCCTCTCTCTCTCTCGTCGACTCTATCACCGCCGTCGTCGTCGTACCAATCCTCTGATTGATTGTTATACACATCGTGTTGTGGCAAGTGGTCTGTATGAACACACTGTACGCTCTTGATTCTGTACCGTCAGCATCATCAGCGTCGTGGTTGGTGATCGGTCGCTCTCTACCTGTGGAGCTAGCTACAGCTCTCCTCGTCTCGTCTCCCCCTATTCAATAACCGTCGGCCACTCGTCACTGAACGCATCGCAACTGGTGGACTCTGTAGTGGTGGGCTCCTTGATGCGTTGAACCAAGGTAGGGACTTTGTTAATTTGCAAAGGACTCCCAAGGAACTGATCCTTAGAATAAAAACAAAATAATAATTGATACTGGAGAAACAGGAGTTTGCTCTGAAAGATGAAATGTCAAACTGAGGACCCTACTGCTTGGATGCACAGTGTTGGACCCCCAGTAGGCCGGCATAGGAAAATGTCTTCTGGATATTGGCCAGCAATGGTAAGAGAAAACCAGTACAATATATTTTATTTTATCGGATTGTTGAGGGGTTTGGAACACCCCAATGTGGGCTTCTGTTTGTTTTCTGTTAAGTGATTGTTTCTTTTGTTGAAGCATAATCTTTGGCATAATTGGAGAACAGTTTCTTTGTGGCTGTTTCTTCACACTGAGGGACAACAATTTAACATGGTTATGGTTTTTGTCCATCAGCAGATAGTAAACAAACTGTGGATAAAAAGTGTTTGAACTGTTTCAATCAATTTTAAATGCTCTTTGCAAGACTCTACAAGTAAATACATTTACTTGGTGTAAATATTGCAGTAATTTCTTAAGTGAAATGAAAACACTCAGTTTTAAGAATTTTTTTAAGTTTCTATTTTCCCTCTAACATTAACAAAACGTGATTTATTTCTCTAACTTGTCACCTTTTGTTTACATTTTGAATTATTTTGCTTAGGCATATTGAGGCTGAGTCCCTGTTTCTCTCAAAAAACATAAATCGTTTAAGAGGGATCATTTCTTGGGTGTTTTGTTCACTCCGTTTGCCGTATCGTACAAAGTACACAAATTAAATTTATAAAAACAACAAAAATCTCCAAGCAGAATTAGAACGGCAGGTCTGCCAGCCATCATACCATCGTAAATCCATATAATTTATATGTAAGCTACATCATATTATGACTGTTCCCTTTGGTATACTTACAATGATCTCTAGGACAGAAAGTTAATCATTCTGACTCATTAGCAAAAACCATTCTTAGAACAAAACCACTAGAATTTCCAGAAACATTTTTGTTTCCTTTTTTAATTTTTAATTTTTATTTTAAAAAAATAGGGGATTTTGCATTGGGATAAAGAATATAAAATAGATGTTAAATTTGCATCAGGGATAAAGAATATTAATTTTGGTTGTACTCATACACTGATGTGTTTAGCAGTGTATACTCAGTGTTTTTTTTAGTTTACCTCAAAAAATTGTTGCCGTTAAACAATTTCTTGAGCCACAATTACAATGATGGGATACATTATACTGTTAAACTGGATGGAACCAAAGCAAGCGACTCTAGCAGCAATTCAATTTATCTTTATCGGCCCTCTGGCTTTAAATTCTAAGATTATAACTTACCATCGTCGTTGTATCAAACATGTATAAAACTATGACGAATGTTTTTGGATTTTTTTACCACAAGACTATGTGAAGCGTTGAGAAGAGGGTCTCCAATAATTTGATTATTGTGTGCGGACAAGCTAGCCAGTAGTATTTTCAAGTATTCAAGAAACATATATTTGAATAACATGAAGGAATGAAACAGTATTCGAATGTGAATGTTTTGAATATTATTTTGTCATCATGAAGAGAAATGTAAATGCTGTACTTTGCTTCCCCCCTAAAAAGAAATAGAAAAATAAAAAATTCACTGTGAATATTTGACACAGAAAAACAGGGTGACCAAATTTAAAACCGGGTGTCCAAAAGACATCCCTCGAGCTAACACATGCTCCTCTTAATACATCCTTTGTTTTGCAATGGCATCAATGAAAGCTTGTATTTGAAATTTAAATGAAAACTTCAGGTCAAATTGACCCACAATTTGACCCACCAACTTAATTAATTTTATGAAATGCGTGTGGTGCTTTTCTCCTTTTTGTAAAGTTCATTAACCAAAGCAAGTAGGACTATTTCCTCGCTTAGAATAGCAGAGTCATATTTCTAACAAGTCAGCTGTGATTTTAAATCTGTAAATAAAAAGACGGCGTAATTAGTTTGTCATCCCAAACCTAAAACTGGTTGAACATTCTGCAAATTGGTTGTGTAATGAATAACTCTAATTGAATGAGGATTTGATTACTCGTTAAACAAGTTTACAGAGGTCGCTACCATTGTCTCCTGTCCCAAATTAATTAAAGTTCTTGAGTAAATAGATTTGAAGAAGTAGAACTAAAGTTGGTCTGTCGGGATGTTTTTGGGCACATTGGGTTATTTGTTGTTTTTTTTTTATTTTTACGGCGCACAAATTAATTCCAAACGTCCTTTTGAGTCTCTAAAAACTAAACGTCAAGGAGCAAGTCTCTCTGCTTGGATGTACTTGTAGGCATACTTGAGCCCCCTGGAATGTATTCACCGGCGAAAATTTGAAAAATAAGGCCAGCTTCTTGACTTCCAGAGAAGGGACAATGGATCCCAAGATTGCGGGCTTGTTTTCGTAATGATGGCAACTTTCAAAGTCTGAATTATGCATGGAGGATGGAAAAGGGTATCCGTTTCAGTCTTGAAGCCGGGCGGCAATCAGACCCCCCCCCCCCACCCTGAAGAGACACGGTGACAGAACGGTGGACACACACTCACTCAAGTATCACCAGTTTCAGAAATGTCCATGTGTGTTAAGCACGCTGCGTCGTTGGTCGGGGCAAGTTGATAGAAGTGGATGAGATTCTCTAAGACTGTTTTGATTTCTCTTTTAACGGGAGCTAAAAGCCCTCCGCAATGCTGTATGATAAGTGGGTTTTCCATCACTTGATCTTTGCGTGAAAGCTTTGAAAATCATCATAGGAGAATTCCCCGAGAGCTTTCTGAGAGTCATGTTCCTCAAGGGAAGATTACACCGTTTTTCTTAGATCCGTCTTTTTTCCTCTTCTCCTCTTGCTCTCCTTGATTCATTTTTTTATGATTTTTTTGTTTGTTGCTTTGGTTGGTGTCTTGAGGAGAAGAGCAGCACTCTAAGCCCTAGTTTCATATGGTTTTACAGATTGGTCATTCTCTCTAATTGATCACTGGATTATTTAGTTGCGTCCGAGCTCTGCCTCCAAGCAAAGGTCTCGCCGGCAGAGAAGGGGGGGGGGGAAGTCTCATATCTTTATTTTTGCCGAGCGCAACGCGATATCTTCGTCATCTGCCTCTTGAGGGGATAGAGTGATGCATTGAAACTAGGAATCACAGGCCATGTATTTATTTAGTGACATCAGCGGCATTGATCTTCCTTTACATCAAGCCAAGCTTCGCCGAGTCCGTCAGGCCGTGCTGAATTTTTTGACACATGTAAATCTTTTGGGGGTGCTATACAAGGTTATCTTGATCAGGACGAAATACACGTAATGCAAGTAGTTATCGATAGAAGGAGAGAATAGAGGTCAGGCAGTTAATATGGTTTAAAACTGAGAATGTGATTCTAAAACTCTGAGATATGGCCGAGATTTTTTCTTATCCTCCGAATGTTTCTTCAGCGAATGTTTTTTTAAAGACTGTTTGAGAGAACGACCTTTCAGTTCTATTGATTCAATGTGCATCTGAGCACTCATCAGGCCATTTTAGAGTTTTTCATTTCCTGAAAAGGAATAAATATAATATATTTATTTTACCTGTTTGGTAAAAGCCTCAAGATTAGGCCACTATCCTCTCTTTCAATGTCATCCCTTAAAAGATTGTTCAAAATACTTAACAGGTTCTCTACGTTTAATTTTGTGTAAATTGTAAACACGATCCTTGTCAGTAATCAAGCAAGGACAAATTGATTACATTTCGGTGTAACAAAAGAGAAATACTTCAGATACTTATTTTTCCATTATTTTTTGAGATAATTTGAGACAAGTTGGTACGGCTCGGAGAGAGAAAGCTCTTAAAATAATCACTTCATATTTAAAGTAGTCGCAATGATCAGCACTCGGTCTTCAATTTAGCTAATGGTACGGTAGAGGATTTCCGGAGTAGTTCTTTGCGAGCTCCGCAGACCTGCTACAAATATTCTCTTTCAATTTCTCTTCCTTTTTTTCTGAGAGGGGGGGGGGATTGTTGAAGACAGAGTTTCTTCAAATTGGACTAAGATTATGTGAGCCGATTTACATAGATTTCAAATTTACTTTTTATGGTTCAGAAGTAGAAAGCAAAATTGATTTTTTAGAAATTAACCTTTGTGACCTTTTGGGGATAAGCTGATGTATTAAAAAGCAATTTATTTGTGGAAAGGATATGTTTTCTTTCATCCAACCAACTAAAATAAGATTTTGATTTACTTGTTTTTATTTTTAAATACATCACTTGTAAAAACATGATAAATTTTCCAAGTCAGTGACAGAAAATATGTCAAAGGAGGATTGTTCTGTTGATTTACTTTAAAAAAAAAACCATAATTTCACCATGATCCCTTTAACTTGTCATGAAACGTTAATGATAACTAATGCAAAAACTCAACCAGCGTGACTTATACAAACTTAATTCTTGAAAATCGGGCAACTGCTAACAACAAGTAGCTTATCCTGATACCGGAGACGGCAACCAGTTGTCGGTTCACTGGTTTCCCGTAACATAAATGTTTCGTGTTTACTTCACTCACGTTGCGCTACACGGACGTGCATTAACAATGGTCTTACTCATTCAGTCATCTGTACATGTGGTACTTAAGTTTTCCCCTGGGCAAGCATTGATGGCCAATTGCTGAAGAACGTAGTTGTGGAACTAAACGAGTCTTTTTTCTCTAAATTAACGAGATAACCTTGAGGGACTTTACATCTTAATGAAGGAAACCAATCATTGGATGCACTCGTGTCTCCCGTCCCTCACCGTGTCTCTCCCCCCGTCCGTCACCATATCTGGCTCCCTCTCACTACCTCTCGACAAACTGCTCCAAATTTGCAAACCACTTTCGAGCTAATGGATTTTTTTTTCTTCTTCTGAAGAGATTTAATATTTGTGTGTTAGAGTTTTGCTATTTTGGGCTTTTGTAGAGTGAATTAAGTGTATTGATTGTGGAGTTATGCATTTTTCGGGTGAAGTGGACAATTCTATATTTATTATCCACAGCGGCCGAGTGTTTCTGTGGTAATGCATGCATGCACACATCCTTTCTTTAAGGCTCAACTCAACTTGCTTGTTTTTTTTAAAGATCTATGAAATGTTTTAGATTGTTTGTCGAGAGATTGTACATTGTGAATTCTGTTTGCCAAGCTATTTAATTTTAGCCACAAATAAAATTTAAAAACTCAGTTTATTTATTTATTTATAATTTGTTAACTTTATTTAACTGACACATTCGGCATGAGGAAAAGAAAAATAAATACTGCAATTTGTTTTTGTTATATTCATTCCAATTCTTGACTCTCCAATAAACACAGTATTGTATGTGTTTGAAAAAAAAACTAACTTTGAAAACGCTAATTTAACAATTTCTTGTCTGTGTTCATTCTCAAGGTACAAATAGATAAGACTAAATAAAAAGCCTTTTAGGTTTGAAATTTAAAACAAGAGAACCACTACAACTACGTTTAAATTCAACAATCTAGATTCTCAAAAAAATATATACATACTTTGGTCCCAATTTTGTTTATTTTATTGGTTTGCATTTAAACCATCTGTCTTTGCATCAGCTGATTTAATATCTCAACAATATTTTTTTAGCATCTTTTTTATTTCATTTTGTTTTAAAAAGTACTCAACTTGTGAGTGTTTAGCATATAAAAAAAAACATAATGCTGCATTATTTAATACATTTCTAAACCAGTCATTAAAAAAAGCGACTCCAATTCATCAACGATCATCCCATCTTTATTCAAAAGCTGTAAGCGTTAAAGAAAAGAGAGTGGAGATAAAAAAAAAATCAGCATAATCTCTGGCTCTGTTTGCCATTTACATTAGTAAGCACGAGCCTCGTCAAGTAATTGCCAACACAGCAATTATTTAGTCCTCTAAAGGCGCAGATAGTATAGCGATAAAGACATGGATATTGTTCCTTGTATGGTAGCCTCAGGCTAAATCTGTTGAAATTATTAGAAGAGTTCTCACTCAAAGTACATTGACATGTTCCCTGAACTCAACCAGCCTCTCATAGCTGTAGTTCACACACGTGCCGTTTCATGAATGATTATTTTATTTTATGGTGGGTTTTTTTTTCTTCCCAATTTCGTACTGGTCATAAACGATTTTTCTCCCGACTGCATGGTTAATTAATCATTTATGACTGGTACTTTGCCAGTTATTTATTACAATATTAATTTTTGGTAATCATTTCTGTTTTCATGGAGGATTATTAACAGGGCCGGGGTTTGTGAAGTCGGCGACATGAATTCGTTATTTTACGCTTAATTATTTTTGACATTGGATTTGGTTTTATGTTTGCATTTTAATTTTGCTTCAAATAAATAGTTGGATTGGATTAAGTTCTTAAGGTCACTCTTTGAATGCATTTATTTTTTATGTCTGCAGTGATATTGTACATCATGTTTCGTAGATTGTATTTCCACATGATATAAATGTAAGCAACCATTATGTACATGCATGAGATCTTAATTGCCAATCAGAATTAATGTTTTTGATATTTTAAATTTGAGTTCTGCTTGTGGTCACCAGTAGGACAAAGACTCTTTCTTTTCACTTTTTTTTCTTCTTCCAAAAATATCCTCTTTTCTAAGAACGGCCATCAGCATATTATGAATTCAGAGTCATAAATCAGAATTAAGTACTCAAATTTAAATTGAAACTTTCAAGCAAAATTTGTATAAATCCTCTATTAATATGTATAGCTCCTCGTTCAGTTTGGTTAAAATTTAAGAGATATGTGTGAGTGCATTTTCCTACTTCTGCGTTTAAACCAACTGGTCATAAACGATTTTTCTCCCGACTGCATGGTTAATTAATCATTTATGACTGGTACTTTGCCAGTTATTTATTACAATATTAATTTTTGGTAATCATTTCTGTTTTCATGGAGGATTATTAACAGGGCCGGGGTTTGTGAAGTCGGCGACATGAATTCGTTATTTTACGCTTAATTATTTTTGACATTGGATTTGGTTTTATGTTTGCATTTTAATTTTGCTTCAAATAAATAGTTGGATTGGATTAAGTTCTTAAGGTCACTCTTTGAATGCATTTATTTTTTATGTCTGCAGTGATATTGTACATCATGTTTCGTAGATTGTATTTCCACATGATATAAATGTAAGCAACCATTATGTACATGCATGAGATCTTAATTGCCAATCAGAATTAATGTTTTTGATATTTTAAATTTGAGTTCTGCTTGTGGTCACCAGTAGGACAAAGACTCTTTCTTTTCACTTTTTTTTCTTCTTCCAAAAATATCCTCTTTTCTAAGAACGGCCATCAGCATATTATGAATTCAGAGTCATAAATCAGAATTAAGTACTCAAATTTAAATTGAAACTTTCAAGCAAAATTTGTATAAATCCTCTATTAATATGTATAGCTCCTCGTTCAGTTTGGTTAAAATTTAAGAGATATGTGTGAGTGCATTTTCCTACTTCTGCGTTTAAACCAACTGGTCATAAACGATTTTTCTCCCGACTGCATGGTTAATTAATCATTTATGACTGGTACTTTGCCAGTTATTTATTACAATATTAATTTTTGGTAATCATTTCTGTTTTCATGGAGGATTATTAACAGGGCCGGGGTTTGTGAAGTCGGCGACATGAATTCGTTATTTTACGCTTAATTATTTTTGACATTGGATTTGGTTTTATGTTTGCATTTTAATTTTGCTTCAAATAAATAGTTGGATTGGATTAAGTTCTTAAGGTCACTCTTTGAATGCATTTATTTTTTATGTCTGCAGTGATATTGTACATCATGTTTCGTAGATTGTATTTCCACATGATATAAATGTAAGCAACCATTATGTACATGCATGAGATCTTAATTGCCAATCAGAATTAATGTTTTTGATATTTTAAATTTGAGTTCTGCTTGTGGTCACCAGTAGGACAAAGACTCTTTCTTTTCACTTTTTTTTCTTCTTCCAAAAATATCCTCTTTTTTAAGAACGGCCATCAGCATATTATGAATTCAGAGTCATAAATCAGAATTAAGTACTCAAATTTAAATTGAAACTTTCAAGCAAAATTTGTATAAATCCTCTATTAATATGTATAGCTCCTCGTTCAGTTTGGTTAAAATTTAAGAGATATGTGTGAGTGCATTTTCCTACTTCTGCGTTTAAACCAACAGTCAGATGAGGTAATCATTATCCTTTATGAACGCTACACAAAGAACAGCTGAACTTCATTGTTTCTCATTAAGACTGAAAAGTAAACAGTCGTTACCACGTCAGCCAATGCATTCAGCCATTGAGGGTTCCCGGTGTATGTACATAACGTCGTGTGCGCTATGTGTTTGATTGTGTTTGTGTAATTGTCAATCATCCGTTGCGGAATTATGTCGATGCACTTTCCTCGATCTCAGTTCCTCTCCTTGTTGGTCCGTAGCAACCCAGCTGCCGAAAGAACATTTACCCATAGGCGTTGCTCCACTGGGTGCGATGTCGTCATCAGCAACGAGGGCCTAATTTACTTGATTCCCCCCCCCCCCCCACCTCAGCTCCCCTTCTTTATATCTTTGTGCAATCTTCGTATTTTACTCAATAAAAAATATTGAAGCCTGCCTCAAGGTAATGTTTAGCTTAGAACCGAACATAGAACTCGGGAGAGAGCCGGAAAAACAGTCAAACCTGTCTCAAACAAATAATGTCAGAAAGTGTTTGAGGAATAAAACAACGGCTAGTGGGGTTACAGTGGATCCATCGTCCCAAGGACCCCTTAGCTTTGTTTTTTTAAATTAATTCCGCCGAGAAAAGTGGATAATAATTTACAAACCTAAGGTTTTTTATTTAATCCATCTTCATTCTCACACAAAGGCAACTGAAGAATGCTTACTTGAGTTGTGAGATCGACAAAGGTGAAAATATAGTAACGCAACAGAATGATCCTACAAACCTGTCTGAATCGTTCTGCCCATTTCTTTTACGACCCAATTTATTTACGTCCAACTTCACACGAGGAAGAGGTGAACCTTCATTTTAAAAGCAACTTAGGTAGGATGTTTGCCCTATATATTCCTGAAGCCTCGGCTGTTCATGTCGACTACTCGATTTCAAGTACAGTTTGGAGTAAATTAGTCTCTTCTTTGAGACTATTTGTGACCGGAATCAGTAACTAATGTTCTGTCAGAGTTGTAGACGGAGTGCGTGATGTGTTCAGTCAGCCATTACGCCCAGCAGGTGCGGAGCCAAGCACACTCAATTTCCAATGTTAACATAAAAGGGAGAATTGTAACTGATTATCGAACACAAAATGAAGTCCCATGCTTATCAATCAAGGATGGGGGGGGGGGAAAGAAAGGCACGCTATTTTGCACGGTCCAGTATTCTTTTTCTTTTATTTTCAGGAGGCTGGGAAATCACAAAACAGGTGGGCTGGACAATGGAAGTTAATTAACGTGATGATTGCATTATGTATGCATGTGTTTTCAGGAGGGGGAAATCAAACCTCTTAAGAAGACATCAATCACATGGGAGCTGTCCGCAGAAAGACAAAGTTGTTTCTCGTTATGTAAACCACTCTGGAGAAACCTTCATTAGGAATATTTTTGATATATTTTTGTTCTTCTTTTTTGTCTTCTTCTTTTCTCAAAGACCTATAATTGGGTGATTATTAAGTCAACTTATAAATCATGATGTGATTCATTGTGGTCCGTGTTTACACAGACCATGGTGATGATGAGTTGTGTTTACATTTACTGCCCTTAATTTGGTTTTGAAACCATCTGGTTTTTTTAAATTGTCTTTAACAAGAATAAGCACCACTAATTAACTTATTTGCATAATTTAACCATTACAATTATTCTTAAAATACAGAGAAATGAAATTATAGAAAATCTTTTTTGTGTCATTCTCAAGAAATCTTAAATTTCTAGGGAGTAACAATAATTTTGTTCTTGAATACAATTTTTGTTCTTCATTTATTCAGTTGTTTTCTCAAAATTTGTGTATTGTGTTTTTTATTCATATTGTTTCTTTGTTTATGCATTTAGATTTGTAACTTGTTTTTCTTTTTTTTTTGGGGGGGGGGGGGGTGCAGGAAAAGAAATACATGGTAAAACCGATCTATTGTAGTTTGATTGCCTTCTATCCAATTAAATAATACATTACAACTCTGCATATATAAAACTCTCCAGTTTATTAAATCAATATTTACTTTTAATTTATTCCTCGCCAAACCACCCAGCATTTTTTCTTCTTCTTGGAATCGAATGAACACACACATCAAAAGTGATTCACAAACAGTTATTTTATTACAAGTAGTCTAATCCAATCTTGGATAAATTATAATTTCTGGTCTTTATTTTGTGATGTTATTTCATGGAGGATTATATCGTCGGTCGATTATCGTGTCCCAAACCCCCGGGAAGATTTATGAATCAATAACATTCGCTGGCTTAGACAAACAAGCAGAATTTGTGCGATGTCAATCACTCTGTTATTTTAAGCGTTTAATAAAGTCATGTTATGATGATAGGAGTAGGGTTTTTTATAATTAAGTTTTATTATCTCTGTTAATTTTGAAAGAAATAAGAAGGGAAAGTAAGGAGGGAGTGAACTACAATTTAACTGGAAGCCATGACTAAATTTTTTGAGAAATTAATACATTGGTAAGCATTGAAGAAACCTTGCTTAGCAAACCAGAAATCCCATGTAATTTACACTGGTGACCTTATTGCTTAGCATATTTGTTAAGCAGCTTAATATTGAGGCTAATATTCATCTAGGTTAGATCTGTGCCGACTCGCGTCCTTTGTTGACGTCACCCGTGAACATGTCACAGGAGAGGAAACCGACTCCATGTTATGATAAAGGTCTATAATGACTTTGTACAAGTGCGTGCACGTTGGTATTTTTCAGGCCTAAAAGGAGAATGGTATTTGTACACGACCAAATCGAAGTAATCCAAGAATGAATTGTTGAAACCCTCAATTAGCGTCTTAATTTAGAATTAAGCCACCGGACCAACCGATTTGTAAGACATCATGTGTGACAAAGACCAACATAAAATAATTATATTCGGGGTGAAGGGGGGGGGGGGTGGATGCTTTAGCAGGTGCTTATATTGTACACATTGAAATATTTTTTCTTCTTCTGAATTCAAGAGAAGATATTGTTGGGGGGAGGGGGTTGTATAGTTCTAATCACCAGTGACACATCACAACATATTGATTTTGTGGCAGTGCGGGCCAAATTGGCCCAATGCAAACACAGGTGTGAAATTTAATCAGCATTCTTCCCATTTAATATCTTATAGTGGGGGCCTTCTGCCTGTGTGTTTTCTGCTCCTACATTTCAAAGTCCTGTGATATGCTACTGATTCAATAGCATTAATGAATTTCTTCCACGCGAATTCCCTCCACGGCCGTATTTGCGTATTTTGTTAGATTGGCTGTGCATGTTGATGATAGCCTTCCAATCACAATTTGTTTCAGGAAATTAAATTTTAAGCTGTCCTTAGAAGAAATGCCCTCACCATCACATGTGGACACACGGACATCTTTTACATGAAATAGCAGAAGTTTACCCTTCTATTTCATACTAGCAGTGAGAAACATATTATGTATTTTTAACTGTAGGTATTATTTTTTTAAGTTGAATTTTTTGCCCATATGACTTGAAATTTCCAACAACAGCTTTGTTTTGTTTTGGTGGTTTTGTTTTTATTAAACAGAGTAAAAAGGTCAGAATTTATCCTTTTGAAAACAGTTCCTCTTTGGGACCTTTGAAATTTCATTTTGAGAGAGTTTAAACAAAAAATGTCATTTTACATCATTTTAACAAAGGTTAGTCAGAAACTTGTATTTTCCCCCACTTTTATAATGTCTCAAAACTGAATTGCAAAACAACATTTTCACTTGTGTCCTGTGTTTTAAAACAAAAGACAGTCTTTGTAAGAAACTACAACAGCTCTTTAAAAATTTATCATCACTAAGCTGTGTATTTCTCCAAACTCGTTACTAATCAATAAGTGTGATTTAAAAAATTAGAATCCTACGGAATGCTCCATTTTGATTGACTTGTTAATCGATAAAAATATGATTTGAAAACAATCCAGATTCCTGACAATTGCGTACAGAGTTTTTTGTGTATTGGAGATAACAAGTAAACTCCATACTTGTATGTGGCAGCTGCATACTTAGGCTTTCTCTAAACGGACGTGGCTCTTCATTTCGACAACACCTCTACAACTATTTGTGGGGGCTCGAGAGTGTTCAATTTTGTGAATTAGGTCACTGTCCCTGTTTTTGGTATTAATTTTATAAGGTTTTTTTTCTTTTCCTGAACTTAGTTCTGAAGCAAAACAAAATGCATAGGAAGAAACTATAAATAAATAGTAAAATTGCGAGTACAACCATGTGGAATGTCTCTTTTGTGGGGGGGGGGGGGGGGGGGGGGGGGGCTCTGAAAAGAGCCAGTGTGGTCTGCTTGTTGTCAAGCAATACTTAAAAAAGATGCGTTGCTACATGAGCTTTGTTTCTTTGATGGCATGAATTATTGGCAATGAATCATCACTTTGTGGTCGGTTTTCTTCGAAATTCTCAGTGTAATTAGTGCTCCGTTCTTTGTGCTGAAATGAAAGAGTAATGAAGCCATATTATTTGAATCATGTCAAAGTGGTCTGGTCTAGTACCCGATTTAATCAAACGATTATTAAGCCAAGTCAAAATGTAAAATATTTTGTGAAAGTGATTTTTATTTGATCAGTATTTCAAAACGTTGTCATCAATGTGTTTCATCTTTGATTAGTATTAATAATGTTTTAAGCACACATCAATTTTAGATCCCCACTTGCCATTTTAATTTGGATATTAAACAAGTTTTTTCTTCCCAGCAACATTCTAAAACCATAACGCGATCATTCTTATTCATCTGTGAGAAATCTGATTGAAACACAGTATGTTGTTGTTGAAAGCTGAAATTGTGTCAAATTTGTTACCTATGGAGATTCGATTACGATCTTAAAAGACCAAGGGTTGTTGAAACTAACTCATTCATCATCTCATACCTGATGTATTCATATTCAAGAAGAAGAGGAAGAGGGGATAAAAACAAAACGCCTGCAGGGTATCTCTGTGTAACAACACCACAGCCACACCCCTACGCATCACTCCATCACGCGATAACGGTTTATTTTATTTTATTGCCTCGTGCATTCCCCTCTGTTCCCCGCAGAGTGTTAAAAGCTGAATGATGAGGTTGTCGTTCCCCCTAGCCAATTTCTTCTCATCCAATCATCCAAACTCACCTGTGTAATTTCTAAGAGCTATGAAGGGTATTAATTACTTTGGGAAAATGGCCACCTGATGTCTCTCTTGACACCCCCCCCCCCCCCTTCTCCCGAGTGCCGGAAAATGTGTGTAAAACTGCTCTGTGTACATGAAGAGACATCTGTAACAGTTAGAGAGGTTGTTACATTGCATGCATAACTCATAAGGCGACTGTTGAGTGGATGTGTGCATCAAACTTCAATTCAATCGAGCAAGAGCTGTGGAAATACTTTTTTTTTTTTCGATGACAGATTTGAATAATTCTGATGAGTTACTTAGAAATTTGAGCGACTGGCGTCTTTGTTATGTTTCGGGGAAATAGGAAGTGGTGGGTAGTTAATGTGCAGTTTAATTGAAATTGGTTTCCGGTCGGCAATCTTTTAACCATGGAACGATATGTCACAATTTAGCGATCTTGTGGTTTTTTTTGTTTATTTTTTATTTTTATATTATGATGAAATTGTTTCTGTTTTGATCCATCTCTTATTTCTTATAGTAAAAGATGTTGTTTTGGCTTTCACTTAATTAAAGATACATAATATATCTTTGCCTAAAGTGTAGGTTTAAATGCTCGCAGTTAATTTGTAATATTGTTTTTTCTTGTAAAGCGCTTCGAGGCTTTTTGTTTGAAGTGCTATATAAAAACTGCGTATTATTATTATTATTAAGTATTTATAAACTTGCCACCGAAGCCTGTGCAGGTTTGATTTGTAGTATAAATTCAAATTGTGGTTTTCATCCATCATTTTAGATGTCATCAGTTTGGTGTTTGGATGATTGTACTGAATTGAAATAACAATCATTGACTCGCTTTTATTTAACGTGGTTCATTAAGAAGATGTAGATACATTATGAGTCAAGATTTGTGGTCTGTACTCCAGCCAGGTCAATCGTTGATGAGGAGGACACGTATCTTGTGGTCACTTTGTCATCAGCCTCTGGAAGTGGTTACTTGCTCACTTTCTCCAAGACAAAGGAATTATATTTTGTTACAAATTTGTTCTGTCTTTTCTAGCAATAGTGAAAAGGCCCCAAAAATCTGTTGGCTTTTGTGGATATATTGTTTTCAGAGATAATGTCAAACGTTGGGCAAATTGCCCAAAACCAACAATGATTTTAACTTATTAATTATTCACAAGTGATAGTATTGTTGTATTCTATGTTTGTTTTGAGGAAAGTTATAAAGCAATAACTTATGGTTGAATGGAATAAACTATCCAGAATTATTAAAAGAGTCTTGAAGCAAAACAGGAGACTGCTAACAAAAACCATCCTGATATTGTTTAATATTCACACATAGCCTCTATAAGCAGAATCTGTAAGCACGTTGGCATTTGGCACTGTCTGTGTTTCAACAGTATGACCACAGCAGCACTTTTGTTGCTCGCCAAACTCAAAATCTCACTTTATCATTGACATTTATTTTCCGAGACACAAGATTAGTCTGCCACAGTTGAGAAAAAACCAATTCACCACTTTCTTAATGTTCATTGTCACTCTGAATCAAGTAAAAAAGGTCACCTTTTTTTTTTTTTCATTTCTTGTTTGTCGCAAAAGTATTGTAAAAATCTGTAAATACTTGTTTAATTTTGATCTGAAGTCCCACACAACACAAGCCACGACCTCTGTTTTCCTTGGTCTTACTCTTAGTGCCCTTTGCAGAATGGCTCCATAATTATTTGTAATGTAAGTGCCCTTTGCAAAATGAAGAGGGATTTTCCCCTCCAGAGAATTGTCATCGAGCCTGAGTTCATTTACGCATAAATGTGTACGCATCAATCAATAGACACCAGAAAACATAATGGCATCAGAAACAAATAAGCACAGTTTGAAAACGTCAAGACAGCTCTGACCTTTCCCTAGCATTTCTGGTAGCCATCCTCGTCCTTTTATTTTCGGTAGAAAAGTTCAAAACGGATAACAAAGTGTAAGAGAACCATTAGCGTCTTAAATTTACAAACAAGATTGCCCTAATAAGTTAAGTGTTAATCCTTCACGCGACTGCACTGTTGCAAGATGGATGGAGCCAGGTAAAAGAGGAGAGAGTCTCTCTTTCTTATTCTGTCTCTCTGAGTCTCTCGATGATGAGGGAAAGTGCAACGTCGCAGTTCAGTCGGGTCCGCTAATGTAGTTTGTGTCAGTGATGGATCACCATCAGTCGGTCAATAACAAACAGGGTTGTCAGGGTTATGAGCTAGCTCAGATACGCTTGTGAGGCTCATCACGTATCGTCAAACAAGGCCTGCCATTTCAACGATTGCCGTCTTTGGTGCGGGTAGTTGTTGCTCTCAAAGACAGAAACATTGAGCTTGTTAGATTTTACAAATGCAAATTTGCAGTATTAATAATCAGTTGGGGATTTCTTTGTTGGAGTTGAGGGAAAGAATTCATATTGTGCTTAAGTATGTTTTGGACACCGGAATTGCAAATTAATTGGAACATTTTAAGGATCCCGTTGGGAGGGATGGGGTTATATCGGCTGCTGTTATAACCCAGGCACCAACATAACATGTCAATCATTTCTACTAAGGACAATTGTTTTTAAAAAACAAAGCAGTTTTTGTCTCCAAAATGTCTCGGGTCTGTCCATCTTTTCAAATTGTTTCATCAATTGATAAAAATGGATAAAATTCCTTGGGCTCATCGTTTGCTTAGGGAATAGTTCTCCTGAAAACAGTTGCTCTGTGTCTTATTCTACCTCCATGCTCTGTGATACATGAGTGTGAATGTCTGTGTGCACTACACTATATCAGTAGACTTAAGATAATGGACTGCCTCTAGCTATTCAGTCACTAGAGGGCAGTAGACTATCAAACCTCCAAATGATTTATTGAAAATCATAGGCAGACTTGCATTGATGCATGGTTTAAGTTCGATTCACACTAGCTGAAAGAAATTGCTTATTAAGGTGCTAAATTTGAATATTAATTAATGTTTAACTAGTATCAGGTGTTCCTTGCAGATGAACACCTCTCACACAAAAAAGACTGTCCATATTTTGTCATGAAATTAATTTAAGTAATTTTGTTTTTAGTTTGTGAACTTCAAATTTGATACCAGGCCTGAAACTTCAAGGAGGCAACCAATGCAACATTGCCTTGGTGCCCTTAAAATGCCCCAGTAGAAACTGACAATTTCCTCATACATGTAGGGTGCCCTTTACCAATGAGAAAATGCCTTGGTGCCCTTGCCCTTTCAAAAACAAAGCATACAGGCCTGTGATACGATCTTTGACATCACACTTTGTTACTCTATGATTTTGTCAAACCACTACCAAAGCCTAAAAATATGAGTGTGAAATTTTAAACGGAGTTTCTTCTTTTTACTTTTTTGCAGGGCCAAACGCCAGCAGTCAGTTTCGTGAACGGATTTAACTTCGGTAATCACACCGCCGGAGTACACCACAACAACAACTTTGTGGCTGCCAGCACCAACATGTCCTCACAGGTATTGTAAAAATATACATATATAAAAAAAGAAAAAAATTCATATGAAAAAGGTAAAGGTTGAGCGGTTTGATCCAAAATGTAAATACCCAATCTGAGCAACTTATCTGACAGTTACGCGTCTCAGAATACCCAATCTGAGCAACTTATCTGACAGTTACGCGTCTCAGATTCAAATTTTGAGATAAAAACAGAAATCTTTTTACATAACCACATTACTTTCAAGTGAAATGTTTCTCAAAATACTTTATACTATCGAAAGCTGGCTGTACTTCTAGCGTTCACAAGTCTCCTATTAGAAAGGATGCACTTTAAACAGTAAAATCATTCGGGCGAAGATGATTTTTAATTTATCAACCTCTAAACAGATGGAAATAATTATCTTGAAAATTGGTACTGATAATAATTTTTTAATCAGTGAGCTTTCAGGTTGAAACAACTCATTTTTTTCTTTTGGATGATCACCAATAAAGTTGTAGTTTGTCTTTAAACATCAGTTGCAATGTATCTAATCACATCTAATGAATCACGCCATTAAACTAAGAAAGTAATTTTATATACAGTGACAGAGAGTCGAGAGAGTCGAGAGCTCTTATCCTGCGCAAAAATAATAATCAAACTACATGTAAAAGGGCTGACTGTAGGAAAGGAAAAACATTACAAATGATATACATGAAGAGGCACATGTGAAATCCAATAGTCCCAGGATACATTTAAAATGTTCTTGCGATTGCCTGAAAAACAGCCGATGGCAAGATCGTCTCTTGCACATCCGTAGTCACTTGATTGCCAAACATGTTTGTTTTCTTAAGACATTCAGTGTACATGAGCAGATCCTTGCCAATGCTAAAACCCTCAGAGCTTGATTTAAAAAGTTGATTGCGGTATTATTCTTGTTAAAGCGCAGGATGAACGTTAAAACCCACTGTTTGTCTGAAGGATTTCCTCCCCCTGAAGACTCAATAAATTATTTTTTCCCCTTCCTCTACTTAGACGTTTCACACTCCAAGTTTTGGTGATGAGGAATTTGACATCCCACCCATGGCACAGTCAATGGGTGAGGGAAACATCACGACAATGACCGACCATGCCTTCACCGCCCAGCCCGTTAATGAGCCAGTCGGCAACCAGGCTATGCCTAATTATCATACAGACTCTTTACATGACCGAAGAGTCATGTCCAGCCCCTCCGCTCCTAACAATCAAACTCCGCCCCCAATGCAGCATCAACAGATGATGACATCACCTGTCAATCACTCAAATCCCCCGATGTCACACTCCCCATCAATGTCACAGTCATTGTCACAGTCCATGACGCTGCCGTCACCGACGCACAGTCACACAATGACCGATCCCGCAAATCACTTCCCGAATTCCATGTCTGGTGCCGCCTTCACAGAGCCGTTGAGTCACATGACGGAGAGCCTGCCCAATCCGCTGACGACGTCCAACATGCTTGTGAATCCACAGTTTCCCCCTCATAACTTGGACATTCCTCCCATCACGGAGCCGACTAGTAGTCTTGGTACAATGAGTGGCATGATGCCTCACACACAGGCTGCATCTTTCAGTCGCTCAGCCCCGACAACAACGCATATTTACAGTCAATCGTACCACATGCCTCATATGTCACAGAACATGGACATGTTTCCCATGGACTCGCATTCCAATCAACATATGGGACAGTTGTCCACAATCAACCAATCAGCAATCAGTTCACAGCTTGGTCTTCACGCTGGTCTGCAGCCAGGGCAGGGCATTGTGGGTAGACATCAAACGTTAGGTAAAAACTTGGGGCCTGGTAATACGAGGTCTCCGCACCAGGAGAGCAGTGAAGACAGTGACGACAACACACCACTAGCACAGGTATGTCCTGCACAAAAATATATGTTTAGATTGTACTTTGTTACTCATGATACTCAGTTTTTCATGTTACTCGGTTACTAATGTTACCTGGGGTGGATTTCACAAAGGTAGTCCTAACTTAGGACTAGTCCTAGGCAATGCTAAGAGATAGGACCAGTCCTAAGTTAGGACACCTAACTTAGGACTGGTCCTAACTCTTACACCTAACTTAGGACTGGTCCTATCTCTTAGCATTGCCTAGGACTAGTCCTAAGTTAGGACTACCTTTGTGAAATCGACCCTAGGTCACTTATGCTACAGGGGTAGATTTCACAAATAGTTAAGACTAGTCTTATCTCAAGTTACTTTTCTCAAGTTAGGATGAGTTACTCGTCCTAACTTAGGACTAGCCTTAAGTTTTTAATAACTTCTAGGACTAGTCCAAAGTTAGACTATCTTTGTGAAATCGCTCACTGGGTTATTTATTTCTTACTTGTCTACTCATGTTACTCAGTAAGTTTTGTTACTCAGTCACTAATGTTACTCAGTCACTAATGTTACTCAGTCACTAATTTTACTCAGTCACTAATGTTACTCAGTCACTAATGTTACTCAGTCACTAATGTTACTTGGTCACTTATGTTACTCAGTCACTAATGTTACTCAGTCACTAATGTTACTTGGTCACTTATGTTACTCAGTCACTAATGTTACTCAGTCACTAATGTTACTCAGTCACTAATGTTACTCAGTCACTAATAGTACTCAGTCACTAATGTTACTCAGTCACTAATGTTACTCAGTCACTAATGTTACTCATTCACTAATGTTACTTGGTCACTAATGTTACTCAGTCACTAATGTTACTCAGTCACTAATGTTACTCAGTCACTAATGTTACTCAGTCACTAATGTTACTCAGTCACTTATGTTTTGTGCTTTGTACTTAGACCAAACTTCATATAGCTGTTGAGCAGAAAATACTGTCCAGCAAATTTCTCTGCTTAGCGAAAAGTGAATGGGGTATCAGTCACAACAATGTAATCTCTATTGAATGTTGGCTGGTAACATGTTTTTCTGTGCCTAGCAAGTTTTTCTGCTTACAGGTTTTATGCAATTTTAAATGAAGTGTCAGCAGTTAACTGACTGCTTTATTCCATTCAGGAACATGAATAAATATTTCTTAAAAACCTCAATAACAAATCACTCTCTCTCTCCTTCAGTTTGCAGCAAAAAGGCCCGAAGTCAAAGAAACCAAGAAGAAGCCGCCCAAGAGAAAGCGCAAGAAGGATCCCAATGAGCCTCAGAAACCCGTCTCTGCCTACGCACTCTTCTTCAGAGACACCCAGGCAGCCATCAAGGGGCAGAACCCCAACGCTAGCTTTGGTGAAGTCTCAAAGATTGTAGCTTCTATGTGGGATAGTCTAGGAACAGAACAAAAACAGGTGAGAAAGAAACTATGATTAGAAAACTTTTTATCAGTTACTTTTATTTTACGATTTACTTATTCTGTTTGTGAAGCCATGGACTCTCAGAAAAGTGAACTTAATCACTGTACTAGCCAGGAACCCCAATGGAGAGAAGTAAACTTAATCACTGTACTAGCCAAGAACCCAATGAAGAGAAGCAAACTTAATCACTGTACTAGCCAAGAACCCAATGGAGAGAAGCAAACTTCATGACTGTACTAGCCAAGAATCCAATGGAGAGAAGCAAACTTCATCACTGTACTAGCCAAGAACCCAATGGAGAGAAGCAAACTTCATCACTGTACTAGCCAAGAATCCAATGGAGAGAAGCAAACTTCATCACTGTACTAGCCAAGAACCCAATGGAGAGAAGCAAACTTCATCACTGTACTAGCCAAGAATCCAATGGAGAGCAGCAAACTTAATCACTGTACTAGCCAAGAATCCAATGGAGAGAAGCAAACTTAATCACTGTACTAGCCAAGAATCCAATGGAGAGAAGCAAACTTAATCACTGTACTAGCCAAGAACCCAATGGAGAGAAGCAAACTTAATCACTGTACTAGCCAAGAACCCAATGGAGAGAAGCAAACTTCATCACTGTACTAGCCAAGAACCCAATGGAGAGAAGCAAACTTAATCACTGTACTAGCCAAGAATCCAATGGAGAGAAGCAAACTTAATCACTGTACTAGCCAAGAATCCAATGGAGAGAAGCAAACTTAATCACTGTACTAGCCAAGAACCCCAATGGAGAGAAGCAAACTTTATCACTGTACTAGCCAAGAACCCAATGGAGAGAAGCAAACTTAATCACTGTACTAGCCAAGAATCCAATGGAGAGAAGCAAACTTCATCACTGTACTAGCCAAGAACCCCAATGGAGAGAAGCAAACTTCATCACTGTACTAGCCAAGAACCCAATGGAGAGAAGCAAACTTAATCACTGTACTAGCCAAGAATCCAATGGAGAGAAGCAAACTTCATCACTGTACTAGCCAAGAACCCAATGGAGAGAAGCAAACTTCATCACTCTACTAGCCAAGAACCCAATTGAGAGAAGCAAACTTAATCACTGTACTAGCCAAGAACCCAATGGAGAGAAGCAAACTTAATCACTGTACTAGCCAAGAATCCAATGGAGAGAAGCAAACTTAATCCTGTACTAGCCAAGAATCCAATGGAGAGAAGCAAACTTAATCCTGTACTAGCCAAGAATCCAATGGAGAGAAGCAAACTTCATCACTGTACTAGCCAAGAACCCAATGGAGAGAAGCAAACTTAATCACTGTACTAGCCAAGAATCCAATGGAGAGAAGCAAACTTCATCACTGTACTAGCCAAGAACCCAATGGAGAGAAGCAAACTTCATCACTGTACTAGCCAAGAACCCAATTGAGAGAAGCAAACTTAATCACTGTACTAGCCAAGAACCCAATTGAGAGAAGCAAACTTAATCACTGTACTAGCCAAGAATCCAATGGAGAGAAGCAAACTTAATCACTGTACTAGCCAAGAATCCAATGGAGAGAAGCAAACTTAATCCTGTACTAGCCAAGAACCCAATGGAGAGAAGCAAACTTCATCACTGTACTAGCCAAGAACCCAATGGAGAGAAGCAAACTTCATCACTGTACTAGCCAAGAACCCAATTGAGAGAAGCAAACTTAATCACTGTACTAGCCAAGAACCCAATGGAGAGAAGCAAACTTAATCACTGTACTAGCCAAGAATCCAATGGAGAGAAGCAAACTTAATCCTGTACTAGCCAAGAACCCAATGGAGAGAAGCAAACTTAATCCTGTACTAGCCAAGAACCCAATTGAGAGAAGCAAACTTCATCACTGTACTAGCCAAGAACCCAATGGAGAGAAGCAAACTTAATCACTGTACTAGCCAAGAATCCAATGGAGAGAAGCAAACTTAATCACTGTACTAGCCAAGAACCCCAATGGAGAGAAGACAAGGAAGGAAGTTTCAGTTTTTGATGTGGGAAGAAAACCCTGGGGAATTATTCCAGGGAGAACCCACGCAGTCTGGCAGGGACTGAAAACCCTATCCACATAGTGCGCCCACATAGTGCAACCATGTATAAAATCTCTGAAAAGAGCTGGTGAGCCCAGCTTTGGCTGTAAGGATCTCACAACGGCTCCAAGATGTTAATTCCAACCTCTCCTTAGAAATCCTAGCCTTCTCAAGATTATTTGGGTTCTACCACCCCCCCCTTCACAGGCTTGTCCAGTTCAAGTTTTACAATCAAATTAACTTAAACTCAAACCAATTTGACCTTTCTTTTTATCTAGGCATATAAGCAACGGACTGAAACAGCAAAGAAGGAGTACCTTAAGAAGCTAGCAGCATACAGAGCAAGTTTAGTATCAAAGGTAAGTCTCTTCTTTATCTGTCTCTCCGATATTTTACTTTTTTTTTTACTCATCCAACAGTATCGCCAACAGTGCGAGCGCAACACCAGGATGAAGTTTAGTTTTAAATGTGGGAGAAATAACCCAAAATACGTGCACTCTATAAGACTTTGTTATTATTAATATTATATTTTGTTTTGATCTCAGGCGGCAGTAGACACAGCACAAATTGAAGAACAATCCCCCAGCAAGCAGAAGAAAACGGCAGCAGTCATCACGGCCGCCCCAGCCACGGTCGGTCACACGCACATTGCGCCCCGTATCATCGCACCAAAGCCGATCGTCACCGGCGTGCCTATCACGGTAACCATGACAGCAGCTACTAAGCCCATGATGCAACCCGGCATGAACCAGATGCACAATGTACAGAGGGTCGTCAAAGCGCAGTCTATGGTGAGTATGCAACAGCGCCCTCTATTGTTAGAGCTAAAGCCTAGTTTCATACTCGCAGCAAACACTTAGCCATAATAATCATCTCCTGTACTCCAGTTTTAAATCACACTTAGTGCTCCAAAAACTAGAGTAGACTTGAATCCTGTCACCACCCCCCCCCCCCCCTCCCCCATTTCAATTGACGTCTTTCACAGTACCTATTGAAGTTGGTTTCATTATGTCAAAAGGTCGGGTCCTCCAATAGTCCCCCAAAAAACTGGAGAATAGTTCCTCCAAATTGACACCATAAAATTACAAATGAGCACTGGTTTCGAAGGTTTGTTTCATAAAGTCCCGCTCCAGTCAATTTGTCTTTGTTCACATCCAAACTATTGAAAACTTATCCAGCAGGTTTCCCTTATGGTTTATTTATTGAGTGCCCTTTTACTCCAACTTATTCATTTACACGTTACTGACGTTTTACACTCAACAAATTTAACAAAGAAAATATAAGAATAAATTGACGTTTTTGATTATTTGTTTTTCTCTAGATGGGTGTTGATGGTATGATGCCACATAATCACCAAATCTGCACACGTAACGGCTGCAATAAGCCGAGCATTGAGAGCCCAGAGTGGGATAATGAATATTGTAGCAACGAATGCGTCGTTGATCATTGCAGGTAAGAGTCATATATATCCCAAGTATCTGACAGAAAACGTAGTAAACGGTACCCATGCCTCGAGATAACCCACGGAACCCAGAAAACCCAGTTAATGGTACCAAGGCCTCAAAATAATCACGACACCCAGAAAACGAAGTAAACGGTACCCAGGCCTAGAAATAACCCATGGCACCCAGGAAGCCCAGTAAACGGTACCCATGCCTCGAGATAACCCACGGGACCCAGAAAAGAGCCAAGTTCAGGGCCTGAACTTAAATATCATCACATCAGCCATTTTGGTTCAATTGCTGAAATTTTTATGGGGTGAATAGACATACAGTTGTAACTAGACATTTTCATAGGGGTGGGGATAAAGTGGGGGCAAAGACAACTTGTAGATGAACCATTTATTTCCTTTTTTCGACAGTTCTCCCCCCCCCCCCCCCCTCAAAAAAAAAATTTAGTTTACAGGGTTTCAGAATTTTTTTTTATTGATCAGATTTGAGTAACTTTTACTCTTCCAGTCTAAAGAAGGTTTCATTCTTCTAAAATCACGCCCTGTGAAACGTGTCATGAAATACCAGGGCTTTCATTTTGGAATCTAAATATTGATATAATTTTGAACTTTATAATTTGTGGAGCCAAAGTATCTTTCTGATATTGAGAACACAAGGCAGTGAGAAGGCATCGTGTGTGGGCATACTGTCAGGCAGAACACAAAAGCTAAAATGTCAGCAAACACAAACAGCAAAGTTTATATTGAATACGGTCTGAAATGGGTTACAACCTCATGCAAGTGTAATAGTTTACAATTTATATCGCCCGTCAAGAGGCATTTTCAGTCAATTCAAATCTGATCAATAAAAACCAGATTCTGAAACCTGATCCGGGGCTGTTTTTCTTTTGATTGGGGAATGGTGTCGGATGACAGTGTTGACCTAAATGCATCCAATGTGTGGGTTTTGTGGCCTTTGTGACACTCACTTAGTCCACGGATATCCAATTGCCAAAAGTCCGCTGCTTTTTTTTTTTTTTTAGAGGGTCGTGATTTTTAAAGTGAAGGTTTATGTTTGGTAACCACTCTTCAAATTAATGGCACTACAACCTTACTTGGTGTGAAGTACAGCAGCTTTCGATAAAATAAACCATTTTGAGTTTTTATCCCCCAAATTTGAATTCTTTTTGACTTTTTATCTAATCTTATAGAATAACACTTGTCTAAATATTTCGCTTTTTGTTAAGTACAAACTGAATTTGAGAGCTCATTTGTTGTGCAGGAATGTACAAAAAGTGTGCACTTACTTCACGTGATTATGGTAACTTTGTACTCCCGGGTGAAGGGAAGCATTTATTGCTAAGTATCTTACCGAAGGATACAAGCTTCACGACCGGGATTTGAACCCACTGTCTGATGATTCAGATATTGGTGTCATTGTTTTCTTTATTTTGGGGTTGGAATGTGCAAGATTTATACAGTCGAATTAAGATTGTGTCTTTTCTCTTCCATTCTTCCTTTCTTTCTATTCAGAGATGTTTTCACTGCTTGGGTGGCTTCCAGTAGTGCTAATGGTGGAATGCTGCCATCCGTCAAATGAGGGCGCTCTCTGACGTCAAGAATCCCAATGTGAAATAATCCCCCCAACGATGCGTCTGGGCATCAACTCTTATTTATTATCAACAAACTACTCTTTGCTAAGTTTCTGGAGGGGATGCAGCTGTGAAGAGGCGAGGCAGTGATTGGACGGCGTGGCGTGTAAGATTGAAAACGGTGGACGAGCATGGATGGGACATTATACGGCCCAGGTTGCTCTTTGTGTATGATAATTAGAAAAGTGGGCGGATCCAGAGCAGCAAAAAAGGGGAGGAACCACATAGAGGGATCAGTTTCCATGAATTGGAGATTTCAAAAAACACCAAATTTAAAAAGGTAATCCCTTTTTAAGCTTCTCTGGATCCATCCAAGATTAGAAAGGATTAAGTATTTAATCGTCAGCTAGGTAGGTTGAGATCTACTTCTTGCTCATACATAAATTATTTATGACTCACAATTCATTTAGAATCATGGCTATAGTTTATCATACTGTATTTTAGTTTATTCTGTGCAACTAAATCTCTTACTTTCAAGGCCTTTGAATTTTGACACTTGGGGACCTTTGATTTCTTGGACAGCGCCCTCTTGTGATTAGTTACATTCTTCCTTCTGTATCTGTTTGGATTTTGTTTGGTTCTTAGACTGGCTGTCATGCTTAACAGTACAGATTCATGAAAGGTGCCAGATTAATTTCCAATTTCCCCCATAGTTTGGCTGCAAATATATGGCCCTTTTCGAAACCACGGCTTTGGATTCGGCTGGAGGCTCCGTTCTCTTGTCTGAAACCCTGAGCGCGTATATGTAAAGCATGCGCAATTGTCAAAACAATCCCAGGGCCAAGCTAGACTTAGTCGAATCCAAAGCTGAAGCCATCGTTTCGAAAAGGGCCTATGTATGGAAGAAAAGCAACGTGGCTGCTGCCCCTGCACCATTACTAGTTCATTACTTGAATAATTATGAACATTTTATAAAAAATTACAGCCACTCTTTTCAACTTCAGCCTAAATGCAATCATGAAATATTGATAAACATGATATTGAGAAAATAAATTGGATGTAAGTGGAAAGCTTTCGAGATCAGAAAGCTGTATTAGGAAAGGGCCAAATAGAGCATCTTTGATCATGGCTGCTGGCCGAAGGATGCAAAGATTGCATGTAGTCTTGCCAGTTTGTCAGACATAACCAGTAATCAGGCGTTATGTATAATAAAGTGAAACCAAAGGCACACTCCAGCAGGCATATAGATTAAGACATCTTTATCTGCTTTTTATCGATCGATGAGAGCAGGATACAAGTGCTTCCAAAAAGTCAAACAATGTTCAATATGGCTGCGTTGTTCCTGAAGGACAAACTGTCATAACGGGGTTTAGAACCCCCACCCTCATGAATAAACCAACTGAATGGTTTACCACAAATTGAGATTTATTTCTGACTGCCTGGCCAATATCTAAACATCATGTACCAAGAAAGATAAACGAGTGTCCAAGTTGGGAACTTCCAATTAACAGAATAGCGCGTTTAACGTGCATGGACTCATGAGACTTACACTTTCAATTCTAAAAAGTCACACAACATTTTTGTTAACTTTTTATTTTATTATCATTAAAGTGGTAATAGTTATTTTTGTAGTGACCTGTGTGTGGTCTTTCGTAATTATCTTAATTTATCCTTTAACAAATTATTAATATATTGCCTTGAATTATGGAAGTATTTTTCTGGTAAAGAATGGACGAAAATGGAAAAGTGTTTGTTAATTTATTTGCGTTGATACTACACTGTATCAGTGTGGGATTTGCTTCCCTATTTTGTAGAATGTTTTCCTTTTTTATGAAGAAATAAAAACTAAGATTAAACATGCCATTCGTCTTGGCGTGGTCTCACTGAAAATTAAGTGCGTTAATTTCTTGACCCTTCAGTTCAAATTGTAGAACATGGCAGGTATTGTACAGTTTGATGTGTATTGTTTCACACCAGGGCTCAATTTCATAAAGCTGTTAAGCAGAAAATACTGCTTGACAACTTTCTTTGCTAAGCAAAATTTGAGTGGGGCGTCAGTCATGGAAATGTAATGTAAACTTTGGCTGATAAACTGGTAAATCCAAATCAATACCTTAAAACCATACAATACTTCATTAGTGGATTCTGGAATACCAGCCAAATTTCCAGAGCATGTACTTTGCAACTCAAGGATGTGGGTTCGAATCCCCTAAGCTAACCGCTGATTTCACGATGACTAGAATAAGTATTGTCGACTAGTTACTGAATCACAATTTCTTGATTGTGCAATTCAAAATCATAGACATGAAACAATGTCTGTATGAGAGAGATTGGCTGTTGCCAGCTTGGGGTGTACTCCTAGATCTTTCGAGTAGAGTTTCCTAGAGGTTTCGTTCCGCTATCGTCTCCGTTACAGGAGGGGATAGCGGAACGAAACCTCATAGTTCTTGGAGTCTTTCCCCTTGTGGGACTTTGCTGAGTGCCCTTGATAGGAAGATCATCTAAACAAATAATAAAATAAAAAAATAAAATAAAAAAACATATATCAAACTCATGCAGTAGAAAGTTTTTCTTTTTAATGGCAATATTTTCTGCTTCACAGCTCTGTGCGAGTGTTAGCCAATTAAACCCCCTGCTTTCTCGAAAGATTTTTTTTTCCCAGATATTTTTTACCGGAGTATAAATTCCATCTCCTTTACTTCTGCTAGTGCTGCCTATAAATTGCTCAATTCCTTAACTTTCAAGCCCGTATTTACTGTACATACTTATTTCTTGGTACTGTTATAATAAGACTGCACTGTCCCCTTCAGAAACTCAACTGAGAAACCATACATTGCTCTTCTCTAAATGTATTTTTTGTAGCAAGTTGATATTTAACAATAAGAAAAATAAAACCTTGTGTTGTTTTGTTCTGACCATTGCTGTGGTTGCCTGTAACTTTAGGGGCACCCATTTGTGTACAGACAAGGGCGAATGGAATAATATTTTATGTATTTTTTATTGACTTTCCAAAGTTAAATTAATTAAGTGCACTTTGTCTGTGACCACAATTTAAATTAATAAAGTTCCGTATACAGTACAATGCCAACAGTCAGTTTAGTTGGGAAGTGTTCTCTTTAATTGTTTGAATATGATGTTGGTGTTTGTTTGTCTGTCTGTCTGTTGGTCTGTCTGTTTGTCCTTACACGATACAATATGGCCCTTTTCGAAACCACGGCTTCTGCTTTAGATTCGGCTTCAGGCTCCGTCCTCTCGCCTGCAGCCCTGGGCGCGTACGCACAGCACGCACAATTGCCAAAACGACCGCCGGGCCAAGTTAGCCTAAGCCAAATCTGGACCCGAAGCCGTGGTTTCGAAAAAGGGCCATTGTGGTGATTTTTTTGGTAGGAACTGCACTTGTGGGGTATTTTGACCTTGGAAATTAAAATGGGTTAGAGGAGGATTCTAAAGAGGGCGCTATAATCAGAAGAAGTTTATTCACAGTTCATCGTATGGGTTTGGGTGGAGGGGGGGGGGGCAGAATATTCGGGAGGACAGAATCTCCTGCCACATCGGTATCAGGTTTAGATAAAAACAAGCTCCTGCAAATGAAAAAATAAATCGATCGTTTAATATTTTGTTCATGTGATGAGACCTCTCCTCCCCCCCCCCCCCCCCCTCCCCCTCCCCGCCATCCCTTTTCACCTCGCCCCAAACACGCAAAGACTGTATCAATCTTTACTATTTGTTGTCTACTGCCCTCTTGTTTTGTAAATCTGTTATTCATACCGCCGGTGTGGCCGGAGATTTGGTCCCGGGAGACTCTGTCCTCAAATATTATGGCAAACTGTGTACAAACTTCTTCTGATAGCGCCCTCTTTTGAATCATCCTCCTTCAGCCCGTGTTAATTTTCCATATAGGGGACATAACCTCCGGCAGACAGAAATCCCCGGGACACCTGCTTTCCAACACCAGTATGATATGCAGGTTTTCAATCCAGCCCACCTTCCCCAACATATTCCTTCGTGTTTGTTTGTTAGTCTTACCTGCTCTCAGCGTACCTACGCAAACACAAAATGGTGGCCTCTCCAGGTTAACAATACGCCTCCTCCTTTATAAGTCCCAACAAAAAGTAAAAATAATAGTCACAGAAATAGATGTCAATGCTCTTCATCCATAATTCATACGTACCTGATAGGTTTCATAAACATTATTGAAATAATATTTGTGTGGATGTAAAGTGATCCACTTTGGGATTTGTCCTACACAAACATCGCATTTTCAGTCGTCACTCTGTAAACATTGCTTGTACGTCGCAGATGAAATTACCCCCTTATGCTGTACCTGGGAAGTAATAATGTTTTACTGACGAGGGACTCTAGAACTTCCCCCTGCACGTTTGACTGTTAAAGGCAATGGACTCCTTTGGTAATTATTGTCAAAGACCACTTCACTATGAACACTATTCCCCTTGATACCGAAGTTGCAAGAAAATAATGAAAGAAAAAACTCCTTGTTGCACACATTGCGTGCTTTTACTTCATGCCTTAGTAAAAGGCTTCACTGAAGTATTTTCATATTTTTGAGTGACAATTTACCTCTTTCTCAAAAACAACGTTTTTCAGGGTGAGATAGTTTCTCACATAATTATATACTTTATCAACAGCTCCAAATTACTCGTTCCCAAGTGAGTTCTTATGCTAACAATTATTTTTTAGTATTTGACAATAGTGTCCTACCATGCCTATAAGATTACAAAGGAGAGTGGCCATCCAGCCACAGATTCTGCGAGTAAATTCCTCGATGGTTTAGCGGACGTGATTGTAGCCCTTTTGGAATTGCGGGCGTGATAGCAGATAATTCACCTTCGGTGGTTATAAATAAAAGTCAATCAAGACATCGTGAATTTAGAATCACACGGTGTCAGAGCTGAGCTCAAGTATAGGCTACAGTTTGACATAATGTAATATCAATAACACGGCTTGAAGACAGTCCATTGGAAATGTATTTGGATTAAGTTGTCGGTTTTATAGGTAGCGCCCGACACAACTTCGTCCTGTCCTTACTCTATGGTCTTGGGAAGTGTCCCTGGGAGAAAACATACAGAACCAAAAGAAAAACAAATTAATTCCTGCTACCATTAAAAAGTTGCCCCATTTCTTAATGTTGGCAGATCTTGACGAGTTTACTCGTCAAAGGGGTTGGTAAAATGTGTAGTCCAGACATGCCTTTATTTAAACTCATGCAATATCGATGATTGGTTGCGGTTCCTATAGGTATGACCAGCCACGCCTGAGTGCCTTCAGCACGTGTGGCGTTCTACACCATGCGTGCTGTTTGTAAAGTCGTCCATTTTGTCTTTGATTACCAAGATGCAAGCATCAAAATTGGAAAGCAATGGCAACTTACAGGCTGGTAAGTGTTTTCTTCTTCTCTCACTATGTTCAGCTGTTTCCCAACCCTTTGTGCAAGTTTATGGCAGCGTTGTTCATACTCAGTTTGACAGGGTGTGCACTCTGTTTTTTAGTTCAACAAGTCCAACAGCAGCGTATAATGCACACACTATGCCTTTAAAGGCAGTGGACACTATTGGTAATTACTCAAAATAATTATTAGCATAAAACCTTACTTGGTAACGAGTACTGGGGGGGGGGGGCTGTTGATAGTATAACACTTTGTGAGAAACGGCTCCCTCTGAAGTGACTTAGTTTTCGACAAAAGAAGTAATTTTCCACGAATTCGATTTCGAGACCTCAGATTTAGAATTTGTGGTCTCGAAATCAAGCATCTGAAAGCACACAACTTCGTGTGTTCATAGTTATCTCGCAACTTCGACGACCAATTGAGCTCAAAATTTTCACAAAGTTGTTATTTTATGCATATGTTGAGATACACCGAGTGAAAACACTGGTGTCCAGTGTCTTCAAAGGAACACGTTGCCAGTGGATCGGTCGAGTTGGTCTCTGAAAAGCGTTTGTAACAGTTTGTTATAAAATGCATATGGGTAGAAAGGTGCAGTAAAAGTAGAATACAATGATCCACACAAACATGCCTCGAAATTGCACGGTTTTCCTTTTACCTCATCGACTAACACTGTCGGCCATTTATGGGAGTCAATGTTTGCCTCCCATAAAATGGCCGGTTAGTTCGCAAAGTAAAAGGAAAACCACGCAATTTCGATGCAAACTTGTGTGGATCAGTATATTCTACTTTTAAAACATCTTTCCAAAAATATGCATTTTAAAACAAATGGTTACAAACGCTTTTTATAGACCAACTCGACCGATCCAGTGTTCCTTTAACTTAAAGGTTCCAAGAGAGAGATGCATTCCTGCGTTTATTTTAAATGTTATAAGATCTATTAACCTTCATTTTTTTTCGAATAACATCATTGGTTTTTAGAGGTTAATTACCAGTAATAATTTTGTATTCAATGAAAGTAACAAACAATCACCATGTGTAGATTATTATTTGTCAAACTGAGTCCAGAAAAAGGGTTAATGTTTAATGTGACGGTTAATGCGCGTTCTTTAGACTTGATTTATTTCCCGTTTAGAGTAATTTTTTTTCTTCGAAAGATGGTGTTTCAGACATAAAGATTTATCGGACAATATTTGTGATGGTTTCAGCTAATGAAGAAAGAAGCTTCCGCTATTTGTTTTTCAATCGCAATGTGCACTCCCCCCCCCCCCCCCCACCCCCGTCCCCGGATTGAACCTTTTAGTTTGATTTAATAATTGCAGGTTCTTCGAATTGACGTGTAGGCATTTTATAAAACTGACTCCGCGTGGTGTATAGAGTGGACAAAATTAATTATAATACGATCCTTTATAAAACCTAAGGCAAGACAGGTGCATCGAAAGACAAAACTGACGGAACTGGGCGGGCTCTCCTATCGAGCAACATCTCTCTTGCCATCACCTGCTGATAATTAATGTGACGCAGTGTGTCAACAGAGGGCGCACTCTTAAACATATTTAAGTTGTTCGCTGTGGTTGGTTGGGAGTCCCGCCCACACAGTGCTGTGTCAAGCGGGGACCGGACCATAATAAATCGGTCGATTATGCGATGCGTGTATGTACGTACATTGTACATGTAGGGCCTACATTCTCCTCAACTAACGGGTGTGCAATTCAAACTACGATTAAACCGAGAACTGCTGCAAAGCAACGGCTGTCAATCACACCCTGGGGACGAGGGTATAACCACTTGGGACATGCGCATCACGTCCTGGGGAACGGATATGACATGTGGTCACATGACCTGGCCGTCGATCAATGACAACCTCGTCTAGAGATGTGTATTCAGTACAGGAAAACAAATCGCTCTCGTTTTGGGAGAATAGAGTGAGGAGTGCAACGAAAAAAATGCTGGGTGGATTAAAAGCCGTGGCTTGATGGTACATAGGAATGTCGTCGGGCACAAATAAATGGTCATCTCGTCCTTTCACGTGGAAGCTCGTGAGTTCGTTTCACGTCATTTCACGTTGCAGAATTTGACAAACCCGATCTGTCCCGATAATGTATAAGGCACTGCACACCGTGTGTTGAAGTCCGCCTGAAATATCTATAGGGCCCCTCGCACTATCGAGCTACGCATCACTAACTGGGTGTTCTAAACCACGCTGGATAAAATATTAATCGCAGTGAAATGAGATGCACTTTTTTCCTTCTCTACTCTCTCCCCTTCATATTCATCGTGAAATGATTATTGTCTTATGCCACCAACCGAGCATGTGTATGTGAGCTCGTCGGTTTTTTTCCCCCGTCTCTCTCTTCAATTCCGTTGGAGCCGCAGATGTGAGAAGGATGCGATTGTCGTTATCTTGAACAATCTCTCGATTGCGACTGGGTGTAATTATTTATATAATGTCATCTTTGAGAGAGACCATGAAGTGGACTTAAATTGTCCCTTTGCGCCACTCTGGAGTGAACAGAAGGATGTAGAGGACGGGAGGGATACATGTCTACATTGGAATTCGTTTTTATGTTGACGAGTGCTCTCCTGTGTGGGATTATTTTTTACGAAAATAACCTTTCGTTTCGACTCGACTGGTTGAAAAAAAAGGAAGCATCTAAAGTGATTTGTGACGCGATTCTGGATGATGGAATACTCCGTGTGCGTTTCCTAATTAATGTTCTCAACATTGGAGGGTGTTAATGTTCAACGGTTGTTACAGCATTAAGGGGTTTCAGTGAGGAACCAGCCAACATTGACATTACTGAAGGGTGATTGGGAATGCATCGCGCGAATGGGGGTGAAGCTCGCCCGGATTTTGTCAGCACAGCCAGCCATCGATGTCCCTAAAACCACTGAATCAACACAAATTGTCTTTGATGGATTTCTGGACCTTTGACAGATTGTTTGCCGAGAGAATGGACAACGTGAACTAACAAAGTGCGGGAGATAAAGCTAGTCGTACTTCAACCTGCTTAAAGGTTGCTAGCCACTATATTCAGTAGAATTAAAGTGATATTCTGGTTACACTTTGCGTTGGCCTTTTAGCTGACAGTGAGATCGTATACGGGGAATCTTCAATCACAAGAAAAGAAACAGTGCACTGTTTGTGTGATTGACATGTTATGTTGATAGGCTGTGAGTTTACGGGTACTAACTTTCATCTAAAATGCAAGACCAAACAAGAGCTTGTTCGTTATCCCTTGATGACATCAACGTTGGACTTAACTCACGCCAGAAGGAGAAGACATCTTCTGATATCAAGAGACAGAGAAAAGATGGGGAGGGGAAAGGCATGGCCTTGGAGACAACGCCCGAACTGGAATCACCAGTTATTGAGAACTTGCATAATCGGTTGCTCTTGACTCCGATAAGGTGGCAATCGAGATCGGATTCCGCTGCTGCTGCTGCTGCTGCTGCTTCCTACCGTAGAGACAGCGCACCAGCAACACTTCTCATGAAGGAAGATGCGATTTCAAGACGCTGCTCCAACCCTGCACTCCTGGAGACTATTGAAGAAGGTCAGGTAAGCTGTCGGAGGAAAAGCACTCCGGCCGTCATGATACAGGGCTCCTCCGCCGGTCAGAGACTGAGAGGAGGGTTGCTTCTCAGCCCCCGGAGGACCCTCAACACCATCCACAGTTCCACACCCATGGCCCCTGTCAGACGGAGATCAATGCCGGAGATTACCACCACACACAAAGGCACGGTCACACTGGAGACTTTCTACCCTCCACCTCGGAGGAATAGTCTGGTGACCTGCTCCTTAGCTGAGGTGGCCACCCGATTTGAGCTGCTCAACACTCGCTCGCAAGTCCCGGAGGAAAGCGAAATGTTGGAGAGGTCCCGCGGTGGATTCGACCGTAACAACGGCTCTGGTGTTCCTCCATCGTCGCATAGTCTACCACCTATAACCCTGTGACAATGTCCGGTTTCTGGATATGTCTGGTTACTGGCTCCAGTGTCTACCTGCCGGTGAAGGCATTTCATTTTCTTTTACACCGCAGCGAGGGGTTTTGTACTTTAAACTCCTGGCTAGGAGACTACGATTCAATGCTTTTTGAAATAATCATCAAATGGGGAGCATGTGCCTAGTGACATTATTAGAAACGTAGTCTCATCTCAAGACAGGAAGTGGCAATGTTACAGTACAAAAAACGTCGCTGCGGTGTCAAAACAAAAATGCCTAACGGTGACATCATGAGTTAGATTTTGTATTTAACAAAAGTGCATTGTGATGTTAACAAAAATGGCGCTATCTTGGTTATATTGATGTATGAATTCCACATGAATAATGTAGCAATAAGATTTAAGTTGAGATTTTCTTTCAGTGGCGTTACTACTAGTTGGAGGTTGAATGATACTTCATCCTTATTACGTTTGCTTGACATCAGATACATAGTGATACCCACCCACCAGATACAATGTCATCGTGATGGGTAAAATTATCCGCCATTTATTTTTTTGCGAAAGAAATCAAAATGAGATATCTCCGTTGGCCACAGAACGTCTGCGTCACTTCCGATGCATAGGCTTCCCGTTTAAAGGACAGAAAGTTGCCGCTCTGATGGGACCATACCTTCCGGTACAGGATCATAATTGAACAAAGTGTTGGCTAAAACAAAAACAAGGGGAAAAGGACACCCTTCCATGCTTAACATCAGCCTCCAAACCCACTAGGGGTTTTGTCCAATTTGTGCTAATAATGTCATGGGATTGGTCTACTACTTGACGTAGTGTAGCCACACATCAGCAGGGAGGATAGATGTCTCCAGTGCTCGCCACGAGACAAAATTACGTCACAATTATCCTTGTCCTAAATTTTTAAGGCCGCCATCTTGGATTATACGGTTTGCAGTTCTACATTACACGCAATGTCAATGCAACTTAATATGAGATGCACATGGGACTCACTTCCGCATGGTTGGTTAGACTAGCTGTAATTGAATATGGTTGTTATTGCAATCGCTCTTTAATAACCTTTTCTCATTTCTGAAAATACCCGTAGCCAAGCGGACGTCTGCTTCTTGTACACAAACCTCTATACGAAATATATTAATGTAATTGTTGTGTACATCTATATAACAAATCCATGCATAATAATTGGACTTTGATAATGTTGATTTTTGGAGTTGTTCAGGAGTAGGGTCATATGCCTTTTCCGATGTAAATTATTTGTATATTTGTTTATTGCCAAAGTGTTTTTATAATCTATTTATTGATGATATTTATTCAGAGAACCATTTGCGCTATCATTGCCTCCCCTCCCCCCCTCTCTCTCTCTCCATCGGTCCAGACGGCCTATACTTCCCGACCACCACGTAGTTCATTCTCTGCTCGTCTGCATGCCTCGGCAATTCATTAATTTACCTGCTAAACTCGTGTCAACGATGTGATTGTGAATATATTCTCTTCCCGTCGTTTCCTTCCTCCCCAACAAAGAGAGAACAAAATCATCGCCTTGCCGCAAATATGCCATCATCCATTCATCATTTTCTTTCACCGAGATTGCGAGAGCGCGTGTAGAACCCTTAAAGGCAGACGGTATAAGAAACATACGTTTTTCATGATGTTTGTTAAATAACGTTGAAAACCGCCCCTAGTTGAATCTTGTGTAGTACTAGTAGAACAAAATGGCGTCTGGCATAAAAACGTGTGTCGAAAACAGGCGCAGGATCAATAATGTATTACCATCTTAAAGGCAACGGACACTATCGGTAATTATTCAAAATAATTTGTAGCATAAAAACAAGCTATGGAGAGCTGTTGATAATACAAAACACTGTGAGTAACATTTTTGTATTAAGAGGGCAATTTCTCATCAAATATACCTTATTAGGTATCTGGAAGCACACAATATTGTGCAACATAATTAGGGTGGTTTTTCTTTCGTTCTCTTGCAACTTCGATGACCAATTGAGTAAAAATGTTCACAGTTTGTTATTATGCATATGTTGGGATACACCAAGAGAGAATACTGGTCTTTGACAGCTATCAAAGGTGTCCAGTGTCTTTAAGCGAAAAGTTTATTTTTATTAAGCAGGGCCTCTAGCGGGCCCTCAGCGGTAACTAAATCTCATTTGATAAGATAACCTCGATCAGCTAAGCAGTATAATGAGCTTAGACCAATTTATGTACTTGTCTTTAAAGATATTAAGTCATGCGTGTAGATAGACTGGCCCTTTTTATATCTGGCTTGTCAGCACAATATATATGACTAGGTAGACAGGGAACCATGATAAAAATAACAATCCAAGTAAATTTATGTCATATTTTGTCATGAAATAAAAACAATTTATAATAACAAATAAATATAAATTGTGGAGATTATCGTCCCAATAATAAATCGATACTTTAGATGTATTATGAATATCATTTTTGGCAAACAATAATTGAAAGATTGCGATCAGATGTTTACCAAACCAAACTAAACATTGTATTAGATAAGTAGCAATAAATATGACGAGCAAAATTAGATGACAAGATTTGTCCTTTAGGCTTTTTGAAGATCAAAATTCATTTCATCTCAGTTTCTTTTTTTTCTTCAAGACACATTATTCATCCCATATAAATTGATTTGAAACGTAGGCGACCGTAACGGGCTTGGCAGCATGTACCATGTACATGTGATTGTTTCTGTATGTGGATTTCACATCCAGTTGACAATCTCTCCTCAATTAAAAAATTAACTTTATATTTATGAGATCAATTGTTTCAATGTTGTTCGTCAGTGTCCTTTCAGACGAATATATTCCATAAACTAATCTTTCAAAATAAAATTCTTTAGTCCAGGGGTGGATTCCTCAAAGAGTTAAGACTAGTCTTAATTCGAGTTAGGACGAGTTATACTCATCCTAACTTAGTACTAGCCTTAAGTTTTTTACATCGCCTAGGACTAGTCTTAAGTTAGGACTATAGTCTTAAGTTAGGACTAGTCCTAATTTTTTGTGCAATCGACCCTATGTCCCTGATATTATAAACAAAACTTGCAATATCCTTTATTATTAAACTCGACATTTTACCATAAGAAGGGGGAAATAAATGACAAAAAAAAAAAAAATTCTTGTAGAATTCTGTAAAGAGACTGTCGTGTTTTTGTCGACTCCCTTGAAGGTGTTTATGTGTGGGTTGAACGGAGAGGCGAACTGCCATTTCTAGGCTACATCATTCCACGGTAGACGGCCCTTTCCAGTTTGCATCTTGCCGTTTCATAATCAATGAAGTTTGTTCTTTGTTAAAGGCACTGACAACATTTGGGAACTGTCAAAGACCGTTTGAGGAACCGTTTCTCACTGTTTTATACCATCAACCTCTCCCCATTACTGGTTACCAAGTAAGGTTTAATGCTAATAATTATTTTGAGTAATTACCAATAGTGTCCACTGCTTTAAACATCCCTCTGTTATCATATCTTGAAAATGAGAATTTGAAATGGATGTGCTCTTCCAAAAACTATGGAAAACCCCTTTATGGTGTGTCTTGAAAACATGAGTATTGGAATGAATGTGCCCTTTCAAGCAATACTACCGGATGCTATGATAATGTTTCGCGTAAACTATCTGATTGGAATGCCTGCACTGCAAAAACCGGGGTTTTAAAATTGACACTTACAAATTGGAGATTATCAAAATTTACATCATAAGGTGTTAAAATAACAACTATTAACTTTTTGGGGTAGAAGTTTGTATTATTTTAACACACTATGGTGTAAGGCTCAGTTATGATGTCATTTATAGGACCGCGGCTTGTGCTGTTTGTGCTCTTACAAAAGACAAGCAGTCCTGTATGATAAGATGTGTCTTGAAAACGTATTAGTTCGATCATGGAATTACTGTATACTCTTCCACAAAAAAGACATACCATCAGTTAAAAATGTTTCTCAGAAAAAACTAGAGGAGTTGAATGAAGCTTTTCTTTGTGAACTTGACGATTTGATGTAAGACTAGTCTTTGAAACCCCATCCATTTGTAACTGACTGTTATATCCTAGTATCCCTTTAACGTAGTCTCATTTCGTATCCTGAATGTTAAAACCTGTCTACACCTGAAGTTTAATTTGTTCCGGCGATGATATTGTAGTCACGATCTGAATCGGGTATAACATTAAAGGGCTATAGCATCAAAGGGAAATGAAGTTTGTTAAAGTCGTACGTATATTTTATTGGGGCGTTATCAAGTGTGCTGTTTTGACTCCCGTGACAAACTCACTGAATATGTTTACACAAATTTTAGGCATAAAACGTTACTTGTTAGAATAAAACCTTACTTGGAAACGAGTATTGGGAAGAGGTTGATAGTATAAAACATTGTGAGAAACAGCTCCCTCTGAAGTAACGTAGTTTTCGAGAAAGAAGTAATTTTCCACGAATTTGATTTCGAGACCTCAGATTTAGAATTTGAGGTCTCGAAATCAAGCATCACAAAGCACACAAATTCGTGTGACAAGGGTGTTTTTTCTTTCATTAATATCTCGCAACTTCGACGAACAATTGAGCTCAAATTTTCACAGGTTTGTTATTTTATGCATAGGCCTATGTGAAATACATCAAATGAGAAGACTGGTCTTTGACAATTACCAAGAGTGTCCAGTGTCTTTAAAGTCGTACGTATATTTGTTGGGGCGTTATCAAGTAGGCTGTATTGACTCCCCTGACATCTCATTGAATATGTTAACACATTTTTTAAAAGGCAAAGTATACCTTGGTTCTTTGGAACCTTTCGATTGTTTAATCCAATATAATTTAGATGTAGACGTACAACATTAAACTAACCTGTGATCATTTAGTTTCAAAGGGTTGTCCCGTTTCGTTTCCGAAAATCCGGAGTGGTTATGTCCACGCATGCAGGAGGAATCATTCCCATTCCCACGCTCTCAAATTCAAATTTTTGGGCATAAAAAACTGATGTCTCTTTAAGAGTCAGTTCAGGTAAATAATTGACATAGTTGCTCACGGTCAAAAAATGAATTTTTTTTATACTTTGTTGGTGGAAGGGCCTTGGGGTGCAAGTAAACAAAATTGCATTTTCAATTCTATATATAGCCCGTTGCCATGGTTACGGCTCATTTTGTTTTTTGGCCATTTTAGGCCGATTTTGGGGTTTGAAAAACTGTTTTTAGCTCATATTTACAACTCCACCCCACCAAAATGCAAAATTATTTCAAAAAACCTTTTATATCACTACAAAGTATCATCCTTGGCCTTCCTTGAGAAAACAAATTATTGCTTTAAATATCACCCTTGTGCTATTTTTGCATCATGCATTACAGTATGTTTTTAGAACTTGCAAAATCGACATTTTTTACCCTATTATTTTATTAATTTCTCAACAACTACACAACCTTAGTTAGTAATGTTTGAAGGGAAGCATTCCACCATCATTCTCTTCAAACCCTTTAAGCTTATTGTAAATCTGTGGACATTTTGAAAAAGTACCCGAATCCTTTAAACACAAATAGTAAAATATTCACTCGTTGACTTACTTTATTCTTCAAATTTATACACAATTGTCACTAGAAATAATATGTAACTGAAAATAATTAACTGACAGTTTTAAGCAGATAATGTCAGAAAAATAAATATGCAAAAAACTACAACAACAATGGTGTCGCGCTATTTAATAGCCTCGACAGCTTTCCAGAAATTGCAAGCATATAGATATACAGATGTCGTAACAATTGTCATCAGAATAATCAATACGGCAATTTAATATTCCATATCCACTCGAATAATTAAAGATAAAATCGTCTCCGTCTATAGTCGGGAGAAGGAATGTTGTATTTTTTGTCTCTTTCATGAAATAATATGACGATTTGCAATTGGTACACGGTAGGCTACCAAAAATAGGTTCATGTTATCATTACAACTTTAATCCGTTAACTCAATGAGTCGATGAGCTGATGTTTTTAAAACTATATTGTTTAATGTTTTATTTTGTTTAAAGGCACTGTAGACTATTGGTAATTACTCAAAATAATTGTTAGCATAAAGACTTACTTGGTAATGAGCAATGGAGAGCTGTTGATAGTATAAAACATTGTGAGAAACGGCTCCCCCTGAAGAAAGGTAGTAACAGATTACCTCAGGTCTTTTTTAGGGCCCTTTTTTTTGGTGTATACTATTCTTTTGCAACTTCGGTTAACAATTGAGTCCACATTTTCACAGATTTGTTATTTTATGTTGGGATACACCAAGTAAATAAGAATATTACCAATTTTCCGGCGCCTTTGAAGGCATCATTTTGATACATCTTCATTATATTGAAGTTGAAATTATAACATGGAAACCTTAATACAAAGTACCAGGTAAAACTTGTGTGTGATTCAATTCAAAGAGAGACCACATTACATTACCGTACCTTATCTTGACTCAAAGAAGGTAAACTAAATCGAAGCTGAGCCTCGTCTTACAGAAGCTGCTCTTACTCCAATAGAGTACCTTGTGATGCGGACAGGAGGAATATTAAAAGCAGGCGTCTTGCAATGTCAAACTCGGCAAGTGCTCAGATTAACTTCAATATAATTACATGCAATCAATATTGTCGACAAGTAGTCGTAAATGTAGATGGATAGAACTGTAAGGGACATGTGTTTTGACCAAATGCATAACTGACAGTCATAATATTATAATATAATATGGATATTATATGGGACGCAGCTGCGCTATATATTTCCGTATTCCACTCGCGCATGTGTGATACTTTATAATATTGTACATTATTAGTATTTTAATTTGTTGAAGACGATCAGAGCATACTGGTCGAAATGTCGAGTTGTCAAACCACAGGTTCTTTTCAGAACCAACACACAACTCGTAGAGAGAGATTTTTGAATATGTTGGTTACCACAATATTCACAGAGCTACACTCTAAAAACTCACGGGTCAGAATTTACCCGGATTTGGGTCCCAGGGGGCCAGACCCATCTCTGGGTCTGTTTGACCCGGAATCCGTGTCATTGTGACCAGGAGTTTTGATAAAAGCGGGGACTTTGACTCGGATTCCGGGACACATTGACACAGATTCCGGGTTAAAGGACTCGGATACTTTTTCAAAATGTCCACAGATTTACATTAAACTTACAGGGTTTGAAGATAATGATAGTGGAAAGCTTCCCTTCAAATATTACTAACTAAGGTTGTGTAGTTTTTGAGAAATGAGTAAAACAAGTCACAAAATAGTTTTGGTCTCATGAGACCAAAACTATTTTAGCATGTAAAATCCCCTTAACCAGTTATGATATTATACCAAAACCATAGCATAACTGGTTAATACGTTTTTACATGCTAAAACTGAGACGAAAATTATTACTTTTACTCATTTCTCAAAAACTACAGCACCTCAGTAAGTAAAATTTCAAGGGAAGCTTTCTATTATCATAATCTTCAAACTGTGTAAAGTTTAATGTATAAAACCTGTTGACAGTGTTTTTTGGGGGGTTAGGAAAAAGTACATAATTATGCCCTTTAAACTGAGTATACCAACATTTGCTTGACTTTGAACAACAACCAGGGAGATATTTAGAATTACATTCAACACGGGAAACGGTTTCCATAACGAGGGAGAATTTCAAATGTGTTTATCAGAACATGGAAAGATTGTTTTATTGTCAGTGAACTTTCTGTAGAACAAGGGGGACTTGGGAGCTCTGAGCTCTGTATTCCCACCATTCACAGTTCAGAGTCTTGCTTAATGTCGGTATAACTTACCACTGCTCGTTGACCGGTATCTTCAAATCTAACATGCAAAATACTGTGTGCTGTTTTCGGTTTCATATCAGTTTTGGCATATTTTATTTAAATTCAATCCACTTCATCCTGTTGCATTATTTTGTTTTGACGGCATCCTTGAAAAATAAAAAAAATTCTTGACCTTTGTTTCAATGTGTCTCTCTATGTGTGTCAGATCTCCTGTATACACAAAGGGGAAAGTGGTGATAATTCATGATGGGTACCACACTATTTCCTTGCAAACACTAATTAGCAAGAATAATGTTGGACTACCAAATACGTTGCCTTAAATATACTCCATTCTTCAAATATTATTACAAAACGTAATTATATTATGTGACCAAACTGATGTTACCATAACGAGAACTTAATTTGCGATGGATATTTCCAAATGAACTTGTGCGCCATTTCTCTTCCCTCAATTTTTTGCCAAATGCCGTTAAGAAATATTGGATAACTGCCAAACACGTCGCTTTAAATACATCGTCACAGTTCTACTCTCCATACATTACTACAAAACATATTATGATCATGACCAGACTGATGTTATCAAAACCAGAACTTGATTGGCGATGGATGTTAATTTCTAAGGAATGAATTAAATTGTGCGCAATTTCTCTTCCCTCGAACTATTTGGCAAATACTTGTATGAATTGGACAACTGCCAAAACCAGAACTTGATTTGCGATTGATGTTAGATTCCAAGGAATAAATGAAATTGTGTGCAATTTCTCTTTTGGTTAACTGCCAAATACGTAAATAGGTCATTCGCTTTAAACCCATCTTCCCTCTGCCATATTCTTCATATTTTCACAAATATAATGATGTCTGTGTGCTATGTACACGTAGTCAAGCTTACGTGCGCACGAACAAGCAGAATTTCATTTCATTTTTTTTGCCATGTGTTTAATTCCGGAACAAAAACCCATGCAACAAAAAACAATCGATCCAATATTAAATTAAAATTCAGCCCCTGGGGAGTCGGGTCCTTGAACCATTTTTTCTCTTTCTTGAGTGCAGCCTTGAAAATATATCGCATCACGATAATGCTGAGTGTTGAAAATAATAATGAAGTGGCTTAAAGGGTCGTATACCAGGTCTAATATTTACCAGCAACATGCTCCTTGTTCCCCGGTCTCGTTTAGCCAGCTACGGGGACAGGTTTTTTCCCAGGACAACACCCAGGCTCTGGAATTCACTTTCTAAAAACCTCAGAGAAATACACATCATCTCCCTCTTTCAGCAGCAACTGAAGACACGCCTGTTCACACTGGCTTTCCCTACCATTTTGAGAATTCCCTCCTTTCCATCTTGACCGTCACCTTCGAATGGTTTTATTTAAGACTTAGTGCGCCTTTACAAATGCTGTGGTATTATTATTATTATTACCTCCATTGTTCTTATATTTACCATTCATTTTCTGCTGACCATTGTCCATTATCCTTTGTGGGGTACTCAACAGAGATGTACCTTCACTGCCGTTGTATAAGTACCCCATACGGAATTAAGTCACATGCGTAGAGTCAAACACCTGTTTTCATGCATCTATTAGTTTTAAATTATATACCAATTAAATAACAGATTCCCAAACAATGAGATGCAATTCGTTCAGGATTATTGAGCTCTTGAGCTTGCATGTTATCCTCATAAAGAACGTCGGCATTTTATGCGGAAATTATTCTTAGGACGACCAAATCAACAGCTTGAAAAGTCAACATGTTTTTCTATCGCAGTCAAATTTTGTCAAAAATACTATTGTTTTGTTTCACAATTAAACGAGCATGGCATTTCCACAGACGAAACAGAACCATTACAACACACTTGAAGCACAATGCGAGTTTTACTGCAAACAGAAACCACCCTCGTTAGGTTTATGTAAACTATACACGGCAATTTATATTCAGAACAGGTTACAAACGGACAAAGGGCAGCAGTAAATTGCAATTTTAAAGAGTACACAAATATAATTAAACTATGGTTTAGCTACAGGCAGACACAGACAAACAAAAGGTTGTTTAAAGGGAAGGTGTACGTTTGGTAATCACTCTTAAAAACTAATGGCAATACAGAGATACTTGTCAGTACAGCAGCTTTTGGTAGCATTTTGAGAATCATTTCACCTCGAGGTAATGTGGTTATGTAAAAAAATATTTATATATAAAATTTTATCCCCAAAATTTGAAACTGGGAAACGTTTCTGTCAGATTGTGTATTCCTTCTACGGATAATTCATTTTCGACGATATCTAAAAAAAAAAAAAAACCTAAAAAAAACCAGCATAATATGTTTTTTTATATATTTTTATATTATTATATTCTTTTATACCTTTTGAAATGAAACTTTCACATGGTAGTTTTATTGCATGTAGGCCTAACTACATGTACACATGATTAAACAATCAAACGGTTCCACAAACCAAATGAACATGTTCCCTTTAAATAAGCATCGTAACTGCAATTGTTTGCATGCCTTAGCAGAAGGGCTTTCGCAACAAAATGATGAACGTGCATTTGGAAATACAGTCGGCAAATTTTACAACCTTGCGAAACTAAAACTTGAAATTTAGCTTCGGTTGGCTGTTGAAAAAATAACAACGTGTGTGAATGAATAACAACTATGGGTATATATAGAATAACAAAGATTGCATATCATTTCATAAATCTGGAGGGATCTACAAAGGCTACAAGATATTTTAAAAAAAAATCCCCCCACAAATAATTGACTCCCACTCCTTTGATTGTTCTCAAATATTTTCTAGGGCATCCTCGGTGCTTTAACAAATAAAACAGTATAACACAGTTTTTTTTTAAAATTTGCTTGTGCTGTAAGTCAGAAATATATCATATCCACCTACGCTATCTCAAAAAAAAAATCATAAATAGAAAAATTATCCAGCCACTAAAAATTCACACCCTCTGTCACTTCAAAAAACCATGTTACGTTTGAGCTCAACAAGGAGAGACATAGCGACATATATTGCCTTTCACAAGGACAAGGTTGTAGCGAGCAAGGGTACAAGCTAAGATGCTCGCAGTGGCAAAACGTCTCAAGGAGACAGGGGAAGATGGAAAGCCAGCTCTGTAATAAAGAGAACTCCACTTTAGATACCCTTGGATTTTAATTAGATTCAGGTACCGCACTGAGTTACTGAAAGGTGTTAGCTTCTGTTAAAGGATTACTACTTATGACAATTTTCTCAATGTATATGCAAAGTGTCTGGTTTCCTGTGTACGCGTTGATAACCATAGCTGTCATTCTCATTTCATATCAGGGGATCTGACTACTTTCTATAAAACTAAAATGGCCGTTGATCCATGTCAAACGTTTATCTACAAACATTTGTCTTCTTTTAAAAAATCTAAATTTCAGACGGAGTATTACTTCGACATTTTTTATTCAGGAGTTATAAGTGGTTGCGTTCGGACCACTGCGGTTATACCATCTTGCGCACCACTGCACCACACTCAACATTTCCCTCTCAGTTTAAGTTTTAGACGGACTATTTATGATACTCAGACAATTTATATTCAGAGGTTGTGCGTTAAACGCACCACCTCTGTACCATGCCCGTAATTTTCTTCTCTACTTTAAGTCAATTAAAGCCCCCCGCTGTACCAAGAAGGCCCATGGGAACCACGTTATAAACAGATCCCTCCTCTATTACCACTCTCGCTCATAGACATCGTCTTGGGAATTTATGGAAGTAAGAAAACCCAAGCACCTTAAATATTAGCAATCAAAAAGCCCCTTTCAAATACTCTTAAATTTAAAAGCTGATTTTGTTTGCATCTCTTTGAAGCCCCTGGTGTGTTTTTAGCAGTCGGTTTTAATACCATATAGGTTTATGCACGCACTAATCCGATTTCGGAGTTTGCCGTCTTACAACGTTGGCTCAATAAGCCATGATTGGTTTGGAAGAAAAACAAAACTAATAGAAATATAGGGGCTACTTCTATGGTTAAATATATAGGCATTGTCAGTGTTAATTACTTCAATTTAAGCAAATGTTCTGTCCATTAATTAACCAAATTGGTTTTAAATTTGAACTTGTCTGGCGCGGAGAGAATTAAAAAATTGTTTAAGGTTGCAACATTTAAGTTGTTCTGACAATCCTTCATTGGTTTAAAGGCATTCTGAAATTGAGTTATGTGACTGGTTGGATGTACCAAGCGTTGTGTTGATTGCCATAGTAACGAGTCCCAGTAGTTATCATATATTAACTGATGGTGTTTGGTTTGTATTGATTCTATCTTTTAAAGATACAACTACTGCTACTGATGATTACGTTGTTAAGGTCTTTGAGTCAAGATAAGGTACGGTTCGGTGTAGTGTATGGAAAATGATGCCACGGACTATAGGTATCGAGATGGTATACAGTGATATTGCAGGGGAAATATTTTGTATGTTTACTGTCTTAGCGAATCAATAAGGCACGTGAGTTAAAAGAAAAAGGAAAGAAAGGGAAGACATCTCAGCGATTAACATGTGAAATATTTACAAGACTCAGCAAAAACAATGGCGCCCGCACTATATCTCTTGTCATATTTATAGAGCAATTATATTTGTGTGAATCATTGATGTCGTTAAAGGACACCTGTGTCCAAATTTATAGAGCTGCTTAAGCAGACAATGGTGCTTAAGTTTCTGCTTAGAAAATATGTACAGGATACCAGTCACAAATATGGAACATGGGACATGGTGTTTTGGCTGGTAACCTTGTTCTGCCAAGATTGTCCTTGAGCAGCTCTATGTGATTTGTCGTAGATTCCTCGACAGTTCCTTGCGTGACGTCATGTTCAGGTCAAAGGTTACGTGATATTTTACTCAGCAAAACAAAAGTGTTGTTAAGCGATTTATACACAGCTAATGGGCCCGGGTATAACCAATTTAAAAAAAGGTATATAATAATATTGTATTCTCAAAAAGATGTATTGTATATAAATAGCATAATTCTAAAAAAAAAACTCACAAAAAGTTCGTTATTCTAAACATTGCCATGATGCATCGTAATTCTTACCCGCGATTCTATATTAACCAATTGTAGAAAAATGTAATTAATATTTTGAAAGGCTGGTGAAATGAAGTGTATTATATGAATCCTATTTGTACACATTATGTAACAGGTATTTTAGAGTGGCTGTGGAGCGGATCTAGAGAAAAAGGCAATAAAACGGCATCAGGGAAAGATGAAGGTTTGAATGTGTTCAATGTTTTATTTCGATGTCGCGATTCACCTCAAACATTTTATAATTATGAGCTAATTTGTTCAAATTTTGAGCTCAGTTGGGCCACGGTGGCACCCCGATCCCTGCTCCACATTTCTTGCTTCGCTGTTTGCCTGGAATATCATCAGGTTGGCTGCCAGGTTGGTGTAGTGTTTTTTTTTCCTTGCCTCAATTATATTTGAGTGTTGCGTCTAAATTGACATTAGTGGTTTGGATAATGCTTTCTTATTCTTATTCTTATTCTTTATTTGGCCAATAAACAATTACAAATACAAGCAGACAGTATGTCAAATAGATAATTATAAGTACATTGTACATGTACAAAAGTAAATACAAAGCAAGGAAAACAATAAGGGCACAGGAAATTATAAAACAACCCTAATGTGATGGCCAGGATCAACAAAAGTATAATTAAACACTGTAGCTCGAAAGCCTGTTAATCCAGTCACATAGGGAAGCAAACACACTATATAAAATACTCTCTTTGGAAAATAATAATAATTTGAAATAAATATTAATATAAATAATCTGTTTACACAAAGCACAAATTAAAATAACAAAATCAAAACCAGAAATTACACAAGCAAATAGCAAATAATGTATTAATCAATATTTACATTTAACCTAATTGGCAGGCATTGTATTATTTTATTGAGATTTTGTCAAAATACCTACGAAGTGTATCAGAATATAGCATCAGACTATAGAATGTTTCGATGAATCGAAGGTGTAGCTATCTGTAGCTATTGTCAAGAGTATAAATAGTAACCATTGATGAAATCGCTACAATGGGTTGTAAAAAAAACAAGCATTTTCTCTATAGTGGCATATGTATTGCATTATCGTATTGGTAGCTTTGTGGTTTCGTCAAAGTACCAATGAGTATCAGAAAAGTGCAGACTTGAATATATATCCTTCAATTGTCGAGAGTATAATAGTAACAATGAATCGCTGTCATGTACTATCTTTGTCTTGACTAGTGCTGCATAATGCCTCAAGTAGCTGTAGGTAGCCGGCTGCGGTTGAAGCCCCAAGCACCTATACACAAGAACTCTCAGATGACGATAATAGGTCATTCAGCAGCCATTGGAGTCCTGGCACTGTACGTAGCAGCCATTGGAGACTTGGTTCATGTTTGTGTGTAATGAAGGGAGACTGAATTTAAAGAGAGAGATGTTTCCAGGGCAACCGAAGAAGGTAAAAACCACCCTGTGGGAATAATTGTTCCCAGATCACTTGGTGCTTGTATGATTTCTGGATCATGTTTGTTGGGTGTGGGATAAGGTGAGGAGAAGCGGATGTTAAACGAAAAAAATAATTTAAATGAAGCTGTTGATTTCTATATAGATAGCCTACTAGGTGTTGCATATAATGGGTTTTAATTTTGGTTTTTACCCATACACCGATGTATGTTTGCACTGTATACTCAGTACTTTCCCGAGTTCTGTGAAAAAATATAACAGGCATATTACTCGGGTGGGATTCGAACCCACGACCCTTGCAATTCGAGAGTAGCAGCGCCTTACCAACTAGACTACTGAGATTGCTCGGTAGCTAGTCGAATCCTATGTCTACCAAGATTGCCCGGTAGCTAGTCGAATCCTATGTTTTTGCAGCGGGTACCGCAACGATATATAATGGGTGTTTAAAAAAAAAATTAAAACATGTACATCAGATAGCACGCAAAACATCGGTATTTAAGCAATGAACAAAATTAACAAGTATGAAGACCAAAATAGTATAGTAGACGTATACCAAACACGACATCGCCTTGAATTTCTGACACTTTATTATCAATTATTCATAATTTTAACCCGGCCTACATAAGTAATGAAGTCACCACCAACAGGATCGTATCGGTTTAGAATCCGACAGAAAGTGCTAGCTTCACCCAGCCGTGAAAAAAACACCTACCTCGGATGAGACATCTCTTTGAAATATTTATTCAACTCCAACCCTTGTGATTCATTATGGCTGTTGGGAGCTTTTGACGTGTAGTGTGGACACATAGGCAGGGTCCTAATTTCATAGAGCTGCTTAAGCACAGTGAGTAGCTAAGCACACTAAAGTGATACTTACCGGAAAAAGGTTACCAGACAAACTGCCATGTCACATGTACAATTTGTTACCATGGTATCCTGCTCATTTCGGCTGACCAGAAAATTGTGAAGTAAAATTTTCTGATTAAGCAGCTAACACACACCGATTCTCATCTAACTCCAAAAGGACCAGACTATGATCAGAACCTCCCAGCCTCGAAATGACAGCACGTATTCGAACCATGGTGTAAAATGGCCGTTCCATAATAATAATAGAGCTATGTTGTTCACTCCCGGCCGCAACTTTTGTTGTTCTGTACATCAAAATTGCCACTGTCGTAGGGCTTTTCAATTTTGGAATTTGTTTTTTTTTCTAAATCGATTCCAAAAAGGGAATTCTTCAAAAAAAAGGCGGGTAAATTTTTTAGGTTGGCAATTTTGACGTAGGCCTACAGAAAAAAATCGCACCGGCCCTTGTCACTGTCTCGCATTTGGGAGGTGGATGACTAAGTTATTACTACCCACCACGCAGACTGCCATGATATTAGAGGGGGTCCGTACGATCTCCCAGTTCCATCCCTCTTAATTAATAAATTAATTGGAGGATCAATGTCTGAGAGAACAGGGTAGTATTTGCTGGCAAGCTTTAAATGAGTTTGTATTTTCCAATTGTAGTTTAATTAAATTTACAGCCCCACCCCCCCCCCCCCACCTCCGGCGCCATATGACTTCTGATCTAGAGTGAGGATCAGAATGCACTGCATTCAAATAGTACAGTTGTCATTATTTTTATTATTAAAATACTTGACCTCAACAAAAAGCAATAAAAAAGCACAGAGCAAATTAAAACATAAGGAAATTCCGTAGGACAACGCATCATAAAAAAAGATACACAACATCAGAAAAACGTCAGCCATAAATTCATTCCTTCCTTCATTCATTCAATGGTTTATTATACAAATTTACGGATCGTGGCTTCAGCCGAATTGCAAGTACATTAACAATAACAGTAATTAATTTTTTGTTTAGAGAAAGCACAATCACAATGGAAAAACATCAATTATGAGTGAGTTAAAACTAAACAATCAAAACCAAATATATTTGAAAATTTGCCAAGGGAAACATCACGTAGTAAGCATACTTAAAATGCACTGTACACGTTTGGTAATTGTTAAAGACCAGTGTTCTCACTTGATGTATCACATCATAAGCATAAAATAACAAGCCTGTAAATATTTGGGCTCAATTGGTCATCGAAGTTACGAGAAAATGTTGAAAGAAAAAACACCCTTGTTTCTTTAAGTTGACTGCCCTTTTTCAATCGAAGTCTCAATTCCAATTTTGATATTACGAAAGTAATTAATTGGCGGCTTCTTACCGTAGTCTTTCATCAAGACGCCCACATACACCTGACGAACATTGTTATGCATTGATTGCATCTTGTTCTTGAAAATCCTTCCCTAATTAGTGAAACACACCTGATTGTTTTTTAAATCAGTCGGTAATAAACATTTAAACATGAGATTGTTGAAGGATACGAAATGCGTCTTGTCTGCAGAGACTAAACTTTCGAATAGTTGAATATTAAAGTGGAAAGGTATTATGTTTGGTTATCACTCTTAAAATTTTTGGCAATATAATCTTACCATGGTTACAGCATCTTTCGATAGTATAAAGTATTTATGGGAATCTTTTCACTTCCAAGTAATGTGGTTATGGAGGGGTTATTTTTATCACCCTAAATTTAAATCATAGAAACGTTACTCAGATTGTTCTACGATTCTTCCCGCGTTGATATAACCGCTCCGGATTGTCGGCGGTATCTCCAAAACGCGAACACCTTCTGAAATGAAATTTCCACAGAAATTACTTTTATTGTATATATCTACATTTTAAATACAAAAAAAAACGAACCACCGCAGAAAAATAAGGTATACTTCCCCTTTAATAAGACAGTAACTTAAATTTGCCTTTTAGGGTTCCCATCACTTTTCGCTGGTAACCCCCAGGGTTATTTGTGTTGAAACCATGGCTTAACGCACAACTCCCCCACTCGTAGGATCACTTTAATTACGCCAACACAAATGATGGAGGGATCAACGCTAAGCCAATCATAATATTGTGGCTAATCTGGGAGAGGCTTAATCTAGTCGGTCGAGTCGCCCCAAAACAACTCGCTCCACTTCACTGATGACGTACTTTCCATTTTAATCGTTAAAAAAGGCGCCAAATGATGGCGTTGGGACCGTCACCGGCACTAGGTTCACACCTCAGCTTGGTCTGCGGCAGAGCACTGTGATGTTATTTGTGTGCTGCTGCGTTACAGTTAAATGGACCATGATATAATTTGTTTACACCAAGTGTTATCATCCACAGTTGCCATTTTGTGACTTGCTGAGGCCTCTGGTCAATATAGGCCGATACAAGTGAGCAATAGGGCTGGGGAATATATCTTCGCTCAAAAAGACTATATTTAAGACGACAGATTTGTGTTGCTCATTCTTTGACCGTCCTGCCTGCTAAACAAAATCAAACAGAGGGAGGAGATACATAACTAAAGAGAAGGGGGAATCTTTACACAGCTGCAAATGGGTCGGCTAAATAAATAAACATTTATTATTCAATATTTTAACAAACTTATTTTACTAATGGAAGCCAACACTTACGAAGGGATGTCACGATGTTGTAGAAGACACGCCGTTAAGACAAATGTTGAATTCTAAGATTTTTTTTCCTCGCAACTTTCGGAGAAAAAAGACCTTCCAGCCGTCCTGTGCTGAATAGGATACCACTTTAAATAAGGTCGGGTCGGTCGCGACACTTGTGTCTCTGAGCAAGGCACTTAATCATAATTGCTCCTCTTCACCAGGAGTACAAATGGGAACCACACTGCGAGCGATGGGGAGTATCACGAGTGATAAGGTAGCAGGGCTTTTCGCGAATCTTCTTGAAAAGCACCGGAGAAGGATTTCAAAAAATTGTTTTTTTTACACAGTTATTAAAACCCATTTAATCTCATGTGACTCCAATTTTCCTTATTGATTGAAAAGATTTGAAACGAATTTCGGCGAATTTGCCGTTAGGTCATTAAAGACACTATTGATAGATGTCAAAGACCAGTCTTCTCAATTGGTGTATCTCAACATATGCATACAAAAACTGTAAAGATTGAGCTCAATTGGTTTTCGTTGCGAGAAAATAGGGAAAGAAAAAACACCCTTGTCACACGAAGTGCTTTCAGATGCATTATTTCGATACCTCAAAATCTAATTCTAAGGTCTCGAAATCAAACTCGTGGAAAATTACTTCTTTCTCGAAAACTGCGTTACTTCAGAGGGAGCCGTTTCTCGCAATGTTTTATACTACCAACAGCTCCCATTACTCGTTACCAAGTAAGGTTTTATGCTAATAATTATTTTGAGTAATTACCAATAGTGTCCACTGCCTTTAATACTGTCAACGTTCTACGACAGATATTGTACCACAAGTCAGTTTCATAATAATGGCTTTTTGTTGTGGTGTTTGTTGGAAAACGTGTGCTGGTAAATTCTGTTGGGGCTCATTATCTGATGAATTACTACAAGGCCGATGTGTTGACTCTTCTTTATAATTCCATTCAATGTAACTGGTAATTGTGTGGTCGTTAAAAGAGACACCTACCTTGAGACGGCGACCAGACGGTTCATCAAGGTCCGTTATTAAGCTAATTGGGCGGTTATGCAAATAGCAGGACTATTAATAGTCGTGCTGGCACGTAATTTAAAATTAAAATATGCAAAGTATTATGAATATGTGAATTATATACACATTGTTGTGTCTTGACAAATCTTGAGTAAGGTTTTCAAGAAATGAAAGTGTAAATTTTGCTTAAGCGCAGAGAATTGTTTTCAGTTATTAATGTGAGGCAGGTTACCAGACGTTAAGTAATGCAAAATGATAGCGTCTGGCCCCTGCTGCATTCAGCTTACAGCAAGGACAAGAAGATGAAAACAGAAGAAGAAAAAAACGGGAGCAAAACTTAGAATTTTTTTTTAAAACAAGTACTGAGTACACAGTGCTTACACACATTAGTGTAAGGGTAACACCAAATTTAATATTATTTATCCTCGATGCAAATTTAACATCTATAATGTTAAACAAAAAATACGTAAGTAGGCCCTATAGCAAAATGAATAATAACAAGTGTGAACAAAACAATAAACAATTAAGTAAACACACAAGTAAACAAAAAGAGCAATGAGAAAAGACAACTAGACACCAAACAAGATCTAGCGAGTGAGGGTGGGGCATGAAGTTAATGGTAGTCCACAAAGGATCTTAAGTGAACCATGATATTCAACTTTTCAGACCCAGCCATCGAAAATGAATTAATAGCTCTTCCACCTGCAACTTGCGCCTAACGGGCATATTCAGCAAGGCAGTGCCCTTTATATACACGCAGTACCGCTGGAGGCAGGCATAGCATTATCAAAAAACACATCCTTTTTACAAAGCTGTTTTGAACATAGACTTGCTGTTACTCCAGTGACCCCATTTTCTTAGACACCCAACCCCCGCGAGGTTGTAGAGCACTAAACATGTTTACATGACATCTGCAATTGTTTTTCTAAGCGGTGCAACGAGGAGAGCACATACAAACATGAAGGGTTTCTTAGCGTTGGATGTCAGAAACATTTCCCGAATGTCATGGAAAGAACAGCATTATCAAATTAAAGGCACTGGGCGCGCTTGGTAATTGTCACAGACCAGTAATCTCACTTAGTGTATCTCATCCAACATTGTGCATAAAACAACAAATCTGTGAATGTTTGGGACCCAATTGGTTATCAAGGTTTAAAGACGATAATGAAAGAAAAAATCTCCTTGAAAAAAGCACCCCTGTTGCACAAAATTAATGTGTGTGCTTTCATTGCCTAAAAAGGCCTTCAGGCCTGATTTTTTTTAATATTTGGGTGAGAAATTACCTCTTTCTAAAGAAAAAGGTGCACCAAAAGAAACACTGAAAATATAATGATAATCTGTTTTTGTTTATAAATAAACCAAGTTGGCTTTTATGGGTTGTACGAGGGTGATAAGAGGAGGGTAAGAGGGAATAAGGGTGATTTAGGGAAACAAACCATCAAATAAGAAATATATTCTCTGAATTGTAAAATAGCCTTATTTGGTGGTTACTCCTTTATACATTATTTTTTGTACTGTTTTCACGAAGTATGGAAATAAATGTATAGTTTGAATTGATTTGAAAACATTTTTCTAATTTTTTTTTTTTTTTGGGGGGGGGCGGTGTTCTCCTTTAACCTGTGCTCCTTGGCTCCAATCTGAGAAGCCTAGTTGCACCTGTCTTGACATGACCTCAGGCCAAGCGACAGGATGCAACAAAATACAGAGCACAGAATCCCGCCAAAACACACTCCTCGCTCTAAATTTAGAAGTTGAATTTCCTCACTACATTGATTTGCCACTCGCGTCTAGATCGGTGTCCTTTTGTGTTACTTGGTTTTCACATCACCGTCTCTCTTCTTTCTCAGACACTTACTTCTTCTTCTATACCTTTAGGATTTAATTCCCTGCTGGGGATGTGTGTAACATTGAATTAACACAATCCTTGTGAACGGGGTCAACATGCAAGAAGATCTATGATTGTTGTGCTATGCCTATTCACCCCCCCCCCCCCCCCCCCCAACCCCTCAATCACCACACCCTACAATCAACATCACCATCCCACAATCACCACTAACACAATCCCCCAACTACCAGCACTGCAACCATCAACAAAACAACATCAATACTAAGAAAGGGAGGGTGTTAACCCCCTACCCTTTCCCAGTATTAGCCCCTCCCATTCCCCATCCCCGTCCAGTTGTGACGCGAAGAGCAGGGGTCGATTTCACAAAAGAACTTAGGATTATAGTTCTAACTTAGAACTAGTCCTATAGTAGTCGTAAGTTAGAACGAGTAACTCGTTCTAACTCGAGATAAGACTAGTCTGAACTCTTCGTGAAATCCACCCATGGAAGAGGGAAAAATAGTCTGGCCCCGTTTTAATGAAACCACTCCCAGTTAATAATGCAACTAAGGGAACACGATTGTGTGACGAGCAGCTATTTTGCCTTTTCCCTAAACGTGAAAATGCACGCGTTAGGGTAGCTGAATAAATGATTAACCAAATCTTGACTTATAACGAGTTTTGCACTTATGTGTGGTTGGCAAACTGAAATCGGGGAGGGAGTACAAATACTCGAAGAACACATGAAATATTGAATTGTCAATTATCTTTCTTTTTTTACCAGTAACTCCCATATTTTATTTATTTACTTTTCTACCCACGGTGTTTTGTTTCCAAGTTTTGTCACCGTTTCGTTTAGGATTTTGATATTCATGAATACAGCCCCGGGAGTTGAACGGAAAACTCTCCCGTCGCCAACGATTGAAGTGTTTCTAAAAATGGTGACGACTTGTAACAGACAAATCGCAGTTTTGTTATGTGTATATATAGTCGAATATAAATCAATGAACACACTATTTGTGCAACATGCTCCAATTCGTGATATCACGTCAACTTCGCAATATAATGTCAATATTAGGATATAGTATAAACAGCGCTTTTTAACAAGTGCCTGTATTGCAACCACTTGTTAAAAAGGACGCATACATCAATACTTCTGGCAAACGTCACGAAGTGGAAAAGAAATGAACAAAACTTGATGTTGGTGTAAAAGTATAGGCTATGAGAATTGGTTTATGAATTTCATCGTAGATACAAAAACAATTTAAACAAATAAAAAGATAATTGATTTAATTTTCTCTTTCCAAGTCTTGCAGAGCAAGAAAAGCAGAGTACCCTGTTCGGAACTTAAAAACGACACCGGCTCTTTTCAAAGGCAATACTCCAACAAAAGAGATTTAATACATGGTTGTACCCATCCCGCAAGTTTAGTATTACTTAGTTAATGCTAGTTTAGGTATAAACAGCCTCAAACTATTTCACACTGGTCTAGATTCATGCAAAACCTCATTTAGTGGCCTGATGTTTCTCGAAAGAAAATAAGTCTAGACTTGGTAAACATTTTAGAAACACGAATTATTACATAAGGATACATCGAAGACAAATAGGATGCATCAAAGACAGGAATGGCGAGTTGGTCATCATCATAATAATGAATGATGGTCATGATCGAGATGCTGCCCCCCAGCCCCGCCCCCAATGCAAAGCCACCCGTACCCGCATCCGTACTAATATCCGCTAGGTTTCCTCATTTTACTGTCTCCACCTCCTGCCCCTCTCAGGTTGTGGATCCGCCGGATCCCTTTACGTTCCTCAGGGGGGGTTGAGCGAATCCAGCAGACAGTGTGGATCGAAGATAGAGGCCGAGGACACGGAACACGGCATGAAGCGCGGAGAGGAGCAGTGAGATGGGGTAGATGGTTATCTACTATACGAACATCTTGAAGGACCTACATCCTGTGTCCTCAATTCGTCTTATTTCCTGCCTGCCGTATATCAGTTACAATTATAGTGAAGGGGGAAAGAAATCTCGTTATAATACCAATGGGTGTATTATGAGCGTAGCGTATAATGAAGGAATATTACATTAAACATTATATGGTGATACGGGTTGCAGAATAAGTCAAGAAAATACATACTTCTCAAAAACTGCGATACTTCAGAGGGAGCCGTTTTTCGCAATGTTATAAACTATACCAACATCTCCCATGTTGCTTGTTATACAAAGTAGGTTTTATGCTAGAAATAATTTTAAGTAATTTCCAAAGGTGTCCAGTGCCTTTAAAGGATGATCGGGATAAGATGCTGCGGAAAGTTGAGGATGAAGAGGGGGGAACAGACGCTCCCCGTGTGTTATTGTGTGTCCATGGAATTTAATCTTCAACTACAAAAAGAAATTCACTGCAGCAACAAAATAGTAATTTACGACGAAAACTACGCCAGTACAATGGGCGCTGCTGCAGTGCCGCTGGCCACGAGATATACATGGCTGGGGGGAAACAGGAGCAAAAATCTTCGATTTTGCATGTTATTATAAACCAAAAGCTAAATTTACCCATCGCTATTTTCACATTTAGGGCTGTGAGATTATTCACGATGGAATAATTTAATTAGCAACAGGCCTGGGCCGCATAATTTGACTGCAGTGTACAAATCATTCTGGATGATCTCATTTCGATATAAGCGGGCGGTGTATGACAGTCCAGTCTACGTGCAGCTGATAATTTGACGGGACATTTAGCTAGTCCAGTAGTGTGGCAGGCACACTCACTCGCAATCAGGACTCGTCACGTAGCGGAGGGTAAAAATGCATCATTAATTTAATGTTTTTCAAGTAAATAAGTGAATGTTACGGAACCCCTAAGGGGTAAAACAAAATTGAAAAGGAAAACAAAACGTCTACCTTTTTTTTTTCCTCGAAATAACATTTTGTCCCCTCGAAATGTTATTTCGTAATATTATTTCGAGGGAAAGCAATATTTTATTGAGGTAAGCTAGCCAGAAATTGTACATATTGTACAAGGAATAAGACTGCAGATTATTTGCAGTCTTTTTAATAGAAATAACCTAAACTTAATGTGGTGTGTAATATAATATTAATTATCAACATGTATCAATAACTGCTTCATACGTAATTTGATTAATACTTTTATTTTAAGGCTGTACCGTTATATCTGCAGATAATTTATTTTTTAGAGAATCTACAGAGAGTGTTTTTTCCAGCCTCTTTTTTTTGTGGCTAAATGGACAAGTCAGAATACAACAATTCAATTAGTCATGTTAAACCTTTCTTCATTTTTTCGAGTTTTAAAGCATCTGGAAACACAAACAAATGCAATAGTATTTATAAAAAATAAAAAATAAAAATAAAAAACATGACTTGAATGGTTAAAGTTTTCCCATTTTTTTCTATGGATGCCTTCAACAATCCTTTGCTCCTCTTTTTGATATAAATGGATAACCTTTCTGACAAAGGTCTGGTTTGGATCGAGAGCTAAAGCCATCTCCCTACTAATTTTATATTGTATTTACTGGAGATTTCGGAAAACAATAGAGGGCGCCCGAATGCGTAAACCATCCGTGTGCATAATTTGTATTGATAATTTAGATCTAATTATTTATTCACGTCGCAGCTGAGTACCGCACCAACAAAGAAAAAAAAATCTACAGTTGTGTGATGTGGTCTCGATAACCACCCCAATTCTATAATGCAGTGTTATATGCCAGGCGTGGTTAGTCATGTCTAACTCGACGCATTGAATGCTTTCAGCTCAAGCCATTTTCCAGTACTGGTGCCCCTGTTGCATAAATACACCATGAGCACCCCCCTTTCAGTGTTTCGGTTTAAACAGACGTCTATAAGTTTTTAGGGTCATTTTTCTATCGTCAAAGATCCGTTCTTAATCCATGCCCTTGCAGCTTTCGATGGCTTTTGTAACACGCGCTCGGCTCCTTCATAAAGAAAACAGCGTTTGCTAAAATATATTTCCAAAGTTTGCTGAGCACTCGATTTAAGCAATAATAATAGGTTTCCATGGAGATGTTCACAGACGCTTAAACTACGTGGTTTGTGTTTACAACCGAGCTGAGGGTACAATATGTTTTGTCAATAAGGCATGAGAAGCTTTTAAGCTCTACACACTCAAAACAACAAACATTATCACACTGGACGTTTATCCCCCAAAATTCCTAGCTTAAAAAACCCAGCTGTGCACAAATTAACAATAAATCAGAGTGTTCTTAAAAAATGGGAAAGCACTCATTTTTGATCGCCGTTATTTTTCTTTGGACGACATGCCAGGACGTTTGTGGTCGCACTCAGACAGGTAAAATAATTCCACGGTAGCTAGAACACTAGACTAGTTGACAAGTCGGTAAAATGTCTGTCGTGATAGCAAAACCACCTTGCTGTTTCTCCCCCAGACTGCTTCTCTGACCGACAGACATTCAACGACTTGTCCACAAGTCTACAGGATGCATGAAACTAAATCTGTGGACATTTCATCACTTTTGCGAAGGTACTGATGTTGTGAAAACAGTGCACAGCGCCAACTTGTTTGTGAAACGTTCAGGGGATGTTTTTATTACTATGTTCGTTTCTATTATTATTGCCTTTAGTCTAGAAAAAATTAAAGGGTTTGGGTAATTTGTGTATGACCAAAACACAATGTCCACAAATTTACATTAAACTTACGTGGTTTGAAGATAATATAGAAAGCTTCCGTTAAAAAAATTTGCCGGATGTGCTGTAGTTTTTTGAGAAATGAATTAACAAATGTCACGAAAATAATGTTCATTTCCGGAGGAGAAAATGAATTAAGCATGTACAACGTACCCGTACGTGCGCGCGCGACCCCCTGAAAACATTGCGCTGTGATTTTCAGATTTTAAGATTCAATTGGAAAATATAAATCATGTCCTTCAACCTGTTTTGTTATCATTAAATGCACTAGACACTATAGTTAATTTCAAAATAGTGGTTAGCATAAAAACGTACTTGGTAACGAGCAATGAAGAGCTGCAGTATAAAACATTGTGATGGGACATAATTTTTGAGAAAGAGGTAACTTCTCACTCAATTTAAACAATAAAAGACTTCAGCTGAAGCAATTTAGTATGCATCTGAAAGCATACAGAGGTTTGCAACAAGGTTGTTTTTGCTTCCATTATTTGTTTTGCAATTTTGTATTTATCCACAATGTTGGGATACATCAAGTGAGAATACTGGTCTTAGAAAATTACCAAAGGTGTCCAGTGTCTTTAAAATTTGACTCTAACCTCATAATTGTCTTTCTTCTACACAGTCACCATACAAGATCTTTGCGGCACCACCGTCGACAAGGCAGACGCCTTGAGACTACGTTCACACGACAGTGTTGAAGCATTTAATGGAGATCAACTCATGCCAAAGTGTACGTTTGTTCTCCAGGCTCTAAAGACCAACCAAGGCTTCCTTATTCAGTTTGATGAATATTTTATCCTTGAAGGTAGAACAAAATTTGACAATTTGATGGTTTTTTTTAATTATTAACGCACAACAACGGCAAAACTTAAATTGGATCAGTTAAAATAAAGGAAAGGAAAATACATTTCTTATGGGTACTACAATTTTAATTTATTAGTCATGACAAATTAAAACGATGAAGAACCTGCTGAAAAGAGTCATAATCAACATTCTGGAAGCACACAAAAATGTACAGAATTCGTAAAACACAAAAGTTTGTTTTCAACCCCGAAAGTTCATCAGTTCATGTTAAATTTATATTTAGTAGCAATTCTCCGGGGGACGATCAACCTTTGATTTATACGCCTCACCCTCGAGATCAACCTCCTCCCCCGCCTCCATTATCTACCACTTTCATATTTTATACTCATTTCTTTCTATCGGGAGGGGGCGTTTAAAAAGCTACTTTGATTCGATAAACCATATCTAAGAATGGTGTATTTTTTGTATTATTATGGAACACCACTATGCACCAATCTCCCGTTTCGTAACAACATAGCCCCCCCCCCCACCCACATGTTAAAAGTACTTGTTGTCTCCTCTACAGAAATCCCGCCTCAGTCAGGTTCTCTCACAGACGAGACCCATCTCTGACGTCACCCCCCCTCCACCACCACCCCCCCCCCCTCCCCTCCGGCTCTATTTCCTTGTTGAAAGGGAATTCCCTCTTGAGTCTATTGCCCAGACGTGTTGAGTGACTGATATGTTTCAGAGCATGGCGGTTTCTTGCTCGTGGAGTTAAACCTGGTCCCCTAATGGCTTCTAATCGCAAATTGTCGTAACTCTCCCCATATGCGGCTCTGTGTGGCTGTTGTGCATAAGAGCACCCTATTGAACAAAATACCATGTTACTCCAAAACTGATAACCATATACAATCGTATACTATGTAATTTGGTAAGAAGCACTGCAGCTGTTGATAATAGCGATTTAAGAATTGGTCTCCATCTAAGGAATGTGGTTTTAGAGAAACGGATTCAACAGTGTTCAATCTGAGAAACCATTTATGCGGAAAATTTTAAGATTAGAAATATTGCGTGGGTAAGAACAACCACATACTTTTTTAATAAAAGTTTCACAGGTTTGTTATTATGTACATATCTTCATTCAACAAGGATTACGACAACCGAATAGCTCCAAACAGAGACTTTGCCTTTAAATATTATATTCATCTATTAACTTGGTATTTTCACTCTATGCAAAACGGTAAACCTTCCAGGCAGAGTGGAGGCGAAAACACAATTTAAAACAGTTATGGGTCACGTCTACATACAAAAGAGTGTATTTTTAGGTAACCTTTATCTGACATCAATCAGAGATAAAAATACAAGTTAATTATTTCAGTGTCAATAAATTAACAAAGCTGGTAGCTGTACACAGTCCTATTAAATTGAAGCGGCGGTACGCGACGTGGAGAATGATTTGAGTGAGTTGGGTTTTATGATTTCCCAATTTTTTTAAGAAACATATTTTGCGATTGATTTGAGATTTGATTCCTTGCGATTGAAAGAAACAACATTGCCTGTAACTCAAATCAGTATTAAGTTTTTGTTTATCGGCAAATGCAATCTGAATTTGACAGCTGCCTTGTCACCCCCCCCCCCCCGCCTTTTTCCGAGAGAAAATGTCCGGTTAAGTATACATCAGCAACATAAAATAAGTAATATTAGCACTTAAGTGCCGCTGGGTACCTCAACTCATTTCTTGCTTTTTTTTTTTTTTTTTTTCCTTCTTTTCTCATAGATGCGACAGGCCCACAGCGAGCAGCTAACACCGCGGACAACATCACCGAAATCATTCCCAGCCACTGTAATAGTTCCTTCTTCCAAATATGGGAGGGTGATGACGTCACGGATGACGTAGAGCCCATAGTGACCGCATGCGGTACGGTGGTGCCGGATGTTGTGGTCGAGTCCCGGACCCAGTTCGTCACATTGCGGTTGACAGTGCACCCGACGGCTAGGGTGAACATCACGGTGTTGGCAACGTCCTTTGATACAGGTGATTGTCCGTAGGTTTTTAACCACAGGGGGAAAAAGGCGGGAAACACTCTCTTTTCTTCAGGGAAACTCAACTCAAACTATTTCTAATTTTAGCGCCAGAATGTATGACAAACACTACTTGTTGTGAACACACAGATTTGTTATGCAGTTTTATATCATAATTATGAATTTCATATTTTTATTGTAACGTAGATATGATGGGTTTTCAACTGAAGGGGGAAATAATATAGGAGCGGTCGTAATGAACACTTTGGGTGGAAAGCTTTTGTCAACACAATGTCAGTCAAACATCGATAGGCAAATTATAGGACTCTTCTACGCGGTCTTTAAAGGTTTAATAATCACTTTTAAATTAATTGACGGCAACAACAACTTTGGGTTAGAGGCCTGCACCAGATTTGTTCATAAGGGTGCTTTGTCTTTCATTACTCTCTTGCAACTTCGATGACCAGTTGAGTCAAAATTTACCCAGATTTTTCTTTTTATGCATAATGTTGGGCTGCACCAAGTGAGACTACTGCATTCTTTGACAATCACCAAAGGCACACTGTTCTCTGGGGGATTGGCTACGTATCATGATTACGGAGACCCTAAGGGACCATGTAAAAATAGAATCGTTATCATGAGCAGAGGAGATCAAAGTAAATTTTCAATGTCCCTTCGGGGCCTCCGTGATCACGATCTGTCCTGCGACAATTTGTTTGAAATGCAAATTACTGGAAACATCAATTTTGTTATGAGAAGTCCATTGCATCTTAAAGGCACTGGACACTTTTGGTAATTTTCAAAAACAAGTACATTGTGTTCTCACTTTGTGTATAGGCATAATATGCATAAAATAACAAGCCTGTGAAAATTTGGGCTCAATTGGTCATCGAAGTTGCGAGAGAATAATGAAAAACACCCTTCCACTTCTTTGTGTGCTTTCAGTTGAATAATAAAAGGCCTCAGCTGAAGTCTTTTATTATTTGAGTGAGAAATTACTTCTTTCTCAAAAACTACGTTGCAAAGAAAGCCGTTCCTCACATTGTTTTATACCATCAACAGCTCTCCGTTGCTTGTTATAAAGTAAGTTTTTATAACAACAATTATTTTGAGTAGTAATTATCAAAGGTGTTCAGTGCCTTTTATAAACATATCGCCTACAACTGATATTATAAATCCCAGGGTGGAGATTTATGCAGAAATTGCCAGATACACCGTAATTGATACCACCATCGCATGTTAATGGCATATTATTCCTTATGATTGTTTGTATCAAATTACTACAACTTGGAACAATGTGTAATCTGTTTGCCATAATATGATCGTTTTCTTTTGTGGCCCAAGAAACTCCATTAATTTTCAACTGAAGATGGCCCATGGGTGTAGTATGGTGTTCTCCATCCCCGGGGTTGGTCATGCGAGGCAGTATTATACAACACATGAATAGAAAAAAAAGGCATTTAAACAATCTGAATGTAGAATTCTTAGAAAGGATTGTGGCCTAAAAAATTGAATTTAAAAAAATACTTCCAACCACAAAGACACTGGAGAGAATGGAGAATTAAAACAACAAGAATTCATGCTGCAAGAGAAAAATAATCTCAACTCACTGGCGTGACGTTGTCAGCACACACTTGCAGGGTTTGATCATATATGATCACCCCCCCCCCAACAAACACAACAAACAAACAAACAAACAAACAAACAAACAAACAAACAAACAAACAAACAAACAAACAAACAAACAAACAAACAAACAAACAAACAAACAAACAAACAAACAAACAAACAAACAACCAACCATCAAACAAACTAAACCAACGAGCAGGGTTTGATCATATATGATCAGCCCCCCCCCCCCCCAACAAACACAACAAACAAACAAACAAACAAACAAACAAACAAACAAACAAACAAACAAACAGAAAAACATCTAGTTACACAATAATAAGTTACTCCATGCCATGCACTTGTGGCAATTACTCAAAATATATGTTAGCATAAAAACTTAATATAACAAGCAATGGAGAGCTGTTGATAGTAAAATAAACATTGTGTGAAACGGCTCCCTGAAGAAACTTAGTTTGTAATCAAGAGAACACACCGCCCGAACTCAGCCTACGTCTTCTGGTTTTCGTTCTTATTATAGGACCTTGCACCGACGAAGTGACTGAGTTAAGATGTCGTAATGGGCGATGCGTCCCGATGACTTTGAGGTGTGACAATGCCGATAATTGCGGCGACAATACCGACCAACTCGTCTCAGCACCGGCCAACTGTACCCGTGAGTCCAAAATAAAATTGTTTGAAGTTGATATAACATCAAGTCAGTCAAAAGACTAGACAATAGCATGCGTGGAATTTCAACTTTGAAATGGCAAGACCATTTTCATTTTGCAAAGGGCACTTCTATTGAAAATCTTAAATTCAATGGGTAACTTTTGAAGGGGCACCAAGGCCATAGCCTCTGTAGCCTGCTTGTAATGTCCATGCCGGCGTTTAAACACCTCTTGCCGGTATACATGTACACGTCCAAACCGAGGACCTAAAACAAAATTGTGTTACACCAAATGAGAAGACTATAGTCTTTGACAATTACCAATAGTGGCCAGTGTCTTTAAAGCATTCTTTTAGTCGGCAGCTAGAATGTTTGCTTGAAACAAGAAGTAGGCTATAGCCCTATAATTATGCCTAAAACATTTTACCTCAATGGCACGTTTCTTATCGACTAATTAGCCCCTTTTTGGATGTCCAAGCATTTCAGTCAGAACTACTTCGCGTCTTAATTGGCACTTGCGCATTATATAAACAGCTTTCCAAAATTGATTTACCGTGAATTTAGGTTGACGAAAACTTTTGTGAGCATATCATTCAATTTTCTTTAAGCTTTGACTCAATTTAGTCGTGCAGAACCCCCCCCCCCTTAACAAAATAACTTTTTGAAATTGACAAACAAAGATGTTCACAATTTTCTGTTTCCTTCTGCAGTCGCGACAATAAAGGGCACCGTTGACTTTCCGTCAGAAATTCTACTGGGTAGCTTGGCAGCCATTCTCGTTGCCTTTGGTCTGTACTGGCTGTTCTGGCGTCCAGGCTATGTGATATGGCGACTAGCTTGCTGTCGAAACCTAGCCCGCTGTTGTTGCCACCGCTGCAGCTGCAGAAAGACCACATTCTGCTGTCATCCAATCAAGTGTTTTGGCGGGAGTTGTCATGGTAACGTTGAGGATGAGAAGAAGAGTCAGCAAAGTAGTAAGTCATTGGCAGACGACAGTTCGAAAGAACCCGGACCACTTACGAGGTCTGACGGTAAGAGGGGCAGGATAGAGAATGTTTCAACCCGGGGTGAGCGAAAGGCGTGTATCTTCTGTCCGTGTGGACGTGGGGGAGGGAGACAGGATCTCAAGGATTCGGGAGAACATGACAGACGGGAGGGTGGTGGATGGAAAGGCCAAGAGGTTAACGAAAATATGTATGACAACGGTGGGGATGGAGGCCATGTAAGGGAGTGCAGATAAAACAATTATTTTGAATTCAAAACGTAAACAATTTTGAGAGTTATTTTCTTTCTGTATCATACTGTTCGTTGGTATTGCTGTTTAAGTTGAGCTTTTTCTAAAACGAGAGCAGAACAAGCTATTTTGATTACTGTTTTGAAATTCTGATCTTATAATCTTTCTGAACCAATGTTCTCTACGAAAACTAGTGCTGTAGGCCTACAATACTTCGGGCATGTAGGGTGTCGTAGCCAAGTGGTTTAGAGCATTCAGTTCCAAGTTGTGGAGGCATCAGATTGTGGGTTCGAATCCCGGTCATGACACTTGTGTCCTTGAGCAAGGTCTTTCCTATAAGAATTGCTTCTCTTCACCAAGGGTTAATGGGTACCTGCCAGGGAAGCGGATGATGTTTGTTTGAAAAAAGCCTTTGGAGCGCTACGGCAGCTTGAGGTGGTTGTATTCTCCCCGAGGAGCTGAGAAACATTGACAAAATGTTTTGCCCAATGACCAGGGGTGGATTTCACGTAGAGTTAAGACTAGTCTTATCTCCAGTAGGCTAACTTAGGACTAGCCATACGTTTGTTATATCTCCTAGGACTAGTCTTAAGTTACGACTAGTCCTAACTCTTTGTGAAATCGCCCCTTGGGCACTTTATAATGTAAAGCGCATTGATACGGTTATTGTCAAGTAAAGTTATGATATGATCAACTATGATTATTACACTCCGCCACATCTGTTAGTGTAGGCCTACCATCCTTCAGTGTGTTTCTTGACAAACTTGAATGAATTGTGTGCTTTTCCAAAAGCAATAGTGTACCCTCCATTTGTGAGATAATTATGTGTCTTGATTTAAACTAAAGAATTAGAATGCAGTTTGTAAAGACTTTGACTGGATTTTGTATGAAATGCATCTTCTAAAATGTTGGAAAACCTTGGAGTCCGGTGTCCAATTTGTCCAAATGAAAACACTAATTCTCTAAAAAGCAAACACCTGGCTTTATCCTTGCGGATACAAACAGGGGACCAGTCTAGGGCTGAATGATGTTGACAGAGTCAAAAGAGGGCGCTATATAGAGTCAGTAGAGGTTGTATAGACCGACTCGCCAGACAGACTCTCATGCCATAAAATAAGTGCAGAGGGAACGGGGGCCGTGCGACCCCAACCCCCCCTTCCCTCAGTGATAAAGGGTATTCAGTGAAATCGTTTTGCCGTGTGTTATTTCATTTGAGAGAAAAATGTATTTTTTTTATTATATCAATTTGAAGCGATGGTCGGCCAACAATCGTTTGAGAAGGTGAGTTTTAATGAAACAAAGTCTGTCTGACAGCTTCGAATCGTCATCATTTGCTCTTGTTGTATTTTCTCAGAAAGCTTAACTCCTTTGGCGTAGATAACACCATTTTATAACTGTTTTACCACACTATTTTACAAAGTGTTTTATCTTTTAGCCTTATTTGTGTTTATGGAAACATGCTATCTCGGGACAAACAATCTTTTTTAAGAGTAGTTAAGCAAGCTAGAAAAATAACCAGAGTCGAACTACAAAGCCCAGAGGCACTCTACCATGACCAAGTTTGCACTAAAGTTAACATGATCCTGTCTGACCCATCCCATCCCATGTACCCTAAGTTTTTATCAAGTCGCCGGCGGGAGGATCGCCTTTTACAACGTAGAATTAGGACACAACGCTACAACTCCTTTGTCCCTTCTGCAATCCGTTTTTACAATGGCCCTTAAGTCTGCTGTGTTTTATGCGTTGTCGGTTTTAAGGACTTCTCTTGTGTACATTTTACCTTGTATATAAATATTGCTGTGCATAATTGTTAATCCATGCTAGATACATATTTTTCTACCTGATATTCTTAATTAATTAATATTTGTATCTATCTGTTTGTTGTTAAATAATTTTAAGCGTTTTTGTCTGTACTGTTTGAATCATGGCCAGTTTTAATTTCCCCAGTGTGGGATAATAAAGTTCTTATCTTATCTTATCTTATCTTTTATTTTTTCTGGGCAGTCATAGACGCTCAAATGTAAACAGGTAGTCTTGGTGCAAGACGTTTCTCGTTTCCCTTTCACGCACACCGCGGCCAATTCACCGACAGCGCGAGCACCAATTCGGTGAATTGGCCGCGGTGTGCGTGAAAGGGAAACGAGAAACGTCTTGCACCAAGACTAGTAAACAGGTCGTAAGAACGATATTTCAATACATTCTGACCCACAAGAACCACATTATTTTTCGAAATAAAACAACCAAATTACCAATTTCTCTCTTAGGGTAATCCTTTTATTTCATAATGTTTAGGCCCTTTTAAACATGTTTCTTAGCTGACATCATTCATAAGCATCAAATTAACTAGAAATATCTTCTTTTTTTTTACACTAGAAAGACAAATAATTTATACCAGGCAAATAACTTTATACGTTAACCCTGTTAAGATTCAAATACTCTCCCATGTTGAAAATTCAATCTACTTTAATGATATTACCAAACTTTTAAGGACAAAACAGAAAATAAATCTAATAGTGTAAACATTTAACTATAAACAAATATTGCCAAACTCTCTTTAAATCATATCGTAGATATTCACATAAAAATGTTTGAAAGTATAATAATAATAGTTTCAAACAGAAGAATTTCAAATTATAATTATAAAAAGGAACTGCAAACTATTGTCGTACATCTTCCCTAGATTTGTTTTTATATTTTTATGAAACCCCCTTTCCATGGATGCAGCTGGTAAAATTCCCTTGTGTTTTATTACTTTCAAAGTTGACACATATATCTTGATTAAGCATGGCTTAAAGGAAACGTATACATTTGGTTTATGGAACCATTTTAATCCTATAGTAATGTATAAATATATACAATCAAACTAACCTGTGAAAATTTCGTTCCAAAAGGTTGTAGCGTTTTTGAAATATCAGTGGAAATCTAGAGCAGTTATGTCCACGCGAGAAGAATTTTCCAGAATTGGAATACATAATCTGAGAGTTGTATCTGACAGTAACCTTTTTAAGGTTCAAATTTTGGGGGATAAAAGCCGATATCCTTTTTCATAACCACTTTTCTGAAAAGATTCTCAACATGCTTTGTAATATCAAAAGCTGTTATACTTCTAACCATGCAAGTTTTGATTGGCAATAGTTTTAAAAGTGATTACCAAACGTATACATTCCCTTTTAAACTGTTACCTACTTATCTACATATTTACATCAAATGATCAAAGATATTAAATGGTGTTTGAAGCTTTGCATGGTGTGGAGAATAAGAGTAACTATAAATACCAATATGAATAGTAAACTTGCAGGTACAACCAATGAGTAAGTTTACTATTCATATTTATAATTATAGTTACTCTTATCAAAAATATTACTGGATAATTGGTAGTTCTTAAAGCAAGGCTTTAAAAAATAAAACTGAAATCGTATTATGTACAACTAAAATGCACCGCTATTATTTGGTGCAAAATTTACGGTACAAAGTCATTTATTGAATAACTATTTCCCAGGAAATTTGAGATACTGAAGACAAGCAACTGTCAACGGTTGGTGACATTTAGCTTAAGACAATGGACACTATTGGTAATTGTCAAAGACCAGTCTTCTCACTCAGTGTATCTCAACATATGCATAAAATAACAAGTCTGTGAAAATTTGAGAGTTGCGATAACACCCTTGTCACACGAGATTGTGTGCTTTCAGATGCTTGATTTCGAGACCTCAAAATCTAATTCTGAGGTCTCAAAAACAAATACGTTGAAAGAGACTTCTTTCTTCAAAACTAAGTCACTTCAGAGGGGGAGCCGTTTCTCACAATGTTTTGCAATATCAACAGCCTCCCATTACTCGTTAGAAAGTGAGGTTGTATGCTAATATTTATTTTGAGTATTTACCAATAGTGTCCAGTGTCTTTAAATGCGCAGTATTTATGACTGCGTAAAGGCCGGTTTATAGTCGGTCGCGCGATGGTCGCGCGACGGAAATCTTGCGCGCAATCCTAAGACTGAGGCCTAAAAACCGTGTCTTTTTATGATCGCGCGTCCAGATTTCCGACGCCCGACCATCGCGCGACCGACTATAACTCGGCCTTAAGGGTGCTCTCAAACATAAGCCGCTGATTTAATTTTTCAAATTGTACAATTTTCAGCTTTTGGCTGCCATGTAATTTTTTGAATTTACCATGGTTGAAATTTCAACTCTAAAACGTTTGAGGTGAATTTCACTTGTCTTCAGTGTGATTCAAACTCAGACTAGAAAAAGATTCCAGTATGCAGGTTTTCTCACAATCCATAGACGGCGTTTCTTCGACAGAGTATTGCTTTCTTGGGCGCATTGGAGTGATCTTCACATAGACTAGATTATTACTCAACGGGAACCCTTCCTGCCACGGTTGACCAAAACTCAGGATAATGAAAGGTGGGGGAGACATACATGGGATTTGATAAAGCATCCTGTCCCTCACCTTTTGCATATAAACTCTGTTGTCAAAGACCTTGACTTTCTTTCCTTGCTGTAGGTTGATCTGGTGTAGGTGATCACAACGTTGAAGGGCGCCCTCAGTGATAGCGTCTTCGCCAATGTCCGTAGTGTAACATAAAACACGACTCCTGCAATAACGCTCGATGTGGATGTTGTGGAATTCATCATGGTAAACATGAACCCTGTGAGAAAAGTGTTGGAAATAGAAAACATTAGAGTCTTCTTACGCCATCTTATTGTTGTCCTGGATTTGGCCTTGGTGCACTGTAAAGGATCCCCATAGACTTCAAGATTATTCAATGGAAGAACCCTTTGCAACATTAAAAACAGTCTTGCCCTCTCATTGATGAAATTCCATGCCTGAAAAATTGACAAAGTTATTTAGGTTGTAGACTGCAGAGCTCTTCCAAGACACATGTCGCTTCTTAAAATTAACCCAAACTGCTTAACTTCCAGCCATCTCCTGTCAACTTTCCAAAGCAACAGGTTTTTTTTGTACAAAACAGCCACAAATCTCATCTCATATTCATAAATTCATCGTGAAATTTGCATCAAGTTCCAACCCCCCCTCCCCCCTCCCACAATTAATCAAACCTTTTGTGTTCTTCACACACAACATGATTGACATCATCAATATTTAAAATTGTTCATGCAAGCTCATCAATTAGGCAATAAGATATTCAAACCAAAAGGACTTGAATTCAACATAATACTTGACGAGGGGTATGTTTTGGCGGTCATAACCAATAACTGTTTCTGTCATTGGGCAGTGATTCAACCGAAACGGGTATAAGCTAGGACCGCCAAAACGCCTAATGAGTCACATGACGCCAGTCACTGATTGGTGTCCATTTTAAATGGCTACCTACCCTTTAGTCATAGCATCTAAAAGCTGTTTAGTCGAGCTCTTCTGACTCCGTGTCATTCTTAACTTGGATGACTGCGCCTCCAGCTGCGGAAACTCAATGTTTGTAAGATCATGAACAGCACCAGAAGGGAATGTCCACGCATTCTTGTGGTAGACCAAGAAACCATCTCGACTTTTGATATTCTTGTCTTCCACGATGTACTTCTGATAGAACAGTCGAATGCGAAGCTCATTGCCTGAAATTCAATAATGAAGAGGTTCATAAATGAAAGATAAAAGAGAATTAAAGACAAAAATTAGCATCTTGTTCGCCAGACTGATGCCATTTTAAGGGGCCTGGGTACGTTTCGATGACAAAAAAAACCCAATTTCCACAGGTTTACATTGAACTTACACGGTTCAAAGATATTGATGGTGGAAAGTTTCCCTTAAAATATTACTTGCTGGGGTGATGTAGTTTTTGAGAACAATGAGTAAAACAAAGTACCAAAAATGACCCCCCAAAAAACTTGAGCAAGGGTCTCCAGAAACATTGCTCTGCAATTGTCACTTGTTTTTCTCAAAAACTTGACAACTAATGAAGATGAAATATATACAGGTAAATTACCATCTTCATTCACAGTGAGTAGAGATTTATGTCATGGTAAAAAAATAGATTTACAAAAGGTATCAAAACCCTTTAAAGACACTTGACACTATTGGTAATTATCAAAGACCAGTGTTCTCACTTGGTGTATCTCAACATATGCATAAAATAACAAACCTTTGAAAATTTTAACTCAATTGGACGTCAAGGTTGCGAGATAATAGTGGAAGAAAAAACACCCTTGTCACACAAAGTTGTGTGCTTTCAGATGCTTGATTTTGGGACCCCAAAATCTAATTCTGAGGTCTTGAAATCAAATTCATGGAAAATTACTTCTTTCTTGAAAACAATGTTTCTTCAGAGGGAGCCGTTTCTCACAAGGTTTTATACTATCAACCTCTCCCCATTACTCGTTTATACCAAGTAAGGTTTTATGCTAATAATTATTTTGAGTAATTACCAATAGTTTCCTCTGCCTTAAATGGGAGACAGACTCCATAGGGGATGACATAAATTCCCTTTACCTTGTGGGAGTCCATACTCCTCGTTGGCTTGTGGATTAACGGCAATCTTCAGTTTCTTCTTCTCCAGTACCAATGATGATGAGGGTGAGGATGTAGGTGTCTGCCTCTCTGCTCGTGGCCGTTTCTTCTTTGTATTTGTCTTCTTGGACTTCGAACCCGTCTGAATTGCTGGGCGAGCTGAGGATGCTACTAAGGTAGGACTGATTTGATTGGCTGTTGGAACAGCTACCTGGGATTGGTAAATCACTGGTTCGCCAGTTGAGACCTCTACCTGCGATTGGTCAATCACTGGTTCGGCAGTTGGGACTTCTACCCGTGATTGGTCAATCACTGGTTCGATGAGCTGTGCTGGGACAGTCGAAGCGTGATTCTGGATAAAATGTGGGTTTTGATTGATCGTTGTTATTGTAGTAGGCGGTGACCCAGCCATCTCATTGGTCAGTGGGTTGATGATCGCCTTTGGTTTGGCACTTGGTAATTCCAACGATGATGGGCCACATGGTAGCTGAACTGTAATTTAAAAAGACAAAAAGACTAAGTATATAATAATAAAGATAATAATAACAATAATAAACCATTCTTGTATTGCGCCATGAGGTCCCTATGCGCTGTAATAGGAAATCAACAACTCAACTGTACAAGGAAAACAGATATGTTTTTAACCAGGTTTTCAATTGTTCTGAAGTCTCAGCCTGTTTGACAACCTCTAGAAGACTGTTCCATAACTGAACTGCTGTATATTGAAGAGAGAGGAAACCAAACAACTTGGTTTTGATAACTGGGGGGAGTCAGAAGGGATTTATTTGAAGATCGCAGATTTCTGGTTGCTTTGAAGATAAACAGGGGCAATACAATGTAAGTGTCCCGTTATCATCTAGGTGTTCTCAGGGCAGACTCAAACTCAAAGCTTATTCACTTCAGAGAACTATCCCTTTCCAGGTTGGCGGGCGGGATCTTACTTTGCGTTTGCTGGAAAAGCTCACTTAAGTTTGGCCGCCTTTCTGTGGGTCTTATGAAAATAACCATCTAATATTAAAACTTAGGCTGTATCCGAATCATATGGCAGCTACAGCTACGGCTACGACTGTTGCTAGTTGTGTTTCTAAGGACGTCTTATCCTTTCATGCATGATGGCGCCGAACTCAAGCTCTGGTGTTTCTGTTCAGCAGAGTGTGGGTTCGAATCCCGGTCGTGACACTTGTGTCCCTGAGCAAGACACTTTACTATAATTGCTTCTCTCCACCCAGGGGTAAATAGGTACCTGCTAGGACAGAGATGGTTCTTGTGGTTTGTTTAGCTTAGTGCGCTACATATTTAGCGGCACAGCCTGTATACTCTCCGGGGAGCTGAGATGGTTTAAGGAATGAAATGGCCAAGTAATCAGGGCTTTGAGGCATGGTGTATAAAGCACTACATAAAAACCGAACATTATTCTTATTGTTGTCTAGCCATAGCCATAGCTGTAGCCGCTTATTCAGACACGGCCCGAGTCGCTTTGAGATCCTACCTGCTGGTCTTATCAGCTGACGAATAGAAGGCTCGATATTATCAAGGTCTGTACAGTTGCTCTGATCGCCCTGATCTATAAGATTAACAAAACAAAAAAATGTTTTCATTGTCACGTCAAAAATTCAAGATTCACTTTTGTCATCTGTCTAACCCTGCAATGTAGCTGCACCAAAGAGCAAGGCAAAGAATGCTCGTGCACTTATTGAAATGAAGGTACATTGTTAGACAATTAAACTAACCCGTCTTATAAGCTGCAGCCCTGAGGTACATGATGAAAAGGTGGGTTAGGAGCTTAGAGCCCTTGACATCCCCCCCGACCCTACATATCATAGCCCCAACCCAACCACCACCCCCACCCTAAACAAACACACAAAAACATCCCCAAAAACACCAATGAAAATAAACACCCCAAAACCCCAACTCCCCCCCCAAAAAAAAAACACAAAAAAAAAAACTGACATTTAACCATTCTTGCTTCTTACCTGAGATCACCCTAATGAAGGCATCCAGCGATTGGGTGAGTTCCCCAATCTCATTTGGGCTGAACTGGCAATTCAGATCTCCTGAAGCACAAGAACAACAAAAGAATTTTTTTTAAACATTTCAGGTTTTTTTTTTAACAGACCATTGAGGTTGCCCCTTTGTAGGGACACACAAGTTTTCGACTACTTTATGGAGAAGTTAAACTTAATCCAAACTTGCAAACAGCGCCCTCTATTGGCAGGTATAAACACAGATTTTATTCCAAAATGTCACAGAATCACTCATTTGACGGACCTCAATTTAGCGAGTTTGTTCCAACTGGAAAGGGGGGATGTGTAGTTAAAAAAAAAACAATATTTGACTTTAAAAAATGCCGACACAGCACTGGAAATATACAGCCAATCAAACTAGGAAGACTGGTGCAAACCCGCACTCACACCTCGAACCAACACCCAGATGATCAAACATCGGAGCTTGAGTTTGGTGTTCTGCGGCGTATCGAGGCAGAGAACAGTGACCAAACTGAAGCTCTTGTGTTTCTGAACAGCAGAGTCTGGGTTTGAGTCCCGGACGTCGTGACACCTGTGACCTTATAAGCAAGATGCTTAACAACTATTGCTTTGTCCTTTGGATGGGACGTTAAGCGGTTGGTCCTGTTTGTTATGTAATACACGTAAGATAATCCAGTTCACTTATCGTAAAGAGAAGCAGTCCGCCCAAGTGTTGCTGGTCTGATCGACAGCATATTGCACCAGAGCACCTTGTAAACAATTACATGGTGCTATTAAGGAACAGGTCTCTACTTCAAAATGTAGCTCCACAATCATTGCAGGACAAAATACTGAGCCCTAAGGGTGTGATAAAGCACTATGGGTGCGTTCATTTAGATTCCCTGGGTCAACCCGGTCTGCCCCCGGTACGTTTGAATAGCTTTGACGTCATTCTAGGGGCTCACACCCGGGTCAGCCCCTAGTGCCCTGCTTGTGGAGTGGGTCACTTGGGGGTGACCCGAGGTGCATGCTGTCACCACGAGAGGGCGATTGTGATCGTTCAATTAGCTCTTGTCAGGGGCACACCAGAGTGTGCACCGCGGGGTGCGACCCAGGGAAGCTAATCGAATGCACCCACTATAAGAACCTAGTATCGTTATAATTGACATGCCATATTACCTGATAATAAATCAGTTATAATTTCTTGCTGGTTTTGGACGTCTTCAGGTGGCAGGTTGAAATCTTGAAGGATGGTGTGAAAGTCTTCAACCATCGGAGAAACGTCACTCTGGGGTCCTTGAGCCAAACTCTGTGATGTGGGATCCATCTGCAAAACGGAATATTTAAAAATCCATTTATTATATGGCATTAATAAGGTCAGGTCGTGAACATTGCTCTTGTAGGGGCATAGCAATTTTCCTATGGATACAAATGTCAATTCATGCAGGAGCCTTGCACTGTGCGCATGATGTCACCACGAGAGGGTGAGTGATCGTTCGATTAGCTCTTGTCAGGGGCTCACCCAAGAGAGCACCGCTGGGTCGACACAGGGAAGCTAATCAAAAGCACCCATAGAGGGCCTGCTCCCCAGACACAGACGACAAGAAGCTCAGCATTCAGAAAGCTCCAGTTGAAAAACCATTGATGGAGACTCATGCCTAATATTTCAAGTCAACAATAAACAATAGACCGATCCATTAAGCTCTGTCCACGGCGCACGTGTGAGCAAGAGCATGTGAGCCTCTCCAATGTCGTTCTGCACAACTCTGCTGCGTGCGTCCAAGCATATGCGCATCATGTCAGACTTTATATTGTCACTTTTTGTTGCGCATTGGGTAGTGATTAGTCAATATGCAATGGGGCTGAGCTTAATGGATCGATCTATTCAATCAACAGACTTTTTTAAGATCCATGATATTTTTGTGACATGGTTTATTAAAACGATGATAGTTACCTAGCAATCTCAAAATCAAAAGGCTGGTACCTAGAGATGGAATGGGGTCAACATTTTAGGTATAAAAAGGAAAACATTTAAGAACCTCACCAGTAGATCTGCAAAACTTGTATTTGGATCCATGGTGTCCTCTTATAAGTTCTTGCTTTAACTGGCCGGCCTGTAAAGAAAACATCTCTTTAAAACAAACTTTTGATACAATTCAAAGGGATGTAAGTTGTTTTAGGGGCATGAAGAAACTGTATTTTAAGTGGACTACTTATTAAGTTGCTTCATGCCCATAAAAACTTTTGAAACTGTATAGTGGACTACTTATAAAGGTGCATCATGCCCATGACAACTTAAGTATAGCATGTTTTTAGAAAACTTCTTGTACGTGTGACCTTCCGACCTTTCTCTTTTCTGAGAAAACAGTAACAACAACAACAAGTTGTTCACACGAGCATTGAATCCATCCATGGTTGAAAGGTGACAGGCAGCAGGTACCGCATCAATGGCCGCAGATTAAACCCCATGCCTGGAATGACAGGCAGCAGGTACCGCATCAATGGCCGCAGATTAAACCCCATGCCTGGAATGACAGGCAGCAGGTACCGCATCAATGGCCGCAGATTAAACCCCATGCCTGGAATGACACAGAGGCAATGGAAGTCATGGCAAAGCTGTTGCCCCTGGTCTTGGCCCTAGTGGCCTCTGTTGCCCCTGGTCTTGGCCCTAGTGGCCTCTGTTGCCCCTGGTCTTGGCCCTAGTGGCCTCTGTTGCCCCTGGTCTTGGCCCTAGTGGCCTCTGTTGCCCCTGGTCTTGGCCCTAGTGGCCTCTGTTGCCCCTGGTCTTGGCCCTAGTGGCCTCTGTTGCCCCTGGTCTTGGCCCTAGTGGCCTCTGTTGCCCCTGGTCTTTGGCCTTAGTGCCCCTTCAAAGTTTGCCATAGACTTTATGATTTCACAATTGAAGTGCCCTTTGCAAAATTGAAATGACCTTGCCCTCTCGAAGAGGAAATCTGAGGCCTCAATTCTCAGAATTCTAGAAACGGTGCGTGCATGAATTGTTCAAATTCACATCGACATGTTTTTATTGATTTGAAATAATTTTACACTTACAGGATGCTTGCTAATAATTACCAAGAATACCAAATTTATAATATTAATAAGTGACCTTTCATATAGAAATTACACAATTTTTTTACCAAACGATGACCCTCCCTGAAGTTTAATGAACTTATAATAATTGTTTTGAAATATATGTGATCCTTTTCAAACCACAAATGTCAATGACCTCCAGCTGGTTGACCCAGCAAAGAGCAAGGAACGGACCAAGCAACTGGAGCTCTCTACAAATGTTAACACATTTTTATAAAATAAAATAAAATGTCAAAATTTATTAAAATAAAAATATTACTATTTAGTATTTAGTTCCAAAGCAAAGCTCCAGTTACTGCCTGGCCTGGGTGGGTCCAGTCTCCCTATAAACATTAAGCTCCACCCCCCCCCCCCCACAAAAAAAACCCCACAAAAAACAACAACACAAACAACCACACAAATCACACACTTTTCTTACCAAAAAGGGTGGTGAACCACACGTAGCTGCTGTACTGGTACGTAGACTAGCAATTCTTAGTATTCTTTGTAATGTACGACATGTAACGTTTACGTTTTGACTTTGTTTTTTCAGTTACATTTGCTCAACTTGAGTGAAGTGTTGAAAGTGCTGTCTTCTCGCACGTCGTCGTTTATTTTACAACATCTGCACTCCAACTTGCTTCTTTTATACCACATTTTACACCATACGCATACGAAGAAATATGCCATAGAAACCTACACGAAAATCTATATTTCTCATCCGTGTACAATCCCAGAATGATAACGAGACGTACGGAAATACCCATCACTGCGCTCTCGTTGTGGTTTTACAACGTGTAGTTGGAACTCGTTGAGTTAGACAGCTACGTACTACACGTTTTGAATGCTACACGCGGGTGGGGATTCCCCTTTTCCTGTTATAGCATGAGCAGTTATTTTTAGAACCATGACTAAAACTCTGGTTAGTCCCTTGTTTTAAAAACAAAATCTAACAGATGTGAAAGAGAAAAATACTGAATAATAAAAGAAGAAACGGATTGACAAGAAAAACATGGTCCAAAAGGCAAAAGAAAATCGAGCAATGGAGAGATGTTGTTAGTGTACAACATCATGGTTGACTGAAACAACTACCTCAAGTAACGTTTTTGAGAAAGAGGTAATTTCACAAAATATTTGAAGTGAGAAAGACTTCCGGCTCAAGCCTTTCTTCTCTACCTCTCAGCAGGCATCGTGAACAAAACACACAATTTGTGCAACAAGGGTATGTTTTCTTGCAACTTCGATGACCAATTGAGTTCAATTCATACAGATTTGTTATTTTATCAATTTTCATTGGGATAACAAGTGAGAATGGTCTATACCAAGAACTCTCCAGTGCCTTTAAGAACTAGGCCTAAAGGCGTGTCGGGGATTATTTGTTAGCCGTTGCGAAATCCTGACGTCATGGGAAAGAACTTATTTTGAAGTTGTTTCGTTTTCAATAGTTTCCTTTATTAAGTAGCCTTTATTAATGTGTTTTCTGCTGGTTTCTCTCTCCTAACTTATCATGTATGGCGGCGAAGGCGTACCCCTCCCCCCCCCGTACTCGGCATGTGCATACATTTTGTGTAAAAACAGTATTTAATTTTGTGTAAAAACAGTATTTAATTTTGCTAGGGATGAAGGGACAAAGAAAATCAAAGGATATCGAAACAGTCAAACATGCACTAAGGTTTGTCCTTTTATTTGAGTGAAGAGACACACGACGCTACAGAACGTCCTCTAAACAGTTTGCTAAGAGTTAGTATTGTTTGAAGCTTTGCATGGTGTGGAGAAAGAAGAAGAAACTATAATAGTAAACTTGCGGGTACAACCACGTGTAAATCTCTTAGGGTGAGTGGGTGTACTCAGCTCGTCTTCAGGAGAATGCTGGACTGCTGGCGGTGGTGGAGAATGAGCATTTGGGCGGGAAGGATCGAGGCTGTTCTTGGGCGGTGATGCGTGATATGAAAGTTATTTTGTGGCCATTGAAACGATGACATCATATAGAAAACAAGGATTATTTTTCAAAAAGTTGTTTCGTTTCTTATGTATATTCACTCATGTTATTGAAGTATAACTCGTGAGAATATTTCTGCACAGTATATAAGAATATGATGAATGCATCATGGCGGATGGATAGAGCAGTTCATGATTTTTAGCAGAGGAGTTTTTTTCTTCTTAAATGCATGCTTCAAGCAAATGAGGAGCACAAACACACAAGTTGCATGTCTTAAAGACACTGGACACTATTGGTAATTGTCAAAGACCAGTCTTCTCACTTTTTGTATATCTGCATAAAATAACAAACCTGTGAAACTTTGAGCTCAATCGGTCGTCGAAGTTGCGAGATAATAATGAAAGAAAAAATGCTCTTGTCACAATAAATTGTGTGCTTGTAGCTGCTTGATTTCGAGACCTCAAAACTTGAAATCAAATTCGTGGAAAATTACTTCTTTCTCGTAAACTATATTACTTCAGAGGGAGCCGTTTCTCACAATGTTCTCGTTACCAAGTAAGATTTTACGTTAAAGTAATTACCAAAAAGTATCCACTGCCTTTAAGTGGAAAGGTGGGGTGGGATGTGGGTCGGTTGTGTTGTTTGGAGGAGTGGGGGTGGGGGGGGGGGGGTAAGGCATATCACAAGATACATGAATCGGACTTTAAACACTCTCATATTTTCCTGTATACATTTGTTTTACTTTATTAATGTCCGGCATTGTCCTCTTTATAAAATGCTTCATAAATAAAATAAAAATCACAAAAAGAAAAGAATTAGAAAAATACCACAATTTGTGATGAAGATTATGAAAAAAGGCAAAAATATTGGCATAGCTTCTCGCGTTATGATTATAAAAAACGCATGATAGAAACTCCCGATCGCTTTATAATAAGGCGATTATTTACAACTTTAATTAATACAAGTAAAAAATTGATAATTGGTGTCAACACAATTATATTATTTACAATATTTTAAGTCACAAAATAATCTTTTCGTTTCATTGATGGGTGCAAACAACATAGTTCGAACTCGAACATTCTAGGAAACGTATACCTTTGGTTGTTGTAATCGTACAAATTATTATTTCATTTCCACAGTTGTAGATAATACAACAAAACTAATCTGTGAACTTTTCATTTCAAAAGGTGGTAGTGTTTAAGAGATATCGCCGAAGCCCTGGAGTGGCTATGTCCACGCAGGAAAAATAATAAATAATTTTGGAACACACAATCTGAGAAATGTAACCGACAGTAACACTTCTCAGATTCAATATTGGGGGGGGGGGGCGGATATCTTTTTCCATAACCATAATGATTCTTAAAATGATTTATTATCGAAAGCTGTTGTACTTTTAAACCCCAAGTAAGTTTTGATTGCCGGTAATTTCGAGATTTACCTTCCCTTTATTAATAACTTCACGACCAAGGCATTTTGTTCATAAACTGACGAGTCAAATAATACAACCCAAGAAATAAACCTCCAGATTAATAAATCGTGAATAGAGAAAGAAGAAAATGTAATTACATAACCTGTATTCAAGAAATACCTTTTTTACAGAACTTCATTTTAGGCACTTTGCTGGGCATTGATATTTTGTTTTACCTTTCCATGATTAAAAAGAAATCAAGAAGGGTGCAGAGGTTTACGATTCTTTTTTAGGAAATACCAAATTATTTGCAGAACCGAAAGGGTAAAAAGAAACGGATGGATGCATTTCCTAAATTTGATAAAGACAAGTTTATTTATTTATTTTTATTTGTTTTTTTGGTTTTTGTTTTTTTTTGGTTTTTTTTTTTTGGGGGGGGGGTTGCCTGATGCATGGGTCGAACTACCTTCCTTAAGATTTGCCAACCAGTGGTGGATCTCACACAGAGATCAGACTGGTCACTCGTCCTAACTTAGGTCTAGCCTTAGGTGTCTAATAACTCTTAGGACTAGTCCTGAGTTAGGAATATCTTTGTGGAATCGACCCAGGTTTTCCTGAAGCTGCCAACAACAGGAATGAACAAGTTTTATAGTGGTGGTTCTCAGAAAAACCGGTGGTTGACAACTCAACACTTCTCAGAAACTGTGCCCAATTTAGAGCTGTTCAAGAAACAGAATATTGCTTAACAAATTGTCTGCTGAGCAGAAATGAGTAGGATATCAGTCACAAATTGTACAAGTTACATGGTAGTTTGGCTGGTAACCTTATTCTGGTAAGCATAATTTTCTGTGTTTATCTGCTTTCTGTGCTTACGCAGCTCTATGAAATTGGGCCCGCAAGAAGCTTGGATACAATACTTGTTGTATTTACATAGAATAATTTGTACACTTACAATAATGAACAAGATGTCATGCATAGGTCAGACTCCACAGACTCTTTGAGGAACCAACCAACGAGTCTTCAATCACCACCGAGACTTAGCGACGAATCTTTAGGCAAAAGTCTTAGCAAACTTTTAGAGTCTGCTTGTTTAAAGTCAATCGTCTGTGCATCTTTGAAGCTAGCCTGAACATCACACTTCGAGGCTCGTGACTTTTTACGCCAGATCCGCCGTTCGGCCCACGTCCATTGACCTCACATCATTTCACATGGCCTTCATGATTCTGGAGATTCGCACTTAAATCCGATGTACATGTGATAAACAAAGGGGACCAGTCTATTTTGGAGCCGGCTAGAGGGACTTTTGGGACGCTGGGTGGCAGCAGACTTACCAGGTCTTAAAAATCCTATGTTCTCGGTAATGTGCGCATGCTCAGATTGACGCAAAATATGGAAATTTAGTTGTTAACCACTGGTTATTTTTAGCACCAACACTATTATTACCTGGTTAGTATGCTGCCACCTATCGTTCGAAAGTCTCCAATTAGCTCAATGTTTGTTTTATGCATGTGTCTGATGGAAGTCTAAACCATTGCAGACATTGGTGCCATACGGCAGCTTGAAATGTCATTCCACGTGGTGACCCCTCCGAGAGGGGATGAACAGTCTGCCGGTCCCGGTCCAGAGATTTGCAGCAGGCCGCTGTGGATGCTCAGAGGCAGGGAATGCACCTCCGGACTGATGGTACGAAGCTCCTCAGACGCCCTCAACGGCGTGACGACGATAGAAATAAGACAAGCGTGAAGCGGCATGTCGGGTGAGCTCCATTTCTGTGCTACGGTGAAATAAACCTTGGGGAACATTGGGGGTGCGTCTTGCCCGAGGTAGTATCGCCGGAGCTGATCACGAAACTGATCCAGATCGAACACTTTGATTTCTTCGTCCCTCTCTAGTTTGGTTGGCTTTTCGTTGGCGTTGAGGGTGCACCAGAATACAACGCTACGACACCGTCTCGTGACGTAGATGTTGCCATTACGAGATTCGATACTCATCCTGTATCCGAATGAAATAAGAATCTCATTAAGAAATGTCTTCAAACATAAATGCACTATAAAACGCTTTCCCTAATACTAGTTTCCAATTTTGATTTCATTGAAGTGCCACATGGCCCAATTCAATAGAGATGCTTAAGCACCAAACTAGTTAAGCCAAACCAAATGCTAAGCAGAATGAGGTTACCAGCAAAACTACGATTTCACTTTAGCATTTGTGACTGGTATCTTGCTATTTATTTGTATTGTTTAAGCAGGAAATGTAAAGCAATATTTATGCTTATAAACAGCTCTATTTTTGGCCACGGCACTTAAATATAAGCAAGTCATGGCGTGTTCAAATTGACTGTTTGATTGTGGGTGTGGCTTCGCTTTACTTAGCCGTATAAAACATTGCTAAGCTAGCCACAACTTTAGGAAGAGCCAACTCAGAACGGTCATGAACCCCAAAGAACTCCCGTGTGAATCAAACTCCATCACTTCAAAATTTGAGTCATACCAGGGCCCAAATTCATACAGTTGTTGCTTAGCAGAAAATGCTGCATACAATTTGCTATTCAAAATTTGAGCGGGGCACCAGTCAAACCACAGTAAACTCTGTAATTTTGGCTTAGCAAGTGTTTGTGCTTACTATAACTGGCCTCAGGGATTGAAAAGTGCAACAATACTGCATCAATACCTCAATCGTAACACAATCATCAGAACTTACCCTCTCTCGAAACACCTCAGAACCTCAGCTGTGAGACTGATCTGTTTGTCGGTCATCCCTGGCTGTGCTGGGACTGCCCCAACGTCTGGTAGATGGATTGCCTCCATCCCACGCTGCATTCCCTCCTCCCATGGTTGGTTGAAGAACAACACGCAGCCGGCTGGGTTCTCCACACACTGGTACCCGGCATCCGTCGACTGGTAGGAGATTTGAATTGACATGACATGCTCTAAAAAAAAAAGGTGAGAGAACAAACTGCTATCAGATTTCGAGGTTTATACTCCGGTTTAGGCCAAGCATAAATGTCATAGTTGACTGGGTTTTTTACAGTAGGAACAAAGATGACGTTCGTTCTGACAGATTTCCGACAACCTGTGGCTTTAGGCTCTGGTTTAGGTCAAGCATAAACAGCATAGTGGGCTGTTGTTGTTTTTCTTTGAACTTCATATTGAGGAACAAAAGGTGATATTTGTTCTGACCCAGGTTCAGCCTGGAGCAAGGTTCATGAGCAGAAAGGACACTGTTACCTTGTCACGTTTACATTTAAACTGTTATTTTGCAGACCCCACCCTCTGTCTCCTCATTCATTATTCACCCTTATTTTTCTGTGTGCTTTCTGCCGCGCTCTCTAACACAAACCTATTCATGTGTTTAGTGTTGTGTTGTGTTGTCATTATAGCCATCAAGACAAATCCTGCTAGGGTCAAAACTATACTAACAACTCATGACTATCTTTAGCCCAAGAGCGGCATAGGCTTTGAAACACTCATGGACAGTGTTAACTTCTTGACATTTCGGTCAATGACCTGTCAGAGCTTGTTGAAACATCTCAACACTGCGGTAAATTGTTACTGACCCAGAACAGACATCGATTGTACTCAACAGATCTGAAAAGGTCTTATTAGTTAAACGACATGGCTCTGGCCTGTGAGGGCGTTTACCAAAGCCGTTTCCTAAACAGTCCCCGGATGTCCTTCTGAGATTAAAGCATGCCAAGTTGTTTCGTCACTTTATCAACGTCACAGGTGCATGGATTAGCTTTCTGCAGTTTGAAGCCCATTTAGCTACATCGGGGAGTTAATATTAGCCCAGGTAATCAGTTATATTGTCATGAAATTTGTCCCGAGTTTGTTGAACAAATTAAGTTGAAATGGCGTCCCTCGATCTTGGCCTCGGCCCGAGTTCATCTGGTGTTATTTATTGTCATCCTCAACGTAAGCATGATTTGAATGACGGCATTGCTACCCTTATGGAGGGTGCCGGTTCAGTAATGTACTTTTTTCATGCTAAAAGTCACGACGCGAGAATTGAATATGGAAGCGGTGTGGTTATCAACAAGGTGTATATAAAAAGATCACTACCTACAAAAGGAGATCGGCCCTGGGTATAAATAGAGCATCTTGCGGTCATGAGTCCTGGACAAAATAAATTGAATTTCAAAAGGAATATCGTCATCACGAAAAAGTTTGCTGAAATTTCCTCTCAATACATACCAGCTGGTAGGGTCGGCTCAGGCGAACTGAGCATGCGCTTGGCGTTGGCTGGTGATGAATATTCATGATGCTGAGCCGGTTGGAGCTGGTGATTGGTGGTGTCATCCATGGAGACGGACTCCATTGCCATGGTGACCGCACAGGTGGTTGGGAAGGAATGTGACGAGTCGGACAGGGAACTCTCGTAGCTCGGCGGCGGATTGGACTTGCTCGTAGTGGCGCACGTTGTGTAGCCCGATGACGTCACGGTTGGCATGGCAACCAGGTCATGGTAGTTGACGTGCCTCGGATCATTATTATTGACCAATGTATCTGTCACTATTTAGAGAATAGAGGAAGGATATAACACGTTGAGAAGTTGGTAACAGCTCGAGTGTAAATCGGGAAGGTCAGGAACTAAATATAGCCAAAAGATACGAAAATAAAGTCCCTTCAAAATGTCCATGGCTATGTGGTACCTGGCAGATACAATCAAACTTTTGAAATAGTCCAACACAAGGCAGGCAAATATTGTCTCAAGTTACAGTACAGCTCATCTTAGAATACATTTCTATATCAAGGAAAGTGTTCTGTGATCATGGTAACAGCCATGCATGTCGAACGGTGTGTTTTGTGTTTGTTTGTGTTTGTATTTTTTAATATCAAATTTTAACCAAAGAAAAACAATATTAGAACTTCATCCCAGCCCAATAATGGGGTTTCATCTGTTTCCCCTTCAATTTATTGAGTATATCTACCTAGCCATTGAAATCATAATAATATGAAATCCGAATTTTCAATATATTTGCTTTTACTCTCAATTTAGTTCCAACAAAAATACAGCCATGAAAAAAAAGAGGGGAAATCCGTACTTCCGACATTGTCCAGTTTATTGACCCTTCCATGCTCCATGCCCCCAATGTTGCTGCCCTCCTGCCCATACACGTGACCGCTCCCTGGGGGGTAGTGGGCGTGGCTTGGGGGATGGTGGCCGTGGTTGCCATCGATGTCACGTGTGATGACGTCATTGATCATGTCAAGGTCGGCTGCTGTGCTGTTTGGGTAACCTGTAATATGAAAAAGCATTGTTTGAACTAATGCTTCTCGTTGTGGACATTTTGCTCTTTTTAAGATTTTTTTTTTTTTTTATCAAAACGGCCGCCGTATACATGTAGTTTGACAATCTTCCCGTCAAGAGAACTCAGCAAACTCCCACAAGGGATATAAACACCAAGCTGGCAACATCCAATCTCTCTCATAACAACAACTGGTGTACGTGTATTGGTTTATTATGAGTTGCACAAATTGTGACTAAGTAATCTAGTCGACAATATTTAATCTAGACGTCCCTGTGAAATCATCAGTAAGCTTGGTAGGATTCGAACCCACAACCGTGTGATTGCAAGTAATTAATTACTGCACCACGGTTTATCCCTATTTTTGCAATGTTTTAACAAAGTTAAAATGCACCCAGCAAGTTAAGTTAAATAAAAAAGATCCTACATATATATCTGTACTAAGCCTGAGCACAAATATTTAATTTAGGCCCCTATAATCATTGTATTAGGCCCGTTATACACTGCTTCTAGATTTGCTTTTCTCGTGTATCGCTCAAATTATTTCAGAAGAATACTATTAATTCCCAGACCGCCAGATCCAAATTAAAAAATTATAATGACGAAGTCTTTTCTATAAATACACTTCAGATAAATCTAAAATATCTTTTTTCTTTCGTGTGGGTGACCTTTGGTAAAACGTTTCTGTGTAATTCCTGTATCAAATGAGTTTATTGACTTACAGTTGGTGTATGCTTGCTGGTAGCCATAATCAACACCGGGACGGCTCTAGAAGAAAACGGAAGAAAATAATCATGTACTACATGCTTGTAAATATTTCCAGATTTCCTTTGTAACCTTTCTAATGTTGAACTCTGTTTTGCAGATGGTTTTATTAGGAGACGTCCAAAGTGAAGTTTGACACGAGCTAAAGAGGTCAGTGTGTTTGGTGCTAAATGGGTAAAAGCTAGCAATGTCGGGGAATTGAGTTCGAAGTTATCGCTTAAAGGGTCTGTATGTAGACGTTTGGTAATGACTCTGAATATTAATTGAAATAAAAACTTTCTTGGTAAGCACACCAGCTTTTGATAGTATAATGCACTTATGGAAAAGCGTTCAAAAGTATTCCAAAGGCAGATTATACTTCCTGCGTGTACACAACCGCTCAAAGATTTTAGGCAAAATTACAGGGTTTTTTATTTCAGTTTTCTTTGAATGAAGTTCTTAAATGATTGCTCAATATATTCAGGCGTGATTTATTTTGGAAAACTGCTAATAAACGTTATTCCTATATAGGATTTGAGGCATTGCATGGTGAGGTATCAATGTATATTTGGTTTGCGGTAACACCATGTGTGTATCTACTTGCCAGGTAGAGTTTGTTTCTAGAGAACTGTCTTGCGTTATTCCTGTTTATGTGTTTATTTGTTTTGTCAGAGACTTATCAGTGGATTGTATACGTTCTGCAATACATTTTGAAAACAAATGTTGAGAAGAATTTGTTTAAATATAATATAGGATGAAAATATAAAATGCGTGGTCGTCATGTAAAGCAACGAAGACAGCTCAATAAAACAACGGTCGCTGATTACATTAGACGCGGTACTTACCGGATCATACCAATGATGACTCGGTTGTTGGTAACTCGAATGATTTTGCCGGTCGTATGCATCAGCTGAAATAAGTCATCGAAAATAATCGTTTAATTCCCTGTCACAGATGTCATTAATGGAATACATCTATCAATATCGGTCTACGGTTTTAGATGTCTTAATAGAAATTCACTTGTGTCGAGAAGTGCCTGATTTTGACGTGGGGCGTCAAACTATGGATTCCAACTTACTGTAATAAGTTCCAGGTCGCACGTCATATGGACTGTACCGCTCGGAGTAACTACTCATCGAATGTCCACTCTGAAGAGAAAATCAAGAAAATTGCTATTCAAAAAACAATTACCTAAACAATTGAAGAGTAAGGCCCACGTCACTCGAGGTAATTTACAGGCAAGTTCCAGGCAATCTCCAAGAAGCACAGGAAGTTATATTTGAATGTTCACACATTTTTTCTTGGGGATCGTAAGACATTGTTTGAAAAATTACTCATGTCTCGTCCAGCAAAGTGGTCCTGTAGCATGCACTGCAGATGGTTGCCTCCAAGTTGCCTGTGAAAGTTTACTCGTGTTACGAGGCCCTTAAGAAATGATTTAACTCTCTGTCTTGGCTCATAGTCATCAATGATGTTAGGCAGAACTGGTATGTCTCTAAGCAGTCACTACTTGGGTAGACTTTTCTAACATAGAAACTATGAGGAATGATTTAAGATCACCACAAAAGTGATGACCAATGTTTCATCCAAAACTAAGGGTTTGGAAAAGAGCCAGACTCAAGTGTTTTATAAAGAGAACTTTCCAATTCGAAGTCGTTATCTCCAGCTCATCACTGGCACTAAAAGTAGCCAAATTGCAATAGATGCCAAACGCTGTCCATACGATTTGGAAAAGCCTTCATTGCTCAATTGAGGCCACCTAAAGTGGCCAGTGGCAAACCCATGTGGCCAGTAGCCAACCCATGTGGCCAATGGCCAAATCATGTGGCCATTGGCCAGCCCATGTCGCCACGGTAGCCCTATATAGGACTCTTCCTCAGTGGCCTCGGATATTTCAAGCCAGCGAGGCCAGGCCGTCTGTACCCATAAGTTAGCCTCCCACTCAAGACTTACCCTGTGGTGAGAGTCCTGCTGGCCATACGTTGGGCTGGTCGGAAGCCGGTTTTTCATTGCGCTGTTGGATGCTGAAAGAAAGCAAAAAAAACAACGTAATGTAAAGAAGACTAGCTATCAACGTAAACAGTTCAGCTGGTCAAAGAAAACACGCACAAAACTGCGTTCACATTAAATGTTGCTGAGCTATCTGTCACAATTACCTTCTTGCTAATGAGCGTTACTTAGCGCCAAGACACCGGGGGCAATTAATTCCCGCTGGAAGTCAATTATCCTTGTGCATTTTATTTCGACCTATAAATAGCGCTTTTTAGTGTTGATATTGCCGGCCTATATACAACTACTATAGACATAGACATAGATCAATTAGTTATTCAACAGGAGTAAAATCATTAACTAATCTGACTGCAGCGTGGCTTAAAGACTTAACACCCCATGTCTGATTCAATTTCCCTGTGAATGGATATTCTTTTGCCCCCCCCCCTCCTGTGACAACCACAGACTACCCCCTCGCCCTGTCACAACTTTACTCATCAACAAGTGTGGTCGAAACGTCGAAGAATGTTAAACAGCTGAGAACCTGTGGGCATTTTAGTGATATTTTACACCCATAGGACCACATTTGGTTGTTGTTGTTGTTGTTGTTTTCTTTTTCCAGACCGCATATTAAACCAAACTGACAGTCATACTCATAACTTTATTTGTATGAACAAAATTAAGACGAACTGTTGTGAATCATCAACTCCTTAACATGACGTCAGAGATAAACAACAGCAGGGGGCGCTCGGACTTTGACGTCACACTTTTGTGCGGTGAGTCTTTAGCACAGTATGAGATACCCGTTTCTTATACAAGTCGAGAGCCCCCCTGTGGCCGGCAAGTGTGATCAAACCGCAAACTCAGTCAGATATAAATCTGCCTAATTATTTCTGGAGGATCGGACTCGGACAACATTTGTGAAAGTAAGACTTTGTCTAGTTTTGTTCAAAACATCGCTCTGAGATTACCCCCAAAATAGCTGTCTGTAAATTTATCCAATTTGATCCTATGTTAGTATTCACTACAGGATAGCAGTAATACTAAAGTATGGGACTACATTTAATACTGTTTCCGGAAACTTTACGTCAAATGAAAGATTCTAGAACATTCTAAAAGAAGTCAAGACAGATGACCACAGGTGATCTCGTTGTTAATCGAACTTTAAGCGAGATTGTTTTGAAAGTTTCTTCCTCTACTCGTTTTACAAGAAAAGTTTACACCTGCCAACAAATTTGTTGTTATTTTTACATTCTGTTGGTTTCGCAGTTCGCGGGTGTTTACGCTGCGGGATCTTCAGCGGTTGCCTCGAAAGCTCATGATGTTTATTTTTAATCAGTGAGTCTTTAAGTGCTGCCGTTTGTCAATGTTTTTAAATAGTCTGTAAGAAGTGCTCACCATTGCCAAAGATTTTAAAATAAGTAACCAACCAGTCTTAATTTTGTTTCTGTTTGAATGTGTTGCTGATTTTTTTTTGGGGGGGGGATGTTATTGCTTCTGCTGGTTTTGTTGTTTTTTTGATATTACTGTGATACTGATTTGTCATTTACTCTTCTTCGTCGTTTATTGTTGTTGTGTATTGGGGAATTTTTCGTCTATAAACCCTTGCAATGACCGCCAGCGCGTACACGTGTACAATTTTTTCATTGTTTTACATCAAAGATTGTGATCCGTGACATCATGCGCAATCCATCTATGAATCCATCTTCGAGACCTTTCTATTGCAACGCCACAGCCCGGTTTTTTTTCCAACCGAGCGTGGAAACTATGGAAAGCCAAAAATGCAAAACAAAAACAGATGGTCACAGTTCGTAACAATGTCACACAACTATTAAAAAATAGTGTTGAATTTGTTGGAATCAAAGCAACCAATCATGTGAGATATTTTACCTAAACTGAAAGTTTGCAAAACAAATTTGAAATGTTGAAATGCTCTGTTCTTACGTTTTTTGGGCAGCAGTCTGTAGACTCTATAGGGTTCAGGGATGTCTAGTTGCGTCTTCTCGTGGACCTCATCGATGTCAGGGAGTTTATTGAGAGCAGTACGCAGTCTCGTCTTCCATACGGCTGGCTCAGGTACATGCACACCTGGCTTGAATTTACCCGTATTGAGGGACCACAGCTGTGCATGCCAGAGGAGAGAGAGAGGGAACAGTTACAAGATTAGCTAAGAGAAAATGTATTTCTGGATAAACCACAAGGGAAAAAGTGATAACACATCATTGAGGATATACATGTCAAACAGTCTTTTGCTATTTTGAATTCTGTAATTTAAATATCACAGTATTTGTAAAAGCTGACAAAGCAGCTGTAATTGCTTTTTTAAATGTCGTACTCATAACTCGTGACATGACCGAAGGGGTGGCAAAAAGGTTCTCAAAAAAGCTATGACCCGATTGTGGTCAGTTTTTTTACGAGGAGGGACCCGGGGCAAGGCGGCCGAACAACCCTGGAGATGGTTGCAACAGACACCCCAGACAGGGGGCATGAACAGAGAGTTGGAACAGGAGGGGCGGTCATTGTAAAAGTCTGTCAGCCATCAAGATTTGGGGAGAGTATAAACTACGGCGTGTAAAACAATTATCTTGACATTAAGAATTGGCATGGGATATGTTTCGAAAATCAACTTTAAATTAGGCTGATGCTTTTATCATTTGCGAAAAAAACTTTTTTTCGGTTCGAGGTTGCATCTTCTTTAGGCAAAGTTGCTTCTCAGCGGCGTTTAAATTGCTATTTCGTTGGGGTTTCTTAAATGACCTGCGGGATAATTGGTAATGCGCGAATCTATCATAACCCAATGGCCCGTGGTACTTTATTAACCCCACCTGTGAAATATCTTTGGTAATTGCTTCTGTCAATCTATTAAAGGCTTGGGTGACCGGTGTGTGGGTTTTGCGAGACGATCTTCAGGGTCTCACCTTAAAGATCTTAGAATCTTCTTCCTGGTTGTAGTCTTGCTTTCCAGCGTGTTTCCAGGGAATCTTGAAGAGCTTCTTCTCCTTGTCGATCCATTCTAGTCCCTTGACCGACCCCTCGTTGATGAGATTCTCCAGCCATGGCCGGAGCCTCTGCCGGCTCTGATGGGTGTGAACGACTTGAGTGACCGGTGAATCCTCACTGCTGTCCGTAGACGCCGGGGAGCTTTGAGTCTGCATTGGCTCGTTGGTCCTGGACGGCAACCAAATCAAAAGTTTTATGTTTAGAAAAGTGTACTGGGTTCAAGATATAGACTTGACAGTCAAATGTCCCAAACAAATCTACATCTTCATACTTTTTCAATGAGCTTCCGTACAAACCATGCGGGCTGTAGAAGTCAGTATTCAAATAGTTCCAAATTTATTTGCAGTTGTAAGTTCTTAAATGAACCTAGGACTCAAAACTTGCTTTTTAGTTTGAATTTTATGTACCCAACAAAATACTGAGAAGGGTGACGATGACGTATGTCCAAGATGTGTATTCTGTTCAAGAAGTATTTTCTGTTTTCTGCAGAAAGGGTTCGAACTCCCTCTAGCCATCTGGCTAGCTCGATGTTCTTGTATACATCTAGAGGTAAGTCATCTGCTCTAGTAATGCAAGTCGTAGGTTCGAGCCCCACCCAAGTAATTTGCCTGTGGATTTCTTTCTGAAAAGAACTTGGGAAAGTAGGCTACTGAATATACATTGCTTGATAATTATGTATGGGTAAAAACAAAATTAACATATCAAAATGTAATTTGTTATTTTGTTTAGTATTAATTTGTTGTACCGAAAGGCGAAATCTGTTTCCGAGAAGATGGTGATTGAATGCAACTTCGTACCTTACATGAAATTTAGGATATGGTAATGTACCTTGTTAATGAAGTACGCCCACCTCCTACCCGGACTACATCGAACCCCGAGTTCATTAACAAAGTACTTTGATCCCCTATTTGCCGTTGGTCTTGAGTGGATATGACGGGCCTCCGCCTGCCGCCTTCTAAAGGTATTCGCCTTGCAGCTCAGGGTCGCGTTTTTTGTTTTAACCCAAACCACCAAGCCGAGGTTATTAATTCACCATTTGTCGGTATACAGGTTTATCGCGGCTGGTCTTGTAATTAAAAGAAACTGTGTCTCCGCCGTGCCTGGGCAAATCGTGGCCGGGGGAAACGCGGCGTCCTCTCCCACTAGAATGGAGGGTGCTCGTGGCACGCAATGGGGAAGCCGGGGTTAAAACTTTGGACTTCTCGTGTGAAAATAATCAATTTTACCTCAAATAGAGACATGTCATGTTCATTAATAGAAAGGATATAGGGTACAGGGTTATTTTATCATAAAGTAGGGCTACCTCAGAATTGTATTTAAAAAATAAAATAAAAATTAAAACAAATCCCCGCCCGAGAAACTCTCATCTTGACCAATTTTAACATTCGCAGAGAGCAAACAATGAAACACAATGTCAAAAATAAGTCTCCAAACTTGTTGTTTTAATATTGAAATGTCTTCTGGGAGTGATGAAGTTCTTCCGAGCAGAGAACTAAAGAGTAAAGTCAAGGACGCGGCTAGGTATACGTCATCTATACGCATAGAGAAGATGAAAGTGAAGAAGAGGTAGGCCTACTTTAGAAACAAACGAGCAGGGCCCAATGTCCTTGCTCTGCTCCCGCAAGCAAAGAATCGGCGGTTACGTAAACATGGAATTCCGCGCTTACGTCAAGCACGGGTTAGCAGGGAATTTTTGCATGCGCGTGTCTACATAACTTGCGTATAGGCAATCTTCGCTTACACAGCTAGCGCAGAATTTCGGCACTTCCACATTAAGTAGAGAGTGGTGAAGCGCAGAATTCGGCGGCAAGCACGGAGCCATTATTTTTTTATATCCCAGGTAAACCTTCGTTGCATTATCTCTATTCAGTCCGACACACCCTCGACTCTGGCACCGACTATCAAGCCAAATCTCGGCCGTCCAGATGCTCGTCTGGCCCTGGTCATTAATTTACCCCCGCCATTGCAGGAAGGAACCAGCTAGCTCAAAGGAGGTGTTATTCCAATCAAAAGATAACGAGAATAAACACTTTATTAAAAAAAACTTGCTCAGTTTATCTTTTACACTGCAAAAACTGAGGTGTTAAAGTTGACACCATGGTGTTGTCATATAAAGGTACCTATCAAGAGAGAATCAGAACTAACACCACTAGGTGTTTAAATAACACCAACAATAGCAATATTATGGCCAGTAATTAGTGCTATTTCATCACAGTGTGGTGTCAATGTGGTTTCTTTTTTTCGGTATCTATATGTTGGTACGTTTGTAGTATACTACGCCTATTATGTAGGTAGTTGTATTTTGCCAACATTTTGCATTATGTTTTTGAGGGTCCAAACATCGTCACATATGTTTTAAAAACTTCCAAAATATTCTCAGCGACGCGGTATAAATTCCCCTCTTCTCCCCAAAATCCTTGTTGTCAACTTCTAAATTATTGAGCAAGTTATTTTTCTTCCTTTACAGGTGAAAAACGAGCGGGGCTTTTCTTTTCGGAAATACGCCACTGTCTATTTTTCGTTTGTTCCTTCCTTGATTTCTAAATACCACCGGTATAGGAAAGTATTCTTGCAGTCATAACGTCCTGACTGCAAAACCATAAGGAAACATGAAGTACAAAATAAACCAACGGTGTGCTAATTCAGCAGCAAAATGAAAGTCATTATGAGTTATCAGGAACAATAAAATAAGACGATTGGTTTATGAAATGAAAGGGGCTTACCAAAATGACTTGCGTTAATTTGTTCTACATGGATTAAGTGACATGATATTGCCCTTTTTCGCAACCTCGTGATGATACCCACAGTGTGCACGTGCTTTAATCCTACATACAATGAACATGCACATTTTTTTCTAAATAAAAACAAACCCTTATAATTAATAGCTCTGTGAAAAAAATAACAGGCATATTACTCGGGTGGGATTCGAATCCACGACCTTTGCACTTCTAGAGTAGCGCATTACCAACTTTAGACTACCGAGATTGCCCGGTAAAGAGGCAGTTCGAATCCTTTTCCGCAAAGATTTAATTATTAAAAATAAACCCCTACTTCTTAAGATTGTTTACTTCATAAACAAATCTACTATGTCGACTGTGATCACTTCACTTATAATGATCAAATACCAAAAAATTAACAGTTTGCTCACGAACTAGCCCCCACAAGAAGATCAGTAAAGATAAATTGAACTTTATTTTACCATGAAAGCTCTCTATCAAAGTCAGTTGAAATATCATAACAAAATTTAATCTGAAATAATACCCATTCCAATCTAATCTTTTTTTCGCTCTCAAAAAATTCGTTAACGCGTGAGTCTGTGCGTTCAATTGCAAACGAAATCATCACGAATGCTGTTTATCTCGCTGCTTTTGGGGGCTTTTTTGTTGCACGACGTAAAAACAAATGAGCATTGTTGAAATGATTGACTGCTGAAGTAATGAATTCCCTTGACACTAATGTCTGGTATAGGTCTTTTGTCTTGATTTACTTTCCTTGGCTAGGGTAAGAACAAAGAGGATAAGTTCTCCTATTTTGTGTTGCCGCAGCTTGATGACATAAAGGTCTTATTTCTGCTCTATCCACAAAGAAAGTTCAGCTTACGCCCACCACCACGTAAGAACAACTTGGCCATGTATAGCCGGGGGCTGAAGCGCTTTGCACAGACACCGAGTCGTTAAGACCGCGGCGCGGCACCACAGATTGCCCGGTGACAGAGACGCGAGAAGCCCGGCCAGGCCCTCAGAGCAAATCACGCCTGCGAGCGCCGCACCAACCCGGCAGGGCTGCTTGAAAAAAGGTGCTACGTTTCATGGTAGATATTGGGTGACAAAAGCTTGTCACTTCATGTCATATATGAGTCCTTCCAGAATGTGTGAAGACAAAGACACCATTAAATAGTGTGATTTAATTATCAAGGCTTTATGGAAAGTGCCTTTGATGAATCGGTGGATCCAAAGACACTGCGAGCATATCTCGGATGATTTTTTTTATTTTTACGACTCAAACTTTCAAAAACTTAGAAAGTGTTTTCAGTCTAAAAATCTCTTCTAATTCAAAATCATTGTTCTACTCACACTCACACAACTTTACGGATCCAGTTAGTGGATCCTGCTATATGAATGTTCTATTATTCCCTTTTCGAATGAATTCCCTTATGGGGCCCGGGTTGAATTCAATATTCCCTTGTGGGTCTATTTTTCTGTAAGACCCCACAAGGACACAAACACACCGAGTACAAATTGCCCTGTGTGACTCTATTTTACAAAATCTAAAGAAACAACGGAATTATATTTTTAGTTTGTCACCGGCAACATTTGTTTTGTAAATTGCGATTTATCCACAACAGACTTTATATTCCATATTTCAAACTCAAGGGAAGGACAGGTATAAGGAGGCAGCCCAGAGGTAGCCTGGAGGAAACCCAGAGTTAGCCTGGAGGCAGCCCAGAGGTAGCCTGGAGGAAACCCAGGCTGGATTCGAACCCACAATTACTTTCCATTGATATCAGATCAATATCTTGCATTCATTTCAAATGATGAATGAACAACATGCAATAAGTTAAAAAATATTAAAAAATCAGAAGAACTTCGATCGAGCCAGCCAAGGCCTAATTCCTTTTCGAATTGGCATTAAGAACTACACCATTGTAAAAGATAGTGCCTAGCATAAGACAAGCAGCACACAAGTACACTCATACATTATGTTAAACGAATTTGCAAGCATTTGAGAACTTCAGCGAACAACAGGGCCATGTCACACAAGGCAATTAACAGGCAACCAGTTCCAGGCAATCTCAAATAAGAGAATTCATTCCCATTTGAATGTTCAGATAATGTACTTGTTGATCATAAGACATTGTTTGAAAATTTATTCATGTGCTACCAAAATGGTCCTGTAGCATGCACTGCAGTTGGTTGCCTCCAAGTTGCCTATAAAAGATGCCCAACGGACAAGGCCCTCAAGTGTCACAAACTTGGGGAACAAGTATACCAAGTTAGGGGAAAACGTTTCTGTGAGATGAGGTATAATTAGCTATAAGTTTAGAACTTATAATTGATTGCCGTGCAATGTCATGCTGGAATAATACTGTATTGTCTAAAAGTGAAACAAATTCAACATAAAGTTGAAAAGAGAGTTACATGAATTTTTGAAAACTCAATTAATAGAAAGTAATATTAAAATTACTGTTCGTTTACATTGTTGACAATAAACTATTTATCGCTCAGTTTAAGTACGAATTACATAAACAAAAATTGTTCGATCAAAATTGCACTCAGAGCAACACAATATTCCCATCACGTAGATAATACAAATATCAATAATTGTGACAAAAAAGTCTTCTTGTCATTTCACAGGAATCATCCAGTAATATTATACAAACTCACCTTAATTTACTGCGCCTTGAACGAATTAAAATCAAGCTTGGTGACAAAGAAAACTTCTAAGTGTAGGCCTACCGTAGACAATCAAATTGTTTTATTGGAGTTTTTAAATTTTCCAAGAGAGGTGATATTGTTGGAATCATTAACAAAAAATATTAGTGATTCTCGACTCACAAGAGGCAATCTCACAAGATGCAACTACAGGCAACCAGTTCCAGGGAATCTCCATTAGAGAACCCATTCACTTTTGAAAGTTCATATCTGAGCTTGATTTTAGGCACCGTAAGACATTGTTTTGAAAAATACTCCTGTGCTACCAATGTGGTATACACTGCAGTTAGTTGCCTCCAAGCTGCCTGTAAAAATTAACAATGCCATCAAAGTACACAAGCGCCTTGATATAAAATGACAAGTTTCTACTTACTTGGGATCCGACGGTCGACGTTGCGAATTGCTGGTAGCAGCAGACAGTACAGAAAGCATTTTTAGAGACGAGTGTACTTTTAACAAGTCCTATTGGAATCAGTCTGGGAATTGACACTCCTCCACACACTCCGTGCCCTAACAGCGTTATGGCTTGACCCGGGGATTCAACCAACTTCTATATTCTGCCACAATGATGACGTCAGAACGGTGACTGGAGATCCTGCGCACTGAGTACCGGTTTGTAAATCTAAACCTGTGTGGTAAAACAAGAGGTAGGTTTGTAGCGGATATTAATGTAGGTCGCTATTAAAAAAAGTCAGTAATCTGATTGATTAGTTTGCTTAGATAATTGATATCAAACGAGTGCTGATTGGATAGCTCAATAGTTATGCAACAGAGAAGCTGATTGGTTTGGAACGGTGTCGCCTGCGCGCGATGTTCTCTGTTCTGATTGGACGATTTCCACGTGCAAATTTGCAAGCGAGCGCAATTCAACCAATCAACAGGTTGTAGGCACAAACTGCATAGGTGTTTTTTCTTTGGATCAAAGCAGAAAGACAAATCAGTCTGTGTCTAACGATACATCATACGCAATGAAAATAGATTTTGTTTGCAATGGTTTTACCAACTCTGACACCTTTGTAGAGATTTTTAAATTTGTCATTACTCTTTATGGATAATAATTTGCCACGTGGAGTAGTTTACCGCGTTTGCAGTTATTTACACTGATTTAGGTTTTATTTTGCTTTACCCACTTTTGAGTGATTTGAACCTGGGTGTTAAGGTATTTGATTTCCTACTCAATTTTGTGTACAGTGTTGCCTTTTCCTTGTGTACTAAGTTTCACACCAGTTAGGGGGTTCAAGAACATGTGTCGTTTTACAAAATATTGACAAAAATGGTACACATTGTACTCAGCAGTTTTACAAAGCAAAATATTTTACAAAATGTTACACTTGCTTTTTAGAGTGTATCTGTATCGAAAGAATACCGAGCTCAAATTAAGGTTTATGTCATGTCAATGAGTCAATTAACTATCTTTCTTTAGAACTGTTTGCAATGTTAAGCTTTTCTTCAAACGAATTATAGGCTGTTCCGTTTTAAAAGTCGTCATGGGTCTTTTTGGCAACCAAATATCCCGAAAATCTACTGATATCAAAAATCTTTATCATCAACTAACGCGACAGCCATTTTGGTCTTACTCCCTTTGTGTTAATTACACGAATACAAACGACGAGAAAAAGGTGCCAGACTTTTGTATCCAATTCTTTTGTGTAGCTAAAAGTATTGCCAATGAGTCGAGTAATAATTATTGACAATTTAGTTTTATTACGAAGACGTTCTCTGCATTTGTAAATCATTACTCTACAGGATCTTGAGTTGGAAAAATATTCTTGATTGTGTTCCTATAATGATTTTTAATAGGCTGGGCATTTAGGGCAGCCAAGGTCGCAGCTAACTGAGTAGAGCCCTTTTTTGTTGAGTATTCCCAGGGTTATAGATATGCCCAAGACAGAACACAAGAAATCAACTTCCACGAAAATGTTTTCATTAACGAAAACAAAATCCGCGGTTTTGGTGCAACTCATTTCTCTGAAGAAGACTAAGCAGCTACTGATATCGTGTGATACCCGCTCTATATGCTGTTACATCCAATACAATCATAAAACGACTTCCGAAGTAAAACAACCAGTCCTAAAAAAGCTTGCAAGCAGGCCGTAAGCAAAACCTTTTAACATCCGGGGTTTCATTTTTGGGGGCTTCGCGGAAACCCGATTTTATTGTCGAGAAGTTTTTCCAGAAGATTGGGAGCTAATTAATACTAAAGGATCTCTTGTGATTTGAGGGTCCCTTGGTTTACGTGGAATGGCAGAATCTAAACTCAACACGTGGGAATGAAAATGTTTAAAGGATTTACGCTTTGGCGCACCTTTGTTTTATATAGTGCACAGCAACAATCATGGCCCCCCTTTTTATTTTTGGCTTCTCGTAATGAGGCCATATACTTGCACGGTTTCTTGATACACTAATTTTCCTCATGAAAATTATCTGTTGTATTTGGAATGTTGTGTTTGATTAAGGGAATCAATGTGTGGTGTGGAGAGGTTTTGAACTATAGTGGTTTAAACCCGCCGAGGCCTGGTTTTAGGAAATTTTACCGAGACGAAGTCGAGGTGAAATTATCAATAGTCAAAACCCACTACCCCAAATTTCACAAAGCTTCAGATCCCTCAAACTGTCGGGGATAAATTTAACTTGTTTGATTATAATACAAAGTAATGAACAAGGCTATGACGTCAGAAATCCAAGATGTGTACTCCTTAAGCTGGTTCAGGGGCCACACATATAGGCTTACTGTATTTAAACACTTCTCGCTGTGGTTACATCATCCGTGTAAACACCCTACATCAAAATGGAGAAACTGTGCCAGGTGTTTATGAATGAAGAGTAAGAGTTCGCAGCCTGGATACAATAAACCTCGCTTACAATTATCATATATTGGCCTCTTTAATCTGCTCAAATTATTATAGCTTAAAAAAATAATGTTCGTTGATGTGGTTGGGGAAAGCATTTCTGACGAAAAGGTTCCTCTTTATTGATACATTCGAACCCGGTATCAATAGTAACTTATTTATATTTATCGGATTTAATGATAAACTGTGCCGTCGTTCCGCTCGGCAGGTGCTATTTGCTTCATTCGCGTGTATAGAACTGAGGCCCATGTAAGCTGACTGTTCATCGTTTACGGAAGGGCTTTGTTCTTAACAAATTATGAGACACGACTTTGTAAATATTTGTTTTACAGTGTCAACAAGAACAATTATTGTGTATCATCATGGCATCATTATTATTTGGTTTGTTCGAATGCTGTGTTCGAAGTTATGTGTTCGAAGTTATGTGCTTTCAGATGCTTGATTTCGAGACCTCAAAATCTTATTCTGAGGTCTCGAAATCATATTCAATTTTTTTAGTGGAAAATTACTTCTTTCTCGTAAATTATACATTAGGGCCTTCTTCAGAGGGCGCTGTTTCTCACAATGTTTTGTATTATCAAAAGCTCTCCATTGCTGGTTACCAAGTAATATGCTAACAATAGTTTTGAGTAATTACCAATAGTGTCTAGTCCCTTTAACTAGTATAGCCTTTCATAGTTGAAGCCAATGCATCATTATTGAGGTCTGATATGTCTGTATGTTTTTAAAACGGAAGTAGAGGGGGAATACCCTTGCAGGTGGCACCCCCTAACTAAATGTTGAACAAAAGTTATGCATTGACCAACCTCGACTCGCGTGCCCCCACGCGCATCTGCCCGTGTCTGCAACTAGACAAACGGCCGTCCGCAGTTGGTATTTTCCACAAAAGGCATGTAATTTCAAACCTGTTTAAAGGCACTGGACACTATTGGTTAATACTCAAAATAACCTTTTGCATCAAAACTTGCCTGGTAACGAGCAACGGAGAGCTGTTGGTCGTAAAAACATTGTTAGAAACGGATCCCTCTGATTGTATAGTTTTTGAGAAAGAGGTAATTTCTCACTCAAATATTAAATAATTTCAGGGCTGAAGCCTTTTGTTAGGCATATACATTATTGTGCAACAAGGGTGTTTTTACTTGGATGAACAATGGAGCCAAACTTTTCACAGGTTTGTTGTTTTATGCATTGTGTTGGGATACACCAAGTGAGATTACACGGTCCTTTTCCCCTGACCAAAAGTATCATCTTGCCTTTAAAGAATTTCTAAAATTTATTGCGATCACCCCCCCCAAAATGAATGTCTGATGGGAGTTTATTGAGCTGAGACGCAGTTGATATTATGTAACTACATATAATTACCATGTCATGCTTTACTTATTTCTAGTGTAAAGACAATGGGTGATCATCTTGTCACAAGTTAGGTACTGTACCGCATTGACATAATTCACATTTTGTTTGCATTGATTTAACTGGTTTATAAAACATGGAAAGCAAGTTTAACTAGAGTTCTTAAGCACTCAGAACACTACTCAAAAGAGATTTACACATGGTGCTACCGCAAGCCTCACTAAAGTTTAAAGTCCTACTTGGTTAATTGATAGTTCACGGTCTTTACACCCCCAGAAGTCAAGGAAAACCCTTCAAATAAAAGACCTCTTCAAATAAAAGACATCTTCAGCACCCGGATATTGCATTGTCTTGAGCTGAATTATAAATTAAAACAATTAATCTTTTTTGAGTACATGCTTTATCAAAATAGTTTTGTTTATAGACATCGATAACAGCACGGCTCGTGCGGACACGCGAGGCGAGAGCCGCCGTCGGGAGCCTTTGTTTACCGGGGGCCCGTTGGCCTCTAACGTCCACCTGCAAGCGGGGAAACCGCCTGTTGGGCTCATGGGGGGAAATCCCCTTGATTTAAAGAGCCAGGACTTTTCTATTGTTTGATTTGTATGTTTGGATATAGAGTAAAGTATTACCTATAACTTGCAGAGAAAGTGCATTTTTGGAAAGGAATCTCACACATCGGGTTTATTGCAGCCCCTTCAAAAGAGAAATGAGTTAATAAATAAGTAATAGATTGATCGACGTAAGAAGTTGATGGCAGGCACAGAATCTTGTGTCTGCTGGTGACCTATAATTATAAGCAAGGCAAGAGCAAAACAAAAAGTCACAATTGGTCGTATTTTCATCTTATTCATACACTATAGGCCTATATTTTTGTTACGAGCTCACATAAACAGAATAATACTCGATAAAGCCCACGTGCATTGTAATAAACTATTTCTGAAATTGTTCCCCACAATACAGGAAATAAGAATTTTACCATTGAAATTAGCCACAGACAAAAAATGAGCTAAAACGCACGCACACAATTTCGTATAGAGAAGTGAGCACAACAGTTCAAATCTAAACGTGTCGACTTCGAAACCAACAAAAATATGATCAGAGAATAAAACCTTGAACCATTGCTCCAAAGATATTTGTGTGCACTAGTAACGGACAAACCCATCGCTTGACAACAAGAGAGTATTTATGGCAACATTTACAGTCAACAGTGGTGAAGAAACGGAGATGCAACTGGGTTACTGCAGGATGTATTGCCTGGGATTTTGGGCGTAAGCAGCGACCCACAATGAACCCAACGGAAGTCACACAAGGTTCCTACTTCTTTTTTTTGGAAGTAAACAACAACTATTTCTTTGAACGTTTAATATAAATTACAATCAATTTCGAAATAGAGGCTTACTTCACCAACCCAGAAACCAACGCCCACTATTTGGGGAAAGACAAACATGTAAAATGTATCAGAGATCGAGTTCTTATGGCCATATTTAGGTGTAAAACTCTCTGGTGATTAAGAGCAATACAAACCTGCAGGATCCCGACTGTGGTAATTATGGGCTAAACTTTTCCCGCCCAAATATTGTGGAACATTCAAGAAAGCTCGTACCAAGCAATGAGTAATATTCAACAACGCCCCCAACTAAAGTTGGTATCAGGTACTACCACTGATTTTGAGCTGCAAAGTGTGAGTTGTCATCCCCTATGGGGAGGAGGTTGCGGAGTCAATACCCTTTCTTTTGTGCCCAGCCCCTTGCAGAGAGGGTCTTTCTGTGAGAAAGATGTATTTTGGGTGGGGGTAGACTGACCCCATCTGACTGGACCTTAACTCCAAATGTGCACTATACAATCATGGAGGAAAAAATCTAATTTTTCCTCCATGATAACCCAGGCCTGATACTTCACGGAGGCAACGCAGGCGTTTGTATCTATGTCCCTGGTCATTGTCTTGGTGCAGTAAAAATTTACAATTTCCTCATAGGGTAACCTTACCAAGGAGAACATGCCTTGGTGCCTTTGCCCTTTCCAACGAAGCATACAGGCATGTAACCCCCCCCCCCCCCTCCCGTTATTTCTTGTTTCCGAATTGGCGACGAACGGCTTCAGCTATCTACGACTGTTGCTAACGGACGTCCTATACAACGCGTGGTGACGTGGCGGCCCAGTCATAGCCACGGCTGCGGCTGTAGCCGCCATAAAGCGAGCTTTCATTTTCGTCCAATTTGAAACGCTGCAGATAAACCAAAATTACATACAAAAATGTTTTATATACCGCCATTTCATCAAGATCACAGCGCACTGCAGCGGTTTGTGATGATACACAGCAAAAAGCAACATTTTAACGATGATGATACAAAACTGCAAAATAATATCACAAATAACAAAACCCACTATGATTCAATTTTGATCAACAAGACTTGTCATTGTGCATCATATTCATAAACATTACCAATTGTGACCCTACCTTTCTCTTAAATAACTACCTGTTGTTTTCAACTTTGAGTCAATTACCCAAACCAAATTTGGTTGCGACAAGCACGGTAAGCACCCACAACGGTGACTCGGGAATTTAGTGACAACATGGCCCTTGGAAACTGGTGACAAACCTCCAAAGACTCACAAAAAACAAATGATGATTTATTTGTGCACCAAACGTCAAACAATTAAGTATTTATTTGCACCGGGTGGTCATATGGCATCATACACGCCTTAGAACCTCATACTGAGATAAGAAATGACATTCCAATTCAATTGTTTTTACTCTAAAATTCTACACTCCAAACAAAAACTTACCAATAATTATGACTCTATGACAACAGACGATTTGTATTTTGATATTTCCCTTTGCGGAATTGTTTGGAAAGTACCCTAAGCTATAAATAGCGAGTTATTCATCATATAAGCTTCCGTTTGTATGACTCAACCATTGGACCTCAGCCAATTGGAATCTCCCGTAGTGAATGATGTGATGATTCATTCATGCTTTTATTTTGGTCGATCACGGTGATTGGTCACTATTCTGTGCGCGTCATGAATAATGCATGTCAAAGATGTCCCCCCCCCCCCCCCCCCCCGGCAATGGAGCACCAGTGGTAATTATTCTTACTGAAGGAAAAGCACACAAAACAATACATCTCCCAAAAGTGTTTTTAAATCTGAATTAATTGTAACTTTAATCTGGGGAACTTCAAATCAAGCCCTAATCGTCAAACGTTTCCTGGGACGACCCTTGACAGGCTTCGCGCGTTTCTCTTGATTTCTCTGCAGGCCTACTGTTTTTCATTTTCTCCTTTCAAAACTTGTATTTAAACTTCAACGGAAGACCCAGTAAACACATAAGCAGCTAAAAAATCTACTCCTGCTAAAAAAAAACTCAACAAAGTTCAGAATGCACGAGCGATCCAGCAACTTCATCTCCAACAATTTATCGGGGCCCTTAAGCGGGCCCCTACCTCACAGCACGGTAGGCCACACTCGCACGCACCTCCTATTTTCGCTGAATTATGATTTTCATGAAATCAGGGAGAACATAAAAACAACATTTGCAAAAAAAATACCAAGAAAGGCTCAAAGTGCAATATAGTTTTAAAAGGAATCATACTCCACGGCCCCTGAGCGGGCCCAAGTCTGATGCTGTTGCAGGTTGCTAGCTGCACGCTGTGCATTGTCATATTATGAGTATACACTCGCCCTTTAGCCATACCCTGGATCCATTGCAGGTATTACGTAATAAAGTATAAGGCATCTTCTTTACTTTGCTTATTAAAAATCTTAACAACTTTTATGTTTTGCAAATGGAAATCGAATTGTTTTGTTTTTTTCATCAACAATAAGCTGCCATATACAAGTTTCTGTCTCGTGAGTGACAGAGTTCTCAATAGGATGTGTGCATTTTAATGTTATTCAACATGATTTGTCTGATTATAAAACGGTTTTAATTGTTGACACACCAATAAGAAACTGCACACAATCATCAAAACGACCACTGGTTTATTTATTGATCATAAAAAGATACCATCATCAATGAACAGATTGGAAAGTAATCAATAGTCTCATCGAACCTTGGGGTTTTCCTGTGGCCAAAAGTTCGATTCCCAGGTCTCTCTTTTTATTAAAGATCACGATGATAGAGTTCGTGACACATTCCAAAATCTGAATCATTGATTTCGAGCTGATAAAGCATGTGTCATGTGATGCGTCATGTGGTGCGCCATGTGGTGCGTCATGTGGTGCGTCACGTGACCAATGAGGGGCTATCCTGTAACCACAATGACTTATTGTTTACACCAATGTTCCCATAAGAGGTTCTGATTTGGGTGAAGAGGAGGGGAAAAGGCCTATTAACCAGTCCTGATTGGTCACTGAAGTTGTTCAACCATCATGATTGGTCAATCGATATCGGGCTGTCATGGTTCTTATCTTGAGTCACGTTTTTGAAAGGAATCCTGTGGAAAAAGTGCTTTCGGGAAAAAGGTTGACACAATATGAGTAAAACAAACTTATGGTAATACTTAAAATTAAATTGATTTATAGTACACACCTCAAATAAGAATACATTTGAAACCCCAAATTGTTTACCTTCGTCTTTATTGAACATACTTGTGGAACTTCTTTTGTGTTGTTGTTTTTACTCTGATATTAATATTTAGCCTAAACTGCTACTAATCTTTTTATAAAACAAACTTTAAAATGTTCTTGTTAATCCTAATGTTTGTTTGTAGCTGTTGGGCACCTCTAAAACATATAAATAAGTCTGATTAATCAATGCCACTGTCAAACATTGAATCCTCCATGTTTTATTTTTGCGTTCCGAAATGGAGTTTTCGGGCAGTCTGCAATGTTAACCTTTGTTTACTTTTATTTATTTTTTTAAATGACAACTTCTGAAGACACAAAGCACTCGAGAAGCGTTAATAACCACGGCGGCCTGCCAGACGAAAAGAAAGCTTAATTTATCACTTATAAGAACTTAAAGGACTGGCCGCAAGAAACTAAATACCCAAAACTGTAGCCGTCCGGCATTGCCGCTTCTTGATCCCATGGAGATCTAAGAGACCTCGGGGTGTAATCAGCCAATTTAACCCGCTATCATTCACAGAGTAAATCACGCCGTAAAATGACACTTTTATAACTGCCAATTTGTCTCTGGTGTGCGCCAGATCATCTCGCACTGTGTTTTCCCACCTTTTTGTCGCTCTGGCGTCCATCCATAATTCCCACGAATATGATATTCCGAGTATGACCTAGGATTCGCCTATACGCAACTTTGATTACAGTCACGTGGTCTTACGTCACATGACCTTAATAAACGGACACTTTTCCCGGGGGTCAAATAGTTGCGAAAAGTTCTTTGTTTTTTGTTTATCCTTTGTCGTCCTAAGAAATATCCAGTCTGCGACCTATGCTCTCTTCGTAGTACAAATAGGCAAGATGATATTGAATCAATGCATTTTTTTTAAATAATTTATTTAAAAGATTAAAGTTCTGTCAACAACATTTTAATCATCCTATTAAAATGCAAAGCTTTGCCTACTGAGGGACGATTAGCTGTGCCTTTATAATTTTCTGAAAATAAAAGTACTTACAATTCTACACTGTTTACAATTCTTTAAGATTTCCAAAGATGATGTGTAAAGAACTCACCAGATATTTTAACTTTGTAAAAAAACGCGTTATTTATGTTTAAGATACATAGGCCCTATATCAAACAAAATGATTCAGTTATCAATTCACACTTTTGTTTCCCCATTTCCATGGTTTCCCAAACTACTCCTAACATAACTGGTCACTTCCAAACTTTTGTCCTGTGGAATTTGACGATGTTTATCTAGAGTGTACTTCATCGAACCCAGTGCACTATGTTTACAGCTGAAAACCTGGCCAACTTTATTAGCTGGTATCCATGACTATCCAATGTGGTTGCCAATGATACCGGATACCAGTACATTCTATGATTGGCTGATGACCTAACATGCCTATAGATGAGTCATCCATCCCGAGGTCATTTGGGGTCAACTTGGAGCGCACCGCGTGGGCGCTCAAACCATACTGCGACTCCACCAAAACATCAGTTCAGAAAAGCTGATCTTTCGCACCTAGGATAATTGGGCGAGGAATGAAATAATGGCGAGGTGTCCCCACTGTAAACCCAACGTCAAGGTGACGATTACAACCAGTGATTAAACCAAAGAGTCATGGATATTAAGTACGTCTGAGTCGCTTCCTACAGTACGGTGAAGCAACTAAATCTTTTCTCAAATCCACAAGTCCCCGGGGGAATTTATCATCCTTAGATTCCGTATTTGATAATCTTGTGCAGAAACCGGATAATAATTTGAGAAAATTTCTCCCAGAAACCTGATAATATGTTGTTTATTACACCGGATATTTTAACAGTCTGTTTTCAGGTGTGTTTTTGTTTCTTTTTTTCAGAAGTTGGCAATGGGTGAGATGGATAACAAAATAATGAAAAGGACCATTGTCTGAACTTGAAAACAAAATATGAAAAAGGTTATTGGTGGACGCTGAGATGCGAGGATCAAGTTAAATATTTGAAACCAAATCAGCAAGATTTTGATGAAGAATACCGTGATTTTGTTATAATTTAAATTACACCCAAATATCTTTGTACCCCTGGACTTTGATAAACCTGCCCCAGATATGACCTTTAACCACGATGCAAAGAGTTAACAGTTTCTGATTTAGAATTCGAATTAGGTCAATCACGAAAGTGAATTTGCTGACATTACAAAATAAGATGTTCTACTTAAACCCCTGATAATGCTAACAGAGCAAATAGTGTTATAAGGGGTTTACCTAACGGTCAACTGAAGGTGAGAGAGTTCTAGTTTGTTTGTTTGTTTGTTTGTTTGTTTGTTTGTTTGTTTGTTTGTTTGTTTGTTTGTTTGTTTGTTTGCTTGTTTGTTTGTTTGTTTGTTTGTTTGTTTGTTTGTTTGTTTGTTTGTTTGTTTGTTTGTTTGTTTGTTTGTTTGTTTGTTTGTGTGCTTGTTTGTTTTTGTTTTTTTGCTTGTTTGTTTGTTTGTCTGATGGGGGTGTTTAAGTGGGGTTTTGTTCTGTTTGGGGCTGGTTTGTTTACTTATTTGATCATGGTTTGATTCATTATTATGTTTAAATTATTATTATATATTAACATTAACAAACTTTGAAGTTAATAATCACGATTGCTTTCGTTCGTCTAGTTTTGTTTTCTGTTTTTCTTTTGTTTGTTCTTTTGTTTGTTTATTTAATGTTTGTATAACACCTCAAATAAACGCGTCGACAAACTTTGAAGTTCGCCGAGCTATATTGCAAAATTAAAAATTACCTTGTATTTAGTTTGCTGTAACAACACCCTATACTTGATGGTTAGAATTTTCTTTTGAGAACTTGTCTTTCTAACTGCTTGATATCGTACAGTGTTGTCTTAGATGCAGATTAGCTGATCTATAAAAAATACTTTTATCACTTATTTTGTAAAGCAGCAATAGTTGTAGCATAGAGGAAGGAACCTCGATGGTTGTAGGGAGCTGCGAAATAGGGTAAGCACTGCCTGCGATTCACATGCCCTTTGTGGGACACCCAAAAAAACATAACCTTGAAGATCTAACCATGATCTAACTATAGATACCCAAACAACAGTGAAGGATACAACGCGATGTAAAGAAACCCCCAAGGTACTGAGCAATAACCCAACTGCACTGTCTAAAAACCATGACAGCATGTTTCAGGAATGCGGCTTCGCCAGAGGAGCCAACTTTTTTTAAGAGTAGATCCCTCTGTATTGCTAACAGGTGTATTGTATACGAAGGATGCGTGCAATTCCATTACGGGGTTTTTGAGAAAAGAGCAATGTGGTTTGAGCTATTGTTGTGTTAATTGTGTCCGCTGTTATTTATGCTTTTTGTTTAATACATCATAAGTCCGTATAAAATGTTCTCAGGCTTTACGTTTTCATTTTTATGAATCAACTTGTTGACGTCATTGTTCAGAGTCTCGGGGTATTTCCAACCAACCATTCAGAGAAACACATCATGCACCGCTACGTATAAATGCACGGTTCTGAGCATTTAAAAAGTGTTTTCTCACTTAAAAGAATTCCCCATCGTGAGTTTTTTTATGAATCAAGTAAAAAATGTTATACAGGATTGGTGAGGATAAAAAACTTAGTCTGAAATCTGGCTGATTACGTAGTTAATTATACTACACCCATTTTTCTGTGAAATATTTTTCTTTGGAAATGAAATCACAATATTCGAGAAATCTGTATCCGAAACCTAACAGGAAAAACCACAACAGTTGATTTCGGTTGTGACAACTACAGTTAAAGAAGGCGTGTTTATTATGCTACAAATATTGTTGGCCTAGTACATGGTTTTTCACGATTTTCTCTTGGTTCAAACAACGGATTACGGAACCCATTTTCACATGTTTTTCATTTCATGTGGTTGATCACACAAAACATGAAAACTGTCTGTGACTATTTTGTCAGCTCTATACCAATCATAAGTACTCTCAAAATATGTCGAAAGTTTGTTATCAATATGTCTACGTGACGGTTGGTCTCATATAGTTCTTTTGATCACGTTTTTGAAGTTCTCTACAAAACTTTATCTCCCTTTGCCCTTCTCCTCCCGGCTCTATACAATTCTGCAAATATCCACCGGGACTAACGACTTAATTTGCACAATGGCATCCGACGGCCATTCCTAATTGGTCATAAATTCATAATTAGTCGGGGTAGTAAGACAGAGCAAGTGTTTCAGCCACCTGTGCCTTTCTAATACATGTGGGCAGGTAGGTATGATTTATATGCCTGCCCAAGTGGGGATTAGTTGATAATTATTGTTGAACATGTTTACCGTTTGCGAAAATTTACACCATGTCTAAAGTGTGTTTAAATAAACTAGGGAGTTAGATCGGCTTTTAGATTCAAAGGTTTGCAGGCAATCTGCTCTCAAAGTAATAATTTTCGTCCTGACCTTCAGAACCATTAACATTTAGGCCATGATGACTTTAAAGATAAATCATGTTTTGGGAACCATTTTTGATTGTTTCAAAATGTACAGAGCCTCAGAGCATGGACTACCCGCAGGCACGATTTGTACACAGCCTATGAAAGAAAACATTAAAATCTTATATTTTATGGAGATTGCACTGTCCAATTCGATATGATGAAAAGGGAACATCTAAAAACTTATCCCGCTTTTACTTTCATAACTCTTGGATTTATGTGGAAATTATTACACAAAATGACAACTTTATCATATGACCAGTGTAGTATCTTGCCTGCCAATAAACTCAAAGAATGTACAAGGTCACACTTATTGTTAACAAAGTTCACATGGTCTATAGAAATCACAATAAAAGTATACGCGTGAACATTTCATTTAAAAAGATGGCGTTTTTAAAATATCGTCATTAATCTGAACCGGTTATTTTCCTTCGCAGGAAGAATCCGTAATCCGTAATTGGAATGCACAAGCTGAGAAACGTTTCATGCAGAAACATTTCTCAGATTGAAATGTTTTTGAATCCCCCCCCCCCTCTCTCTCTCTCTCTCTAAAACCACATTCCTTTCAAGTGAAATGTTTCTCAAAATAGTATACTTTGATATTTACACGAGCTGCAATGTCTCACCAAGTTTGTTTTTGCTTTTCATTAATTGTTGAAGTAATTACCAAAGGTCCCACCCTGTAAGTCTAAATGTGTGACAAAATAATCATAACCGCATAAATCTTTAAAAATTCTACCTTTTTAATGACTTCAAAGAGGCATAGCAACAACATTGACTGGTGTTATTTACAAAGTACTATCAAATACATGTTTCATACAGTCTACAAACTCCCGAGTCAACACTGGGCCGAATTCCGGGTCCCGTAGGGCCTGGTCCAGAATCTGTGTCAAGATGATCAAGACAGGGGTCAAACTGACCTTGATTACTAGTTGCTGGGTCAGCCTGGTACTACAATGGCGCAGACACTCCTGATGAGAACTGGAATCTGGATCAAGTCTGCTGGGGGCAATTTGTGGTGGTGTTTGTTTTTCGAAACAGTCACAAACGAATTGGGTTTAATCACGTGGGATTTGGGTTAAACCCCGTGAGATTTGGGTTGATACGGCAAGAACCTGGGTCCAATTTCATAGTGCTGTTGGCAGAAACTATTGCTTAAATTTTTCTGCTAAGCAAAGAAAAAAAAGAATACCAGTCTCAAGTTGCACATGTGACTGGCAATTTTGATGTAACCATATTCTGCAACGCATGATTTTGTTGTGCTTAGCTATACTTGTTGTGCTAAATTTGGCTCTGGTCAAAATGCCTGGAGAGGACATGTGGATCAAATCATGCCGCGGCCATCTTTGTGCGATTCCCTGTAAGCAAAGCGAGAAAGGAATGCCGAATCTCTTAATACCAAAGTGGTACCTGACCATTTGCTCGTCGAACCTCATTTTTGGTTTTATAATACTTCCGGTAGGACACAAACAAGATGGCTGCGTGCGCATGTTATGATAATGACATGACAAAAGATACACAAACAATGTATTTCGGTTTCATTCGCAAGAATTAGGTCAACAAATTACACCTTCGGCTAAAACCAATGTTGGTAAACTAACATTTGAAAATGGAGGGGTGACGGGTGAGTGGTCACAAAAATGTCACAAGAAAAATTAATGTGAGCTAGCAAAACATACAAAAACAACACAACTAAAACAAAAAATGTATTTAACTTCCGAAATTATGATGACATGCTGTCTGTACAATGACGATGTGAAATATTATATCTCATTTTGTTTTGTCTTTACAATACTTTCGCAACCGTACAAGACATCTTATGATTTTGTCTGCAATACTTCCGTTTTCATGGACAGAAATATAAATTGGCAGTAATTTGGATGTCATGCTGCGACTAAGTTTGGAGTTATTATTACAAAAACAGTTATGTTCTAACTGTTGCAACAGGGCTGTTTTCAACTGGAATTGTTTATTCTGGAAAAAATCAGAAATGTCATTGATGATAAAATTTAATTTGTACTCAAAATGTGTATTTTGTCATATTTGTGAAGGGACTGTCCCAATTTTATTTGTCCAGGAAGTACACAGGGCAATGGCCTCACAATCGCACTGCAAGTCACGCCCCACGAGTAGTGCTTTAGCTGTTCAGTTATGAGGGTTTTTAAAGAGTGATTTGATGTTTGTTTGTTTAATTTCTTATTTATTTTTACTTATTTATTTATATTTTGATTAGTTTCATGGTTGGTTGGTTTTGTTTGTTTGGTTGGTCGATTCGACACTATTGATTGGTTGAATCATGGGAATATGTAAATGACGTTTTCGGTCAACAACAACATCATGTTTTGGTTTCAAGTACACCAAGCAAGCTACAGATCTCAAGACAAAGTCAACTTTCTTACCCTCAAAAGAACCGCCAAGATCTCAACGCAGACGACTTATGATCACCCACGCAGCTTTGGTCTCCAGAGTTGTTTCCAAAGAGGATCCAATGCATTAGCAGCTTGCCATCTTGGACCATTTGGTCTGATTCATTAAAAAGACAGCCAAAATAGAGCATCACCTGTGGCTGGGGATTATTCAGCTGTGGACATCACAGTAGGTCCAGGAACTGATGGGTCCTTCTAGGGGGGCAAGAGGTTTGTTGAGATCATTCAGTCACTATTATCGTCAGGTTTGTAACCGATGAGTCACTCTGCGAGGTTCCCCCGGATTTGTGCATTGAGTTTTCTAAAAGTATTAAGTGTTGACAACGTGTAGTTGGTGAGTAAATGACGTGATACTCGCTGACAAGTTATGGCATAGAGTAAGGACATGTATGGGAACAAAATGGTCGATGTTTATCTTCACGAAATGTAGTTTCTGTTTTAAAATGACAATAATTATTAAACATTAATGAGGCAACTATAGGGGGTTCATTTTTTATGCTTCAAATAGTATTTTTGATTAAGCAAAAAAGTCATAAACCAATTAGGCCTATTGGCAGCCAATATTTAAGCCTGTGATTTGTGTGGACCTGTTTTTGTTCTGAAACTTTGTATAATGGTTAAACTGAAGCCTTTTTAGAGCATTGAACCATGGGTGGACAGTTAAGGACAGTTAAGGGTCATAGTTAATCTACCATTTCGAACGGGGCATTAGACTCTCAAAAATACACTAAAGTGACTGGAAAGATCTTGCCGGACCAGACTGAATCCATCTTCAAATGGTAACCATGACAAAAAAACGACACCTGTTGAACAGAAACAATGTGCGTGGAAATCAAGATAACTCTTTTCGGCTTGCATCACCATCTGCACGTTCCATTCTCATTGATCAAGTTAGTAAACTTTGATGTCGTCTGCTAGCAGCCTGTTTGCCTACAATGCCAGAACGTTGATTGCATCTGACAGGTATCGGGTAACACTGACATACCAATCCACTGACGTGGAGTAGGAATGCCTCAAAATGACGACACTAACTGGGCACACAAAAACACTCCACCAACAAAAAAAGGTATACAAAACGCAAACAGTCATACCACACGAATGTTGGATAATATTGAGACAGAATACATGTAGGCCTACTCTGATTCAGGCGGGGGAAACACTATCTTTTATGAATTGCAACAAGTTGCTAAATCCATGGAGGTAGAACTAGCTACCTGCATGCTATTTTCAGATTTATATCTATTATATTTGTTTTTACCTTACACCGATGTGTATTAAGCACTGTATACTGAGTGCTTTCCCGATTTCTGTGAAAAGATCCACAGGCAAACCACTCGGTGGGATTTGAACCCACGACCTTTAAATTGCTAGAGCAGATGTTTTGCCACTATTTTATACAGACATGGCTACAAACTAACAATGAAAACATAAATACAGAACAAGAAACCTAACAAGTTGTCAAACCTTTCAATACATGTCACCTGATCGTGGGATTTCATCCGGACGGCAAGTAATTTCAAGTAACCTTTAGTCACAAGTGATAAAAAAAAGCAACTCGAGTCCGACTCGAGTCCAAGTCACTCGACTCGAGTCAACAACTATGGAATTCAAATAACCTACGACACTTTCTTCCTTCCTCCATTCTCTGCTATCCCTTGTTCCTCCAGAATGCTAAATTCGCATTATTTGTGTGACCGCAAAGGTAGAGACAATGACTAGTCGGGGTAGCCCGATTGTAGACTGTTTACATCAGGTATAAATTGATGATGTCATGAATCTTGCACAAGAATGAGAAAACAAATCATGTAACACTTCCTGTCACCAAACAACGCTGATTTTACATTTTTGAGCTCGATGTGGGGCGGTGTACTACTACCCTATTATGTTTTCATTGTGCGCTTTGGAATCTCAGGAATTCTTTACAGGATTTTTAGGGGTGTCATTCGGTATACAAGAGGAAAATGGTGTGTTAAAGTACAGCCCTGTTCACACTACAATATTCACAGGACCGGCCTATTCACTCTGTGATCACTTTACCCCAGGGAATAGCCACCCCTGCTCCGGAGTATCGGGTAAGCGGTAAAACCCCTGTGTATTCTTGAAACTTGCAACCGGAACCCCGTCCTGTGTGAAAGTGCGCCGGGGTAATCGTTGGGTAAAACAAGTACCGGGCATCCCCGGGCTGTGTTCCATGAGGCAGTAAGAGGTAGTGTGAAAAGAGTTTCGTGAACATTAAGGGGGGGGGGTGGGGGTTACCCTCTGCCCTAATCAGGCATGAAGGGTTCTACTAAGAACAACACCCACCACATCATGGAGGTACGATCACATCATTGCCCCTTCAAAATGACCATAACGGGGGTTTTTCAGTTAAACCTGTTTACTTTATAAGCCTAACAAAACCGACACCGAAGGGGTTTGGGATCTATTTTGGGGTTGACTTAAAGACATGGACACAAGTTGGTAACTACTCAAAATATTGTAAGCATAAAAACTTGTGATAAACGGCTCCCTCTGAAGTAATGTAGTGTTTGAGTAAGAGGTTATTTCATTAAAAGACTTTAGAGCTGAAGCCTTTTTTTGGCATCTGAAAGCAAACAAGGGTGTTTTTTCTTCCAATATTTTCTTGCAATTTCGATGAAAAATTGAGTCTAAATTTTCACAGGTTTTTCTTATGCACATGTTGGGATTTAACAATTACCAAAGGTGTCCAGTGCCTTTAAAGAATCTTCCAGACTGCGGTTTGTGGTGAGGTGGTGAGACGCGTGGGCACGGGTCTCTATACGCCTCGGTCGTCCCCCATGACGGTCCAAAATAAATCCATGAATCTGTGAGAAAGTTTTTTTGTTGTTTACTAGTTCTGTACCTCCATTTATAGATTGATGACTCGATACACCTGTAATCAGATGCCCTTTTTAGAAACCACGAATTCGCGACTGTATCACCAGATTGTGTCTGTCAGTTTGGAAACGTCTTGAGAGAATTCAGGCGGTGAGACAGGTGACTGCTACAGGTCGAGTTGTCCTACGCGTATAGTGAAGCAGGTGACTGCTATAGTTCGAGTTTTCATACGCGTATAGTGGAGCAGGTGACTGATACAGGTCGAGTTGTCCTACGCGTATAGTGGAGTACCCTCAGTGCCCTCGTAGGGCATTTGGTGCTTGATATTTAGCATGGTGTACCCCCCCCCCGCCCTCTTATTGTGTTTTCATTGTGTGTTTGGAATCACAGGAATCTTTAGATAATTTTAGGGGGTAGATCTGTACAAGAGGGAAAGAGTGTGTGGTGGAACTTTGGTTGGGGTGGGCCACTCTTTGTCACACATCGGGCAAAGGAAGGCAGGGGACCTCCACGTTGTCACTTTATGAGCATTCATTACAAATATGCTTAAAATTTAAAACTTCATGAATAAGATTGTTAAGAAACCACCTAGTTCAAATTTCGCAACGTTGCTTGAGTAAATTTCTTTGTTGTAAGCAATAGCAGGGCCCAATTAATTCATAAACCCTGTAAGCATAAATCTCGCTAAGCACATACAAATCTTGCTGACCATTTAAAACCTCATGAAAGAGATCATCAAGCACCAGGATCGAATTTCACAAACTGTTCAAATTTCTTTGTTAATAAAAACGTTAAAGAAAAAGAGCAGGGCATCAACATGCAATCAAAAAAAAAGTATAAGCTGAACTATGATAATTTGGGCTTGTGACATGTTTCTGGTAAGCAATCACTTCTGTGCTTAGGTTATTGTGCTTGCATAGACCTACTTTATGAAATAATAGAAATCATATTGTCTATGTGACTTTTACTACCACGGAAGGCACGTGGTTTAGACAAGCTGAGCAATAGACCTTGTGCTCAAGGATACCGCTTCACATAATCATTACGAACCTTTGGTTTAATTGTTACTTGTTATGACACACAGAAAAACTTGAGCAAACTATTTCCCGCCACATTTTCGTCGTCATGGCAACATTTACGTACCCAGTATTGCGGTATTTGTTGACGTACCCTTGGTTGTTTTCTTTAGCTTTAGAGAAAAAAAATGAGAGAAACGTCATCAGTTTTAAACATAGTATTGTACCTTCTATTTCTAACGCGTGCTTTGCTTCTATTTCTAATGCGTGCTTTGCTTATTTAAGCAAGTTGGATATAACATCCACGTTGAAATGATGATATAAACGTGAGCAGTAATACAACGACAATCAGCACTTCTTATAAATAACACACGAGCTGAATTTGGTTGTGAATAAATAACTCAAGTTAACACAAGCCGCAACCTAGGACTGAAAAACGGGTCCTTTATCCGTTTAAAAGGATTGGATAAACTATTTATTATAGAATTCCAATCAAGGTACATGTATACGTTTTAATATATTTAGATATACATAGTTATAATGACTTCAGCATAGGGCCCTTAAAGCACACTAGGCCAAAACCACTGATTCTTCGGAATCCCCCCCCCCCCAATCACCCTTACCCCAACTCCATCCATATCCATCCCTCTTCCTCAAGTTAAATCTGTCTCGATTCGGTTTCATCCTTAGACTTGCTACGTAAGCTGTCCTTAACTCACTTTCTGACAGTGTTTAATTTTTAAAATACAATTTCTACAAACAATAGGACTAAATGTTGTGACTGTGCGGATGTGATTGGTCGATTGCCAAAAAAACACAATGGCATTGTCTGCCAACAAAGCTGATCTTTGGCTCAGCCTTACTCCTAAGGTCACTATGCCAATGAGCGGCTGGGGAACCCCTTCCGGTTGTGGTAGTCACTTCCGGTTTAGTGAGTCATACCACAGATTTGGCTCGTCCCAGGCATAGATTCGGGCGCCAAGAACTCAGAAATACCTTAAGTCAACTTACGTAGGCTATTCGGTATAAAAAGCAAGGGTTGGCAAAAGAAAATAGTAAGATATAAAACAAGACTGTACATTATTGAGAAGGTGTTTTATGAGAAGAACTGAGAGCAAAGCAGCATTCACTCACTCAGGTCTGGCCCCTGCCTCACAGTACTATATAAAGTGGTTGATCCAGGAAAAACGTACATGGTCTGGATGCATGTTGCGGAAAGATACGGGCCAGCTTGCTAAAATAGCCCCCACTGAAGAGTTGCCCCTGAACTCGTGATGAGACCAGGGTTAGGTTTGAAATACCATGAAAGGTCCGGTGACCCGGCCGACTTCCAATTCCCTTCTAGAGTCTACCTTGATCCCCTTGCTGTATTGACTAACACCCCACTCTCCCAACGCCACCACGGACACGCCCACAAAAAGGATACCCCGCTAACAGGGCCCAATTTCATAGAGCTGCTAAGCACAAAAATTTGCTTAGCATGACATTTCTGACAAAAACAGGATTACCAACCAAATTTCCACGTGATTTTCGGGATAAGCAAACGGCAGCTGATATATATGCAACAAACGGACATTTGGTCGGTAATCCTGTTTTTATCAAGGAAGAAATTTCATGCTAAGCAAATTGTTGTGCTTAGCAGCTCTATGAAATTGGGCCCAGACTTGAAGAACTAAAACAATTCAATATTTGTGAGCGAAGTTTCAGAATTTAAGTCTTCGATGCATTTACAGAGAGACTGGAACAAAGAAACTGATTCGATTTCTGGACTGTTCTTGTTGCTTTGCCCAAACTATCCAGAGCTTGATTGGCCTTTTCTCAAGGCGTTCGTGGCTTGGACAGCTTCATAGAGCCGCCATCCCAAGCGATTTGAAGGGGAGACCACGCACCGAGTGGCCTTTTTACAACTTGATTGCATTTTCTTATGTTTTTCTTTATAAACCTCAATTTTTTGGGACACAAAAGTCATCAGAAGCGACGAGCGTCAGCGGGTCAGCAGAAGTCAATAATTTTATCTACCTGGGAAAAACAATCAACCACCTTAGATTCGTTTATAAAACGTTTTGTGTAAAGTCCGCGTTTTGATTGGTCAATCGTGTTTGAGTGTGATTTCGCGCCACGAGACATAATACCCTGGGTCCAATTTCATAAAGCCTGTAGGCATAAAAAGTTGCTAAGCACAAAAAATCTTGCTTAACAGAAACTTGAGACCAGCAAAAATTCCATAAGGTTTGCATTGTTGCAACCGTAGCCAAGTTTTTTGTGTTTGCTTTATAGCAAAGAAATTTGGACCCAGGACCCAATTTAATAAATAAAGCCTGTTAGCAAAAAAAAATTGCGAAGCACAGAAAAGTATTGCTTTAAACAGAAACAGGTTACCAGCCAAAATTACAATAAATTTACATTGTTGTGACTGGTGCCCACTAAGTTTTTGCTAAGCAAAGATATTTGTCAAGCAGTATTTTCTGCTTAGCAGCTTTGTGAAATTTTGCCCTGATCGGTTCCGCAGATACCATTAGACTCGAATGTTTCAAGGCCACGGTGCGTCTGTCCTTTGTGTTAACTCTAGTCCACGGTTCAAAACACACAGCCCAGGTCATTTCGAAGAAAATAAATAGCACGAAAAGTGCTCACCACTTTCACAATTGGAAGCCAAACTTAATAATCAGAATTATTAATTTCATATTGTTTCTTCCTGTTTGTTCAGTAAGTTGATAATGCTTAGAGCATGGGGCTTGAAACATCCTGCTCATTTCAACTGAACTTTTATTAGGAAGTGGTTATTGGTTTTCATAGTACACCCTCAGCCATCATTTTTTTTATGGGTTCAAGGACGGAAGAAAGTGCACCCTTTTTTTGCTACCTGGGAACGGGCAAGGTGAAAGGTGAGTGGGAGGTGAACTGTCCTTTCAACTTTTTTTTTTTTTTTTTTTTTTAACCAAACCTCCAATTAATTTAGTTTAGACTTTAAAGATAAATTGCGTTCATCATTTCATGAAAAAATAGTTCGATTTGGGATCCCGAGAACAGTGCAATCTTAATCGACGAGTTAGCCGAATATTTAGCTAAAAGGCAGGAGTGACTTTTTGTAATTGTCAAAGATAGTATCCTAACTTGATGTACCCCAACAAATCTACAAATTGGGTTTATTTTAGGCTCAATTGGTCATCGAAGTTGCAAGAAAATAGTGAAAGGAATTAAAACACATAGAATTGTGATGCCTGCAGGACGGGAAAAGCTTTATGCCTTAAGCATTTTTCAAACAAAAAGAAATGACCTCTTTCTCTATATAACTACATTACTTTAGGGTATGACTACTAAAAATGCTTTGTAATATCAACAGCTCTTTAGTTCCAAATGTATAAGTTTTTAGGGTCACCATCAGGTTATTGGGCAGAAAGTTCCCAGACAAGTTCCTAAATGATGTAACAGATTGTGACTGATGCCGTCACTGCTAAAGTTTCCTGGATCGAAGTTATGACAAAAATGTATTTTTAAAAAGTATGTTGTGCTACAATTTAGCCCGATGCAAAAAGCGTATGATTGAAAGAGGAGAAGGCTCCCATGTAACAAGGGTAGTCTCGTTCATTACAGTCAGGGGTTCAATATCGTTTTGATATTCAAAAGGTTATTTAGTTGCAATAAAAAGCGTCGTGATGTTAGTAAAGTTAGTTTGGACGTTGGAAATTCAAATAGGTTTGTACAGTGAATGACCACTTTGTACATCAATATTGGACATTGGACATTCAGAGTTCGTACAGTGCATATATCTTGCACATTGATATTGGATACTTGACATTCAAATAGGTTTGTACAGTGAATGACCACTTTGTACATCAATATTGGACATTGGACATTCAGAGTTCGTACAGTGCATATATCTTGCACATTGATATTGGATACTTGACATTCAAAAAGGTTTGTACAGTGACAACATTGATATGTGCTGTACAAACCTACGTGAATGTCCAATGTACAATATCAAAACTAATTTGAATGTATCTTGTCTCTTGCACATCGGTATTGACCATTGGACATTCACATTGGTTTGTACAGGGAAAACATTAACATTCGCAGTAAAAACATATGTTAATGTCCAATGTCCAACTCTATAAATGCAAAAGAGTGAAAAGGCACTCTTTGAAGAGCCGTATGAGGGACAACTCTTTCTCGAGTGGTCTTCCACTCTTTTAGATTGAAGTTTGCATCTTTTGAGTGATTTTTCACTCTGGAGTGAAACCCCTCTAAAAGAGTGAAATAATCAGCACTCTTTTTAAAGAGCCAACTCGAAATGTAAAGAGTAGTGTTTTTCACTCTTTTACATTTAAAAGGAATATTTAAGATATTTTGTCTCTTGCACATCGATATTGACCATTGGATGTAAACATTTGGTTTGTACAGGAACGACATTGGTATTCGCTGTACAATCATAATAATATGAATGTCCGACGTCAAGTACCAAACTAACTTTAATATCGTAGCGTAACGGCACATTTTATTAGTGAAGCTTTTGTTTCACTCTGTCATGGGTCACGATTTTTAAACCAATAAACATTGAAGAATAATTGACAATAAATGCACAATATTTAACACAAGCTCACAGGAATCGAAAGAGTAACGTACGAATGTACTCTCATAAAGTTTTATTAAGATTGATTCCGGCTTTAAACAATCATCGCATCTTATAAAAGTAAAATAGAAAATCGGTGTTCAGTTATAACAAGCTTCATGAAGATTTCAATCAATATTCACATACTTCAATGTTTCCTTCCTGTAAATTATATCAGACGCTCGAAACACTCCTGACCCCCCCCCCTACTATGCTATGGACACTTCCTGCCGACTTCTGCATTTTTAGTCAATTTGATTTTCCTTGAAACCATATTGGAAAAGGTGAAGCTGTATTGGGTTTTTTTACCACTATTTTGTTCGTTTTAACTTAATGGTCAGAAACAGAACCAGCATTTGAGGTATTGGACACTATTGGTAACTGTCAAAGACCAGTCTTCTCACTTGGTGTATCTCAACATAATGTATGCACAGTATAACAAACCTGTGAAAATTTCAACTTAATTGGTCGTCGAAGTTGCGAAATAATAATGAAAGAAAAAACACCCTTGTCACACGAAATTGTGTGCTCTTAGATGCTTGATTTCACCACCTCACAATCTAATTCTGAGGTCTCAAAATCAAATTAAAATATTTAAGTGGAACATTCCTTTCTCGAAAACTACATTACTTCAGAGGGAGCCGTTTCTCACAATGTTTTATACTATCAACAGCTCTCCATTGCTTGTTACCAAGTAATTTTGTATGCTAACCCTTATTTTGAGTAATTACCAATAGTGTACAGTGCCTTTAAATATCTTGATTCAATTTAAGGTGGTTTTTAGAGTTATTTGCAATGTTCGGGCAGTAAACGTTTCTGCTCTTTAAAGGTATGAATTGAAACTTTGCACGGAGGGAGTATAATTTGGTGAGGTTGTCGGTAAGCACCATGTGAACATCTCTTTTGAGTAATGTTGGTTCTTAAAAGAACAGGTGGTTGACAACTCAACCGCCTGAAGACGATCAGATCAGAGCATACTGAGCGAAATGTTGAGCTGTCGACCACAGGTTCTTTTCAGAACCAACACTACTCAAAAGAGATTTATACTATTCTCCTGAAGACATCAGAACATTGTGATCGAAACGTAGAGTTTCCAACCACTATTTCTTCACAAAACCAAAACTATACGCAAATATTTACACAAAGGTGCTAGCGCAAACTTCACCTGACTTCTGTTCTTGAGATAAAGGGTAGGCCATGGAAGTTATGGGTTACCTGGACTTATAATTTCGCCATTTGGACATTACGTCGATGATCATTAGGTAAATGGCCATGACACCAAAAATAAAACAAGTGGTCTTCTCACTCCAGAGGAAATGGGCCCCTGGCAAAACACTCTCGAATCGGAGATGCTCTCTGACAAGATGGCCTTAAACATTGAGTTTCTGAAGGTTCAACATTTGCAGAAGGCCTACAGTTATAACAACAAAATCTGAAGAAGAGTTTGTAACTTGAAATGGTGAAACATTGCGTGGGTTCATTGTAAGCACTACGTAGGAATACAAAATTAATGCCGATAACCTTCGATTCTTGTTCAGTATAGGCGTGTTAATGGTTCTGACACATCTCTGAGTACAGTATATTTTATTGGCCATGCCACGGTTCTAAAACAATACAATTTGTAAAAATAAATTGAGCTTAAAAAGGTGATGGGCAAAGAACTCTGCGTTTCGAGTGGTACAAAAGTAGTTTCAGCAATGTTGCGTGTACCCATTGTCTCTTCTTCAGAAGAAATGTTTTATTGACCAAATATTAAAAACAATATAATTTATAAAATAAATAGAATATACATTACTTGTCTAAAATTTCTTTTGTGAAACTTCAGCCTTTGTTTGAGGATATTTTTAAAAATCCAGGTGGAACTTCCAGGAATAACTGCGAATCAGAGAGTCCCCCGTTAGGAAATGAGATTAATTAATAAAGAACATTGTTCCTGGTAAAATGATCCAGTTACTAGGTCTTTGTCTCCCAGAACGAATGGTACTCAAAGCTGTTGAAAATAACTTTTAACTCGATTTGTTTAAGATTACCAAGGCTTACAAAGCACTACGATTCATGTTAAGATGAGTTTGTATCGTGATATCACATTTTGTTTAGCAGATAAGATTGATACACAGTAGTAAAAATCAATTTTAGCTCTTTGTGAAATCTGTCCACAGAGCTCCTGCGATACTTCGTACACATCCCAAAGGGAACCAACTCCATTTCAAACATAGGAAACATTCCCCCGTGTTATGCATTAGCTTCATGGGCACCTTTATGCCCTTAAAGACACTGGACACCTTTGGTAATTGTCAAAGACCAGTCTTCTCACTTGGTGTATCTCAACATATGCATAAAATATAATATTATTGTCTAGTATTAAACATTAATGTAATTTTCATCCTTATGGAGACAAGTTTTGGTTTAGCAGCTGTACTCTCTTCCCAAAGTGGGACTCAATTGCCGTAGCCGATAATCATTCTCAAATTCTTTTCATCCATCTACCTCTTGTTCCTGTTTCGACACATATTTTGCTGCTTTTATTCACCAAAATCCGAGGATAACCACCGGGTGAGGCGGAGTGAACGGTTAGGGGAATTCCCCCTGTTGGCCCCCATGAGCAGCCGTGGCCATTCTCGCTCACTTTCGGGAGGGAGGTTCGCAAGTAAACCAATTATCTTTATTCCACAACTTGAGTTCATAAAAGAATGCGCTTTTGTTATAAGAGTTTTCACAACATTTATCAAAGAGTCAGATTTGGTTGAATGGTTTGATACCATTTTCAGGTTTGGACAGCTTGCACAACTCCTGTTTTTGATGGCTAAAGATTCACCGACGGTTGTGTACTATTTTACTCATTCTGTATAGCATTTTGCTTCGTCCCGTCGAAACTTTTTGGCTCCATTTATTGAAAGAATATCAAGTTTTCCTCTTTATATCATTTGTTAGTATTTCATGTTATCCTCATGAAGATGCGATGCGAATTACCAGCTGCGAAAAATCGGACACATAAGAAACCCTACTTTCGATTCATTATGGCGGGACGAAGATATAACGCTTGAGGGCGCAATTTAGAAAAAAATGGTATGCATTGTAAATACTGGACCTTACTCACAATTCCATGTTCGTTTCTTCAGCTTCTACTCTTTGTCTGTACAGCTTTGGTTATAATGCCGCCAGGGTTTAACGTACAGAGAGCTGTAGACGGAAGTTCTGTCAAATAAATATTGCCAAATGGCGCCGACGAGTCATTTTCGTCCTCAGAAACTAAAACTCAAAAGACAACGATGTGTGTTTATCACTTTCGTCCATAGTGTTGTCCTTATACGGTTAATGTGTACGGCCGTGTTTGTGGCATATATTACGCAACCTCATTGGTTGAGACGTATGAATGTCACCTCAGCTGTCCAATGGGAGCATGTGTGAGCCATGTGGGTCGGCAGCAAGCCACCAATAGGCACAGTCCACGTTGTTGGATATGAACAACGACCATTATATTAAAACGTGATCGACTATGAATCCATTTTTACAACACAAACACTTCAATCATTAAACATAAAAAAAAACAACCATATAATTAGTTAAGACTAAGTATAATTTTAGACTAAAATATTTTCTACCACATAAATTTTACACTTTTATGGCTAATAATACTATCACTGATGAAGACATATACTTTTTATTACATAATTACTGCATGAACAAAATTACCACTAAATTTGGACAACACATGAATTTCAAATAATGAGGATACAGTTAAACTTTATGCTTTTTACAATTCACCTTTCTTTTTGTTTTTAGAAAAGGAGTTCCCATCAGGAGGGAACTTTGTTTGTAAAAGAATGTATTTTAAAGTCCTCAATATTAAAACGGAAGCTTTCACAAATGAAAGGTTACACATAGTTTTCTTATACACCATAATTACAAAGTAACGTCCAAACAAAAATGTGTGTAGTTTTGTTCGTAATTTTTTGTTGATTTAACATTTTAAAAAATCGTTCAATGATGACAACATTTCTGGCACAGTTTCTATGTTGGAATGAAAATTATCCATCAAAGTTAATTGTATAATTTAACTCTACCAATATTCAATTTCTCTTTACAACTTTAATTGTTTACTAAATTAAAATGTTGCTGTTACTATACAATCTGATTTCACTTGATTTTAAAAGTTGCTACTCAACTTACATAATTAGTTAAATTCAAAACCATGACACCACACCAAGACAACCGTTTAAATACAACAAACCTGAATAGGATCTGGTAGGGTTTTTGTTTGTTACGGCAAGAACACAGACGAACTATAATCTCGCAATAGTAACAGGTATCGACCCTCCAAAGTTACGCGGGGAAATAACAGAACTACTTCGGTGTTAATAGCAGGGTATACTTCTGCGGGTAAATTGTCAGAGACCAATGAAGGCCTACTCACTTGGTGTGTCTGAACACAATGCATAAAATAACAGTTGACAATTTTGGCTCATTTGGGCATCAAAGTTACAAAAATAATCATAAGGGAAAAAAACGTTTTCGATAAGTAGAATTGTGTGCTTTCAGCAGATGCATGAGAAAGCTTTCATGCCTAAAGTACAAATTAAATTTGGTTGGTCGAAAATTTCCTCTTTTCTGCTTAAAATGTGTCGTCGTTTCAAATAAGGTGTATCCTTCTTTTTAAAGGGTCTATGTACTTTTTCCTAACAAAAAACACAATGTCCACAGATTTACATTAAACTCACACAGTTTGAAGATTATGATAGTAGAAAGCTTCCCTTGAAATTTTACCTACTGAGGTGCTGTAGTTTTTGGAAAATGAGTTAAAGTAATAATTTTCGTCTCAGTTTTAACATGTAAAAACGTTTTAACCAGTTATGCTATGGTTTTAGTAAAATATCATAACTGGTTAAGGGGATTTTACATGCTAAAATAATTTTGGTCTCATGGGACCAAAATTAATTTGTGACTTGTTTTACTCATTTCTCAAAAACTACACAACCTTAGTTAGTAATATTTGAAGGGAAGCTTTCCACTATCATTATCTTCAAACCCTGTAAGTTTAATGTAAATCTGTGGACATTTTGAAAAAGTACCCGAATCCTTTAAGTCTACTATGCATAATCGATTTATTTTATTTTTATAAAATTAGCTTATTAATTAAACAACTTGTAAGTATCAAAACATTTCTCATCTTGGGAATTTCCGAGTTAGACTTGTCAAGGCCTCTTCGCTGAACCACTAAAGCCAAATATAAGAAAAAGAACCCCGGTCTCAGGAAAAAGAAAGCGAAATCTCACACCCAGTTCCCGAAAGAAATAATTCTACCTAAAATGTTTCCACATTTTGTTCTCAGAAATAGATTGAGAGGTGCTAATCACACGCAGCAGCAGTGTTGGTCAGATACCTGCACTTCCTATTGCTAAAATTATTGGCTTTACAAGAAGCCAGACTTGTTTGCCATTCCCCGGTAGTGTTTTTTTCTGTGCACCAAAGTTGCCACTGTCGTGCTGCTTTCCAGTGGGGGTATATGTTTTTTCTATTAAGGATTCAAACCAGGAATCCTTAAAAAAATCAGGAACATTTGAGAGGATTTCAATTCTTTTCAACAGAGAAAAAAATGCTTCCCGGTCTGGACATTATTACAAAAAATGACATCAGTTTTAATTTTTCTAGAATATGTAAACAATATTTCCTAAGCCTAATGATTAAAGGCAGTGGACACTATTGGTAATTACTCAAAATAATTATTATCATAAAACCTCACTTGGTAACGAGTAATGGGGAGAGGTTGATGGTATAACGTATTCTGAGAAACGGCTCCCTCTGAAGTGACGTAGTTTTCGAGAAAGAAGTAATTTGGCACGAATTTGATTTCGTGAACTCAGATTTAGAATTTGAGGTATCGAAATCAAGCATCTGAAAGCACACAACTTTGTGTGACAAGTGTGTTTTTCTTTTCTTCATAGTTATCTCGCAACTCCAACAACCAATCGCGCTCAAATTTGCACAGGTTTGTTATTTTATGCATATGTTGAGATACACCAAGTGAGAAGACTGGTCTTTGACAATTACCAATAGTGTCCAGTGTTCAGTGTCAATTGGTCGTCGAAGTTGCGAGATAATAATGAAAGAAAAAACACCCTTGTCACACGAAGTTGTGTGCTTTCAGATGCTTGAGAAAATCTAATTCTGAGGTCTCGAAATCAAATCCGTGGAAAATGACTTCTTTCTCGAAAACTATGTTACTTAAGAGGGAGCCGTTTTCTCATAATGTTTTATACTATCAACTGTTTTATACTAATGCTCCCCATTACTCGTTACAAAGTAAGGTTTTATGCTAATATCTATTTTAAGTAATTACCAATAGTGTCCAGTGCCTTTAAGGTTCACCTCCCGGCACTGTATTTATACGACACAGTGATATCTATGATTTCTGTCTCTCGGCGGCCTCGGAGGGATTCTAACCCCACGAGAAGTAGCAAGCAGTGCTTGATATAGATCGAATCCTTTTTTTAATATCGGCCATCTTGCCTTTCTGCTTTTTGACCCAATGTAACTAAACCGAGGCTGGAAAGGGAAACACAGCCTGGTCCCGTTTATGGTATGAGAATTTGAACTGTTAATGTCATTGATGTAGGCATGGTGCGCGACACAGAGGTCGTACCCCTCGGGTCATTATGGCCACGAAACAACAACAAGGGCCACTAATAAACAATCCTAGCAAAAAACGGGCCATACAAATTTCAGAACAGCATAAAACATACCATTCACGTTATTTCTAAGTGTGGTATGGTATAATACAAAACATACTATTGATAATCGCCAACCCATTAATTTTTAAGACCTTTTCACGCAATGCTACCCTGTTTTCTCCTATACAAATCAATTGCTAAAACGAGGTTGGCAGGAAAAACAAACTGGTCCCTTTTTAAAACTATATCTATATTCAGTATTGCACACAGGGCTTAATACAAGGATGGGTGGCTACTCTTACTCAACATTTCTTCTCATCATTTCAGACCCAAGGACAACAGTCAGAATAAGGGAAGATAAAACGAAGACGATCAAGCAGATCCTATCCACTGCTTTAGCAAGAAGCTTCCATTCATCAACGATCTCCTGCTCCTCTTCATCCGCCTCCTTACGAACCACCAATTTCCTCAAATCCCCGGAGATGTTAATCAGAAGCTTCTCAAGGGCCGAGCTGTTACCAACGGGGTTAGCGTCCCGCTCAGCTACCCTCCCCTGCCGTGCAGAGCCCGGTGATTCACCGCCCGGGTCAGTCCTCTTCGTCAGGGAGGTTTCCTGCTCGCCGCGTTCCAGCGTAGCTGTGTTGCGGCCGAGCTTCGGGCTGGATGGGTATCTGACCATCCCAATGCCGCCGTTGTCATCTTGGTGGCTTGGGGTGTCCGTCAGGATGTGGTCAGTGGCTGAATATTCTTCGGACAGGCAGCTGGACTTGGTGGTCTTGGCGGATGGGGACAGCATGTAGGTCACTTCACCACTGTGTGGGTTACTGTCACTTGACGAACGCATCATATCTTAATATTGGAGGGAGCAAAATGGGATGGAAGGAGGGGGTCTTTTCTAAATGTGGTTTTCTTTAAAATGTATAATGCCAATTTCCAAACCAGTGATGCCCTTTTTTCAAAGTATTATCAAAATGATGTACACTTTATTTAATTAAAATAGCTTCATATATGGAAACAAAGTGTAAATGAACATCTATGGTCTCGAAAATGACATCACTACTTCATTCTTGACATGGAAGATGCGGTGTCTTACATGATTAGTTTCTGAAAGGTACATTTGCTTCTTCCGGTTAAGAAATATATGTTGATAAAAATCAAAGGTGGTTCTGAAATGAGCCGGCGATGGTTTTTAGAAGAACCGGCAATGGTTCTGAAAAGAACCAGTCGTGGTTCTGGAGAGAACCAGTGGAAAAACCAGTGGTGGTTCTGAAAAGAACCAGTGGTGGTTCTGAAGAGAACATTTTGTAGTTCTGAAAAGATCCAATGGTGGTTCTGGAGAGAACCAGTGGTGGTTCTGAAAAGATCCAATGGTGGTTCTGAAAAGAATCAGTGGTGGTTCTGGAGAGAACCAGTGGTGGTTCTGAAAAGATCCAATGGTGGTTCTGAAAAGAATCAGTGGTGGTTCTGGAGAGAACCAGTGGTGGTTCTGAAAAGAACCAGTGGTGGTTCTGGAGAGAACCAGTGGTGGTTCTGAAAAGAACCAGTGGTGGCTCTGGAGAGAACCAGTTGTGGTTCTGAAAAGAACCAGTGGTGGCTCTGAAAAGAACCAGTGGTGGCTCTGGAGAGAACCAGTGGTGGCTCTGGAGAGAACCAGTGGTGGTTCTGAAAAGAACCAGTGGTGGCTCTGAAAAGAACCAGTGGTGGCTCTGGAGGGAACCAGTGGTGGTTCTGGAGAGAACCAGTGGTGGTTCTGAAAATAACCAGTGGTGGCTCTGAAAAGAACCAGTGGTGGTTCTGGAGAGAACCAGTGGTGGTTCTGGAGAGAACCAGTGGTGGTTCTGGAGAGAACCAGTGGTGGTTCTGAAAAGAACCAGTGGTGGTTCTGGAGAGAACCAGTGGTGGTTCTGAAAAGAACCAGTGGTGGCTCTGGAGAGAACCAGTGGTGGTTCTGAAAAGAACCAGTGGTGGCTCTGGAGAGAACCAGTGGTGGTTCTGAAAAGAACCAGTGGTGGTTCTGGAGAGAACCAGTGGTGGTTCTGAAAAGAACCAGTGGTGGCTCCGAAAACTCTACGTTTCGATCGGTATGCTCTAATCGTGTTCAGGCGTTTATTAGTGTGCGTGTGCGTACGTTTTGAGCATCTTCGGTTATTAAAGCTATATAGGGCATTATTATTTGGCGATAACCTTGTAAGCAGATTATGGTGACCGGTAAGTATTTCGCGGTAAGGAGAGCTATGAAATTTGGCTCTGATAAGAAGCCTTGAAGTGTAAAGCTACGACAATTCTTACCGAATGATTGTCGTCCAGTCAGAGAAATGAGTCTTGAACACCGAGAATGAAGCAACAGTCGACGCATCCACGCCGGGGCACGGCGAGCTGAAGGCGGCCTGTGGTTGAAGTTGAGCACCATGACTGACATGCCGACAGACGCGGCGACCAACACCATCGTAGAAGTGTAGAATTGCCCTGAAGAAGCGGGGAATAGAGAGAAATTGTAAAGCAGAATTTGGGTTAAAATAATTCAATTTGGGGTATTCAGTCCCGTCGTCAAATTGTTTATCTCTCAAGTTTACGATTTATCAAATTGAAAAAAAAAATACGATTTATCAAACTCAAAAAATTAACGATTTATCAAGCTTACAAATTTGATAGATCGATCATTTGTAAACCATTAGCTGACCTCGGTACACATGTATTAGAATTAGTATTATCATTTTCCTAAAAACTAGCAGTTTAATTCATGGTTTGTTTTTCTAATCTTGCGACAAGAGAAAAAATGTTTGCAAAAAAAATAATCCTGTATCGTAAAGTATCTATTCAAATTAATCTCCAAGTAATAAACCAACAGGCTTACACAGGCTAATTCAAAGGCAGTGTATTCTTTGGTAATTCCTCCACAAATAATTACCAATAAAAACTAACTTGGTAAAGAGCACTGCAGCGCTGTTGATATTAACACACATGGAAACGACCCCTTTAAAGTAATGTATAGTTTTAATGAAGTGATAATAATTTTAACACAAAAATAGAATCTAAGAAAGGCTTCAGGCACGATGACGCCTTTCTCAGGCATCTGAAAGCACACAACTCTACGCAACAATATTGGGTTTTTTGTTACTTTTCTTGCAAATTCAAGGACCACAATTGAGTCAAATTTTTCACAGAATCGTTATTCCATGCATGTTTTGGGATTCACCAGTAATACTGGTTTTTGACAATTACCAAAGGTATTCCCTGCCTTTAAAACAGAATATCAGTCATACATTCAACATATTATTATATCCATTTCTTTATGTCAACTCCAAAGCATGTAAACTCTGCTGAAATAAAATCTAATGCAACCACGGAACTTACATTTGGTTCATGTATTTGTACGGCCGAACTACAATAATGATGACGCACGCAATGTATAATCCAACATGGCTGCCAACATTTCACACACAAACTTATAACATATATTTCCAGTTTGTCTTCGGTGCCAGAGTTTATAGGAGCTAAAGACGTTTCCCCCAGTTGAAAAGAAACTAATTTTAAAGAAGAAATGAGCAGAATAAATTATGTGGTAGTTTTATAGCCCCGACCCGCAACCTAAACTCCCATCACATTTATTTGAGTTTACTGTTTATTCTTTGACTAATAGTTTCTGAACACAGCATCAATAGGTACAAAACAAGAAATACTTGAAGTTTTGTTTTCGGTTTTTTTAACCCTTTGTACTAGCATTCTAGAAACCCAACTATCTTAGGATGATTTTGGGTTGGTTTCTGTCAACTATATCCCTTGCCATGTTTTGGAAGGGATGGTTCATAGACTTTGGTTTGTTTTGGTTTTTAAAATGGATACTTGATTGAGTTGAGGTGCTTTGTTTTACATGACGTGGCGAAAACGTGACGTATTTTAATTATGAATCAGGAAATTACAGCCAGGGTTCACGAACCTCTGTTTTCCTAAATTGATGATTATAGTTTTAAAGACTAAAGGTCGTGAAAGAATCAAAATTAACATAATAATAACACCTATGTAATTCTTGTATGCAGAAATTTGTTTTATATTTTAAATTCCATGGCGTAAATTGTGTTTTTTTGTGCAAAATTTTTCAATTTTAACACCCACGTTTCTGCAGTGTACATATAATAGGCCATTAATGCTTTGTAAAATGTTATTGCGTTTTACACTATATAGACAATAAGTTAATGTTTTAGACGCAAACCATGTTGTTTGGAGACAAGTCTCTCACTGGGTTCCAGTATTTTTGCTTTTTTTTCACAGTTAAAAATTTGTGGGTTTTTTGTCACACGAGGCAACTTTTACAGGCAAGTTGGATTGGAGGCAACCAACGGCAGTTTAGGCTACAGGACTACTTTGGTAGCACATGAGTTTTTTTTCAAACAAAGTTATGATCCCATTAACAATAAAATGTGAATACCCTTTCTTTTTTGGGATTGCCTGGAACTGGTTGCCTGTCGCCTTGTGTGACGTGGGCCCTATAGGGGTGATCCCATGCGATGGGCCACTCCCTGATTCACAGACGAAGAGAGGAAGGGATGGGTGTGGCCGTAGCTTACCTATGAGGGGGAAGTTATCTGAAGTAGGCGGCATCATATCAGCACTGATGAGCATAAAGACCGTCAGTGATAGAAGAATAGTGATACCAAGACCAATCTACACAAACAAGGAGACAGATCAAAATGGAAATGAGAAATACACGTGAAACAAACCTTCGAAAGACAAACGCGGTCAGCTTTCTCAAAATGTCAAATTTGTTCTCATAACTTCGATCAGCATTCTGTACCGGACAAAAACTACGCCATGAAATATTACATCAAAATTGCATTTATTTTAATTGTTCATAGGTTCCATGGCAAGGTGTGATTGAACAAAGACACATTGGTCCATCCTCCAGCGATATTTAGTGTACAATCCATTTGGCAAGAAACTGTGCTCGACTGAAACTTTGTTAAAGGGGGGTACATAAACACAATTCTCTCTTTGAGAGTCAATAACCTTTAGTAGACAGCCTGATGTTTCATGGCATTTTACTATCAAATACAAGCTTAAAGAAAAATCGGTATGTTTAATAGCTGGAAAGCTGGAAAATCCTACTTTTCGAAACTTTACTTATCGTAAAATGACATCTACAAAAGAAATACAGCAGAGGAAATGCCTTGCTCTGTTTATACTTGGAAATTATCATCGCTTGAGATATGAACTTTTCAACTTGTCGACCCTTATGGCGTGAACCTAAGAAAGTTGAAAGCGTAATTATTTTTGTACAAACTGCCTGTTTACACTTCATTTTCGATTCCAAACCACGCATGCATAACAAACATTTTGTCCCTTTCTCTAAATAAACATTGCAAAAGAACATTCAGTTGTGCTCCCTGTCTCCAATAGTTTTAATGAATGCAAATGTTCGTTACACAAAAAGGTGTCAGACTATATTCTATTCTATTCTATATTCTATTCTATATTCTATTCTATATTCTATTCTATATTCTATTCTATTCTATTCTATTCTATTCTATTCTATTCTATTCTATTCTATTCTTTTTCAACACTTCAAATTTAACACAAATAAAGATTGACTGGAGCTTGTACGTGAGCAAGCAAAAAACTGAAGCGCACACTTATGACACGCAATGACTAGCAACAACCTCCATGACGTGATGCACTTTGTCACCCTGAGTGAATGTAAATAATTAAAAAACTTTAAGTTAAGACTAACCAAAATAGGGACGAATGAAATACTTGTTAGCCAATAATCTAGACTATGTTTCATTTCTTTTTATTAAATTTAAAACAATGATTACACTGTTTACATCTTTCATCATTTTATATAATTTTGTTGATGCACTCTTGGAAAGAGGCTACAAGAAGAAGTTGTTTTAGATTAGCAAAACTCAGGGGAGCCGAAGGTGGGAATTGATGTTCCTCTTAAAACAGTCTAGATTGTAGGGTGGATGGAAACATGCACAAGGCAAGGAGTTCCAAAGAGATGTAGTATGTTGGAATGGCTCTTTGTTCTACAGTTCAGCAATGAGTGACAACCAGCAGAAAGTCTGGTCTCGCGCTTAAAAAAAACATCCTTATAAGAGAACCAGGTCGGACACTGGTGGCACATTTGTAATTCAATCGTAATTTATGAGTCATCGAAGAAGTGTCCTAGAAAAATAACTATTATATTCTAAAACAAATCATCTTTTTGGATACTAGCAATAAAACATCTGCTGAATACGAATCGACTGCATGCATAAAAAGTAATGGAGTTATAAAAACAATAATTGATATCCAGTTAAAATCCTATTCAGTTGTTCTTTAAAAAGAAACCTCACCCTTTTGTTGTTCCACCACTAAAGTAAACCATCATAAATTCATTGTTTGCATAATCGACAACTTGTCATTTCGTCCGGGACTTTAAAAAATATTGACTTATGTTTTCATTGGTCGCAAGTCAAACGTACCTGGCACGCGAGGAAAGAGAATGTCCATAAATGGAGATAAATTCACTCAGATCACCTCCCGAAACTTACCTTTTATTGTCCCAACTTCTCTTATCTCAAAACCAACCCTTCACTCCCAGTTTCGTATTTATTCATTTTACATTTTTCGGTTGTTCAATTTACTGGAGTATTTCCTTGAGAATAAACCGAGTTATACTGGTTCCTGTTTCGGGTGGCCAGGAAATTGTGGGATTATTTATACCTGTCGAAACCAAAAATGATATTGTGTTTAATTAACCAGAATCATCTATTTCGTTTAAGTAATTTGAGAGCTACTGTATAGGGGAAAAATTCCCAGTAAATTCGAAGCATGAGAATGAAGATGAAGTTTGACTAATTTTTTGTTCTTTGTAGTAGAAATTACCTTTGTGATTTCTACTTACTCACTATTATTATTTGCAATAAGACGCTGATGAAATATGTTTTAAATTTTGTTGATTAGTAAATTTTTAATTTTCATTTGATTGTACGATTTAAGCATAAAAAGCTCTATGAAACGACACCATTTTACACAATTCGTCAACAACAAAATAACCAACGACCATTCATTGGGATTTCATACCTGTATCATAATCACCGGAAAACGTAGACTGGTAACAAATTAAGCCGTTGAGTCTTTTGAGTATTAATATTCACAACTTTACAAGAAAATCGTCAAAAATAGTATTTTAGTCTGACTAAAGAGAAACAAAGAACATCTTTAAAGGTTTGTGGTTCCCTTCTTCGTTCATTATCATTACAAACTCGTAGTTTTGAGATTGAAGCGATCATCATAAAAAATGTTGTCAACTCATTTTCAACCATTTTCAACTCAATAATCTTAGAAATTTAGGGTTCAACTTACCGTAGGTTGTATCTCAGATTGTTATTTGACGATTTGCATTTTTTAAAGGAATAATACAAGAAAACCGTACATGAAATTCTTGAAATTGTGGTATAATTTACATGGAGATGTTTTTGTCCAGCTGTTAATGTCTGTTTTTGTTCTTTAGTTGTGTCCAGCTGTTGTGCGGGTTTGTACACGATCAGCTGTATTCATAAATTGTTCTCACCTCACCTTCTTGAAGTTTAGGTATAAATAATTACAAGAGAATGTTTAATTGTGTCCAGTTGATCTTTTGTGTTGTTGCTGTTCTTTGGTTGTTTTTATCCTTTGTATATAGGGAATCACAGAACAGCCATTTTTATTGATTTTTCCTCACCTTTGCGCCGGAGTCACAAGGCAGGCAGAAACCGCTTTGTTGGGGTTGGTGCGATCAGATGTTTTTGTCTCACCTCAAATTCTTAAAGTTTTTGTATAAATAATAACGCAAAAAGGATGTTTAATTGTGTCCAGTTGATCATTTGTGGTGTTGCTGTTCTTTGGTTGGTTTTATCTTTTGTATAGGGAATCATAGAACAGCCATTTTTATTGATTTGTCCTCACCTTTTCGCCGGAATCACAAGGCAGGCTGCTAATTGTTGGGGTTGGTACGATCAGATGTTTTTGTCTCACCTCAAATTCTTAAAGTTTTGGTATAAATAATTACGCATAAAGGATGTTTAATTGTGTCCAGTTGATCTTTTGTGGTGTTGCTGTTCTTTGGTTGTTTTTAACATTTGTATTGACTTTTCTCACCTTCTCGCCCGAGTCACAAGGCAGGCAGAAACTGAAGAGCGTCAGGCAATAAATGATGAGACATGGTACAATGATGTTCATGACATAGAACTGTGGCCTTCGACTCAGTGAGATGGCAACCGTGATATCACTGAAGTTCCCATGGTCCTCGATCGTCTCGGTGATGTTCCTCTCCATGTTGACGATGTGCCACTCCCCGTGCTCTTCAGCGTCGTCGGCCTGGTGAGGGAACGGGGGAGAAATGATCAAAAGCACCGGGGACCTTTGAGTCGAGTTAGGGTGCTGGTGGTTCTTGTCCCAATCAAGTTTACGCTTACTAAAAGATCTGTTCCTTGTTATACAGACACCATGATTCATATATAGTTTTTTCCAGACTCTTTTTAAATCGGTTTCAATGTGTACAGGCCGAACTCAATTAAGAAGAAAACATTGTTTTATGGGGGAAACTAACATTAACACAATTCAAGTATTTTCAATTATTTAGTTTCTTTGTTCTCTTGAATGCCTTTGTTGTCACATCAACTACACGAGAATCACATCACTGGATCTGGCCGATAAAGGCTACCGGAGAGGGACGTTATAGACGGCACTGACGTAGCCGCCGCACGGTGCTGGAAAAAGTCCGAAGATTTGACGCGAAGCGTCGAAGTTCGGCAGCACCCCATGTGTGAGCCCGGGGCCTTGGGAAGAGTCCCGAAGGGAGCAACAGTTCATTTTAAGGTAGAGAAGATCATTCATATCGATGAAGAAAACTAGACAACTTAAAAGCTGTCCAGTTTTCTTTTTTAATTATAGTTAACTGGAAATGAGTCAACTTGATCAAAAAGAAAATTTTTAAATATTCTTTTTGATCAAGTTTTGACAAGTGGAGACTGTGCGTTCAATTGATTTTACGAAAGGGCAGATTTGAGTTTGTTTCTCTTGTCACTCGTTGATTGACTATAAAATTCAAGCCATTATAAAACTCTCCTGACAAATTTTACTGTAACCTTTCTTAATGTATACGAGACAATGTTTACATTCAACTTAAGCCCCTTTACACGAGAGCAATTTAGCAAGGGTCCCTTGCTGGTTGTAAGATTTTACAAAATGCACCTCGTGTGAAAGGACAATAATTTTTGGAGTATCCAGGGTCCCTTGTCAAATCTTGTCCAACATTGTAATATTTTGTCGGAGGTCCGGACCTCGTAAATTCGTTTTGACCTAGGACGTGGGCTACATCATCGTGTGAAAGGAACTCTTGTTTATTGAACAGTGCCTAGGTGAAATTCGTCATATCACTCTCATGTCGCACAAGGGTTGTTAGTCTTTTAACTTTGCAGTGTGAAAGCTCACAAAATCAGTCACGCATGGTGATAACAATTAAACAATACATTTTGTAGCAAGGGTTCTGGCTACATTTTGGCCGTGTGAAAAGGGCTTTATAGGTACAAAACTGAGTTGAATACAAATGTAGCGTACGAGACAATCTTTGTGTCCGATAAAACTGAAATGTAAGAGTTTGTTTTGTTTATGGCAATTGCCTGGAATCGGTTGCCTTTAATTTTCCTACACGTGACACGACCCGGATAACTAATTCAGAGGAGTAATAAATTGTTTAGGTGAAGAAAGAAAACAAAGAACGGGATTTGAGCCTGCTTTCTCAGGAACAATGTGCCAGCGCTCTACCGACGGAGCTTTCTGTGGCATTTTGGCTGTCTCGCTATATTTTACAATACTGTTGGGGCAGAAAGACTTGCCATTCAGGTTTTAACTGCCGTAACCAAAGACCACAACCACGTTTACGATACAAACCAGGAAGCGGCAAAATCGAGATTAACTTTAAAGTAATCACATTGAACTCAGATCCAAGTGCGAAGATGACATGCTCTATGGTATAGGTCCAGGCCCTGAACCTCAGCAGACATGTCTGCTCATCATAGGGGAAGAATGAGAAATTGATCTTGCAGAAACTTGTCAAGACAATGAAGGCTCGCCATTCCGTCTCACCGCTAGGTTTGACGCGCACAAGACGGTTCTCCAACATGAAGTTAGCGCTGTCCGCACTGAATAAGTCAAAATCAAACAATTAGTTTTAAAATTCTTGGTAATTGTAAAAGACCAGTACCCTCACTTGGTGTATTCCAACACGTACATGGAATAATAAACCTGTGAAAGTTTGGGCTCAATTGGTCACTGAAGTTGCAAGACAATAATGAACAAAAAACACTTCAGAGGCCTATATAAGAAATGCTTCATTCATTCATCCATTTCTTTTATTCAATCATTTCTTTCATGCCTGAAGCCTTTGTCATATCGAAAATGTTGCATCTTTCTTCAAAAATACGTTACTTCAGAGGGAGTCGTTTCTTACAATGTTTTATAATATCAACAGCTCTTTCGTGCTCTTCATCGAGTAAGTTTCTATATGGTTATCAGTATCTAAATGAAAACTTTAAAATATTGTCGAAGAATGGGCTGATATTGACAATTCACTCTGACAGCTTAGGCTGGTTTTAAACAAAAAGTCCTAACAGAATTTCCAATCTGGAATAATTTTATTCCCAAACAAGGCTAAAAACCACTCTTGGTAAAAGGCTACAAGAAGACAATTATTGAATATGAAAAAAGCTCAGGGAGAGCTGAAGGTAGGAATTGATTTAAACAGTCTAGATTGTAGGGTGGAGAAACACATGCACCAGGCAAAATGTTCCAAAGAGATGCAGTACTTCAGGGCATCTTCCGATTTGCCATCTATCGAGTTAAGGTTTACAAGCATCAAACTGAGCTGAATGAAAATGTATTATAAGAGACAAATTTATCTTTGTGTCAGAGAAAATTTAAATGCGAGTTTCGCTTGTGGTGATTGACTGGAGTCGATTGCCTTTGTGACACGGCCCGGATAATAACTGCAAAAAAAATACTAAATTTATTTTTTGGGTGAACAAAGAAAAACAAATGAAATGAATGGGATTTGAACATGCGATCTCAGGATGGATGGCATCTTCCAATCTGCCATTCTTGGTAAGGGGCCACAAGAAGAAAATCTGCCATCTATCCCAGACATCATTGTCATCTTCAACGTTATCTTCGATGCCACGACCTGAAATCGACATTCTTATGTGGCAAAGGGGGGCCCCCTCCCTACTCCTGGAACTATAGGTTCGTTCCGCTATGGAGACGGTAGCGGAACGAATCTCATAGTTCTAGGAGTAGCCCGTCCACACCAATGTTCCTTATTCTCTATTGGACACTCTTCCAATCTTAAAGACACTGGACACTATTGGTAATTGTCAAAGACCAGTCTTCACTGTTGGTGTATCTCAACATATGCATGAAATAATAAACCTGTGAAAATTTGAGCTCAATCGGTCGTCGATATTAATGAAAGAAAAAAACCTTGTCGCACCATGGTCACACAAAGGTGTGTGCTTTCAGATGCTTGATTTCGAGACCTCAAATACTAAATCTGAGGTCTCGAAATCAAATTCGTGGAAAATTACTTCTTTCTCGAAATTACGTCACTTCAGATGGAGCTGTTTCTCACAATGTTTTATACTATTAACCTCTCCCCATTACTAGTAATCAAGATAGGTTTGATTCTTATAATTATTTTGAGTAATTACCAATAGTGTCCACTGCCTTTAAGTACCCCTCCCACAAATCCTTTAAGAATTCTTGAAATTCCCAGAATACATTGGAGACAACGAGAGGAGATGCGCCTTACCACGTATGGAGCACCAAAAGTGCAACAAATTCTCACCTATTTAGGAGCGTTACATCCGGCATCCACATTTTCGATGACGGTATCCTAACCTCAGGCACGCCATAGTAATTCTGGTTCCAAGTCAAATAACTGTCTGTCCAACTCTGAAATGTTCATCCACAGAGGGCGGTGTTTAAAGTTCGTGGCAAAAAGATGAATTAATAGAAATTAGCTGTTCTAAACTGTTTACCAAAAAAACACCTACGTAAGGTATACACATAAAGCTATATAATATTAGTATACACAAACTGTTCATGGCCTGATATTTCGACCCCTATTGCAACCGGAGTCTTTCTCGAATCGAAGGCTAAATGACAACAAAACAGTAAACACGCATGAACAGATGTACTAAGTTGTTAATGAGCAGCTTTGGCTGATTCCGGTAGAGGTGTGGCAGGAGATTCTGTGCCCCCCCCCCCCCACCCCGGGAGATTCTGTGTCCCCTCCCCCAAACGGCAAACTGTGTACACATTCCACGATATCACCCTCTTTTTAATCATCTTTAAACATTCAGTGCTTGTTAATTTCCCAAGGGAGGCGGAATCTCCGGTGGGTAGATTTCCTTGGGACGAGATGATCTAACTTGGCCTTGAGAGAGTCAGTACCTTGTTACTACGTGAGATGATCATTTTAAATTATTCTAAGTAGAATCCATTTAGCCAAATCATCATCTGTGTCGAGTATCCTGTTTATAACAGTGACAAAAACAGTTCTTATCCCATATCATGAAAGGGACCAGACTGTCTTTACCTGCCATTCTCGGTTTTGAATTTAACTTTTTTAGACTAACTCCTGAAGATTTTCAAGTCATATGACCCTTTTCGAAAAACGGTTTGGGCGCAGGTTCAGGCATAAGCTCTGTCTGGTTGTTTGAAGCCCGTAACAAATGAACACGCTTTCAAACTTAACTTACGAAGCCTAAGCCTGGAACCCATGCCAAAGTCACAGTTTGGAAAGTGCCTATTATAGGTTCGGACAGTACTGTGGGCGTCCTGCATCCCTTTAAGCCAGTGCCCAATTTAATAGATCCGTTGGAGCACAAAAAGTAGCTAAGCACAACGCAATTATGCTTACCAGAATTAGATACTATGTCATACAATTTTGACTGGTGTATTGCTAATTCTGCTCTCCAGAAAAAAATGTTAAGCAATAATAATATTATGAAATTGGACCCAGTTTATTTCAATAGAGGGCAGTATTGCAGTTTAACAACGCGCAAGCTCGATTCTTGCATACGAAAAGATGAAATAAAGGTGTATTTTACAATGTCATTTTCAAATTATTTAATTGTTGAAAATATCTAAATAGTATACAGCCTGTTATGCGTTCATCTAATCATAATGAGACAGAAAATGTGAATTAACTCTTGTAGAGTTTGTTGATGTCAAACTATTTAGCTTTCGGTTCAATGGGTGCAGGTTAGTTGCCTGGAGTCGGCTTGCTATTTCCACACCTTATTAACAGTTACGCAGACACGTCATTAATTCCAGTTCACCAAGTTGATGGGGAAGCACTTTCTAGTAGTGACTTAAGAGTGTGGCTGGGACACCATTGATGCGTCACGCGTACTAATAATGATGCTCGCAATATAATGAATTAATAATGTACGTCGGTACACATTGCCGTCCGGTGCTTAGACGTGTCTTATGCAAAATAAATTATTATTATTCTTTATTCATGGTTTATTTATTAAAACACTGCAATACAGCGGCTAAAAAGCCGAAATGCACAGTTTACAAAAAAGTCATTGAAAAACATTACTATTATATAGAAAAAAAATAATATTAATGTATAAACTTAAAAAGAGCACAAAAACAATTTGATAAGATTAGAAAACCAACCATCGCTCACTTAGTAAATGCCCTGTCAGCTTCTGCGAGGCTGTTTCAAGGATATTTCAAAAATATTTTCTCCTCATGGTTTAGTTGAAGGAAAGTTACACTTACCAAGATGAGGGAAACTTGTGTCTTGAAAACTTGGCTTGGCTCATCCTACGTAGAAAACAAAATAAATCACAAACAATCAGACCTAAATATTTGTTGCTGTTATTTGTTTGAGATTTAAGCATCTTGTCCCTTTCATTGCATCTGATGAAGTATGAAAGGGCTACGTTTTGAATTATGAAACAAATTAATATCTAGCACTATGATGGTTTACAATATGCTGCCGATCAGACCAGGAACACCGGGGCGAACCCCCTTTCTCTTTTCGATAAGTGCACTGGGTTCATTTACGTGTATTGCACAACACAACACACGGGACCAACGGCTTTACGTTCAATCCGAAGGACGAAGCAATGTGTCTTGCTTAAGTACACAAGTGCCATGACCGGGACTCGAACCAACACTCTGCTGATCAGAAACACAAGAGCTCGAGTCCAGTGTTCTTATTTGCTCAGCTACGACACGTCACCAAATATAAAACCCATCAGTTTTTGCGGCATCGCACAAGTGCACAAAATAATTGCGAGCATTTCGTTCAAAAGAATTCCTCGGAATCTTTTTGTTTAATACAAATAATTACCATATCAATGACAGCATTCAATTCCAGTCCGAACTTGACGACTGTTGGTATGGACGGGCTTTTAGAGGGTCTGCTGTGCTCCGGGTAAGCCGACTCATTTAGAAGGGTCCGAAATAACTCAACTTCCCGCAGTCCTTCGGACTCTTCGGACAAATCCCCTAGGCAATTTTTCTTCAAACATCGAACTAAACATAGAGGTAAATATTAAGAAAACAACAAGAGTTTATAAGCTAGATTTCGTGAAGTAATATGTTAAAAGTTGATATAAAGTTGGCGTGCCTTACACTGAATCATTCACCGAAGCAAATGGCGTTTTGGGTGTTTTTTTTAATAATATGATTTGAATGAATTCTCTTTTCAGCGCTTTGATCTTGATGAAAAGGCGCATACAAATGCTCTGTTGTATGTATGTAAGCCAACCACAGATCCAACAATTTTTGTTTTAAATTGTTCATTGAACTCACACAATTTAAAAACGATATTTGGTGACAGGTGTTCAATATTTCCCAAGATTTGACAGGGTTTTAAAAAGTCAGCACACTCAATTCTAAGTGGCAAACTCCATTGCGTAAGAATATTTTAAAACTTTAAAAGATGTCAAATATTATAAACCTTAATGGAAAAAGATTAAAGGATGAAAATAAACTTTAAAATAATAACCTAAACATTGCAAAGCTGCTTAATGTTGCTGCTCCAAACCACCCTCAATAGATGCGCAACTGGAAATCATGGCAGCTAATAAACAGATTATAACCAAATTCTTCAACGGAGAATAAAAAACAACTTGATTAGGGTAAAACTTTTTCTAAGATACTTACGCGGAACTTGACACTCCGTGAAAATCAACAATCCGAGGTAAACAATCCATCCAGTCATACCGATGCCTGTACTCCATCGACCCGCCATGATCTCTCTGACGATACCCTCACGGGAACAACTCCGGAGTTAAAACTGCATATAAATCCAACAACAAAAACTGTTTCTAGAGTCGGAAAAATACCACTTTGCTCAAAATGATATGAAGATGTTATAGGTGTTCAACAGCGGACGACGGTTTCTTCAAAAGAGTAAGATGATAAGTTTTATAGACTTGCAGGTTTTTCGTCAAACTGGAAGAAACCACTCTTCCGTCGAGCTGATGTGAGAAGCAGGAGAACACCTCCGGCTGTTCAGTCGATCTCCACCCTTGAACTAAAGAGCCTCGAGACGAGGAGATAATATTTGGTCTCGTCTCCCTGAAGATTCAACCACCAAGGAGCAGAGCCCTGTTGCATCAGTGTCCATCCATCACTACTGCCCGGTAGCCCACAAGGCGACAAAGGCGCGTACACAACCCCTATCAATAAGTCATGCTTTGAGCAACCCGCGAAGGACGAATACATCTTAGATCAGGTTTTCTCTTACCATCACAGGACAAACATGTCTTACTGCATCAAGAAAGCATCGCTAAGCTTCAGTAGTTGTTGTAAAAATAGATTTTGGGATGTAGGTATTGTTAATTATGTGGAATATTAGTAACTGTTTGATGAAGACGAGTATAGTAACGATATTTAATGATAAATATTCATCGATGCACGTAAAATAATTAGTTTCACTTCATTGGAAGCAGATGAGGATTGTTATCAGAAAGGAACATTAGAGGCACGAGGAGGCACGCCACCCGCCTATCTCCAAAGACGACAAGCTTGTAGACAAGAGGAGTGGCAATGTTTTAACCAGAGATTGGTAAAAGGAAGTCAGAAGTCACTGGAAATTTAAAAAGTTTGTGTCCAAATTGTTTGCTTACCATAGATCCCTTGCATGTGACGTCACATGCTCAAAAAGCGTCCTCACTGGGTCAAAAAGCGCCCTCACTGGGGGTTAAAGGAGGCAAATGCGTAAACGAAAGCTGTTCTTTTAGCGTGAAAACGTGCACGTGAGCTCAGCGGTTATGCAGCGTTTCGCATTATGTAGGAGTTCTATATTTTACATGTAAATTACAGATAAAATAATTTTAAAAGTAGGGTGTACAAATTTAAAACAGTGTGTTCGAAAGACACCCAGATAATCCCTCTGCAACACCATGCCGCTCGTGCTTGAAAGACACCCAGATAATCCCTCTGCAACACCATGCCGCTCGTGCTTGCTTCGCTCGTGCTTCCCGGATCCCGTTTTGTTTTGATAATAAATGGCACCTCGCCTACCGCAAGGCACTCAAATGTTACTAAAGGTTAGATCGAACTTATTCCCGCATCATTTATTTATTTTAATTTAATTTAATTTAAATTTATTTTATTTCATTACACATCCAACAGCACAATATTAACGCTAATAACAGGTTGGATAGACAACGAGAAATTATCAGTTTTAGATGTGGGGGAAAAACCCGCGTAATCCGATAGAGACTGAAACCCAATCCACGTGTAATGCTCCAGTCTGAGATGGGATTCAAACCGGGGTCCACAGAGGTGAAAGGCAGGAACAGTAACCACTGAGCCAACCTGATCCCCATTGCTTTTCGAACGCAAAAATCTCTGAGCCGATGACCAATGGTAAAGGTGGGTGCCCTCTGTCGTGCCAACGCCCCCAAATCACTGACCGATCATGAGAGGTCTGGCACGCTCCTCAACAAAGATACGGTAAGATGAGCAAAGACACAACCGTCGCTCTTCCTTGAAGAGGAAATGGGTAGAATTCTCAAGGGGTTACTAAATCATTCATGGTAGTTCCTCTTGCATCAGGCCGTGGTTAGACACGTCTTAATGATGCGTGCTCTCAAAGGTGGGTGTACAGCCGGAGGTTGCTGAGAAATACTTATCTAGGGACACTGATGTTGTTTTCTTCTCCTCTCTTGACAAGATGAGACATCATTCTTGAAGATATTGATGAACAACTCATCGGTTCTTTATAAATCCCCCTGAGTAAAGGTGTTACATGCTGTGAATGTTATGATACCTACTGTGCAGATAGACACGAGCAGGCACTTTCCCAGTGGGGATGGGGTGAGGGGCTGTTGAGGGGGGGGGGGCTTAGATAGCAGGTGGGGAGGGAGGCTGGTTGAGGTAGCCCAACCAGTGTTTGCCCATTATTAAATAAACAATTGATGATTAACAAATGAAACCTAAAGGAAAGGGAATAAAGGAAGGGGAATTATATGTGAAACAATTTGAGAGAGAGATTGGCTGTTGCCAGCTTGGCGTTTATTATTTTGGGAGAACATCGCATTGACTGGGGAGTCTTCATTAATTCTTCGCTATTCTAAATAGTAAATTTATGGAGAATTGTGGTATTTTAATCGTCGCTAATAATTATTGTTAATTGAGACTAACTTTGCTACCCGTCTATTTCCATGACTAA